>NC_063224.1:9263846-9566730 GCF_020740725.1 Corvus hawaiiensis
CCTATGAGCTAGAAACGAGTGAGACAAGGGCTGGGGTTTGGGTTGGTGGTCTTTTCTACCCAATTAAACATTTCTCCAACTTTCCTAAAATCCTCCATTTCAAGTGTCTGATACAAGTAGTGAGATTAGAGATAATAGTTTGGGGGTTTTAGATCAGACAATGCTTTTTGTTACAATTTCTTCTGGTTGCTCTCTACCTCAGTTACCTGAGACTTCTTATAAAGACTACAGAATCCACTGGCTGCTGTTCCCAAATTCACCTGTTCATCCACAAACCCTGATCTGAATTGCTGAATCTCACTTTGGATGCTGCAGCCTGAGCTCCCCTGGGCACTGTCCCTGTGTCCCCCCTCCCTGGACCTGCCCTGTGCTCTCTGTGGCAGCATTTCAGCTGTGGCCCCTCAGCCCCAGCCACTGGTCCATGTGCCAGCTCCACACCAGCAGGGAGCTCTGCTGGATGCCTGAGCTGGACAGAGCAGGGAGGCACAGAGGATACACGGACACAACGCTCTGCACTCCATGTTGGCAATTTAACTGTTAACACAGCATAATATTAATGTTTGGAAAAAGCTTCCATCTCTGTGAACTCACCACCAATTAATTATGGTTTTGTGGAGTTCTTTTTCTAGTACCCTCTGCATTCAATTAAAAGAAAAAACAAATTTCTTTAAAAAAACCCAAAAGTACATAGCATGAGTTAATTTTTTTCCAAGATTGATTCAGCAATGTTGAATTCTCTCTGCAGCATTAGTCTCCTATGCATATATGTACTACTAAATTATTTTTAACTGCATGAATTTACTACTTTTTCTCCACAAAAATCCCATAGCATACATGTCTCTCATCAGTAATTAAAACTGTAGGACAGTAAGTGTCTACCTAATTCAAGTGAAGCTAAACCACTGTATCTGTCCTCATTATTGCTATCACAAGTCACAAATTATTGCTCTTTGTGCCTTAAAACCCATCATGCTTAATTATTCCACAAAGCTCATGGGATGAGCCAAGGGGAGTAGCTGACACTTAAAGCTCATACCTATTTTAGAAGTGTCTGTATCAATTAAGTTTTTCCTAGCAAAAGCCAGTCATAATTTAGTATATAGTCATATCCTGCTATAACCCACAGGGATCAAGAACATTCCTATTCCTTTTCAGGACTGGTAGACACCAGGAAAAGGCAAACCTTGTCTTACCAGAGGAGCAGTTATCGAAGTTGAGATCTCCACAGAGTACATCAAAAGCCACCAGCTCCTCTGGATTGGCTGTACTGGAGGAGGAGGTAGATTTTCTGAATTCAGACAGCCAATCTTGAAGCATATCCAGTTGCTCACATCGAACAGTAGTGTCTCCTGCAGCAAACAGACAAACAACCAAAACAAGGAGTGAGACCTCCTTCTAGAATGTTACTCAGCCACGTATCAGTTGCTGAGCTATTGGCAGACATCCAATTTCCTGAGAAAAAGGCTGCAAGACAAGAAATTATGTGGCCAGAAGTGCACTCATAGTGTTTAGCCTGTTAGGAAGTCCAGTAGGAACAACACTTTTCGATGGTTTTAAGTATCTCCTTCTGGAACCAGTCACATCTGAAGAAATGAGAAGTGCCCTGTGCTGCAGAAAACCAGCCAAAATGACGTCTCTTGCTGTAGGAGAATCTGATGCACTACATTTATAACCAGAAATTCAGAGTTAAAATCCTACTTCAGGCAGAACTACACAGTATGTTCTGGGGTAAATCACTTGATCTTGCTTTGCTTTCTAATTTTTAAAAATGAAAAGTTTAACTTTCAAGTGTAAATAGTAAATATACATCAGTGTTAAATTCATCTTACTTATACTGTAGTAGTCCATCTGAGGATGAGTTCTATTTATGTTCACGTAAGAATGCCTAAACTGAAAGTATTTTTTCATGTTTCTAAAGGCACGTGTTAGAAGCAGGTTTAGGTAGGCAGGAATTCAGAAATAAAGAACTAGATTCTTTTCACCAGTTCTGGGGAGTTACACCAGGATGTTTTACATGAAAGGGCTGAGATTGATTGGTTGCCAAATGGAACCATCTGACACACAAAATAGCTCTTTAATTACAGCAACTAACCACCCTTAACTTCAAGCACATTAGGTGACATGAAGTCTAATAAAAAATGATTCCTGTCTCTCTCTTACAATGATTACAGCAAATCATTTTGATGTGGGCAAAGGAGCAGATAGATACATTCTAGAAACAATTCTTTACCTATTGTCTTCCCTTTTCATTTTCACTGTCCCTACAGTTAACAGCTATAATTTTGCTTGTTCCAGATTTTCAAAGATATATCAAGTCAGAACATTACTTTTCTTCAAAGTAAAAGATTTGTCTTCAAATGCCAGAATCAGAAGGAAAATCAGTAAACCCAAAATTACTTAGTCTGAGTAGAATTTTACTTTCACATAATTTACTACTTTGTAAAACCTATTTAAAACATGTATGTCCAGAGCTGCTTTTAGAGGCCACTGTGGAGATGGTGAATATTTAAGTCTACACCCTCACAGTTTATTAATCACTCATCTCAACTGCAGCTGTCACCAGGACTCTTTAGGGACTCTTAAAAAATGAGCTCTGCAGCCTTAGCACTGTTACTGCATTAGTACACACAGACTCCAGAGTCCTGGAGTCCCATTAGGACTTCACCTTCCAACCACTATTACCCTGTGAAGGGTTGGAATTTCAACAACATCTCAGGGCAGGGGTGAGCAGGAAGGTGTTAAAGCAACAGTTAAAAGCAAACAGAATCAGAAATGTTCAACCAAGGATTATTTGACACAATACTAAATAATTAAAAGAAATATTGAAAAGACCATGAGTAGGGAAGGAGGGTTCTAAGTAGGTTCTGACACTGACTCATCTCTTCAGGCTGGTAATTCCAACAGCAAAAAATCTGATCTTTTTCTTCTGCTTGTGTTACTCCTAATAAACCTTTACCAGCTGGGCTGTAATATAAAAGCAGATGCAAGCATTTCCCAGATCTATTCCCTAACCTACAGTTTCTAGTTACTTGTACCTCAGGTTTACATCGTACCCTACTCACACAGCTTGACACAAATCCAGACCAACTTACTCTTGGGAAAGCCCCTTGCTATGACAGCACAAGAAAGCCCTACAGTGAAGATGGAGCTAAACAAAAGCACAGCAAATAGGTCACATGGAATAAATAGAGCCTGGAGCAGGTGACACTCACTACAAAAGGTGTGCGTGACTAACAGATCCATTCTGCTTAGATCAAGATAGGGGCAAAATTACAGATTCATGGAATGTATCAGCTTGTGAAAGGGACCTCTGGAGATCATCCAGTCCAACCCTTCTGCCCAAGCAAGGGTCACCTACAGCAGGTTGTTCAGGACCACGTCCAGTTAGGTTTTGAAAATCTCTGTGGTGGGAGACTCCATAACCTCTGGGTAGCCTGTCCTGGTGCTTTGTCATCCATGCAATGAAAACCATTTTCCTCTGTTTAAATGGCATTTCAGTTTGTGCCAACTGCCTCTTGTCCCTTTACTGGACCCCACTGAGGACAGGCTGCCTCCATGTTCCTTGCACCCTCCCATCAGGTATTTACACTTTGACAAGAGCTTTCTCCTTGTGAAGATGTCCCAGGTTTCTCATTCCTGGTGAAGCTTATCCAAATTCATGGACTGTCCTCCTTTTGCAGCATCTGAATCTTCCTCTCCTGTCTCCTCTCCTTAGGCTGTACTTTCTTCTGACATGCCATTGTTTCCTCATAACATAACTTTTAAGCATTGTGCTTGTTGACAAGAATGCAGTAAAATCCCGTTCCCCACAAAGTCCCAATTACATAAATTGCTTCATTTTCTAAGATGGGCTTTTACATTCCTTAATGGTGAAGGGTTTTTTACTCATTTTCTGTGAATTATCCATCTGGCATGGCTTCACCAAATGAGAAATAAAATAACAGGACCATTACCACATGGGCATCAAACTCAGGCAGCAACCTGTCTTAGATCAGCGTGAAAAATATAGCAAACCGCTTGACTGAAACACACAAAAGTAACATTCTCCAAAACAGAAAAATCTTGAGAAAAACAAGAGACATGCAGGCAAAATGATGTTGTGTCTGATAAGATGCACTGCTGTTACTAGAAAAGCATTAACTGCACAGTGACATACATCTCTCTCTGAGGATGCTGAGCCTTTGTAACAGCCCTGTACAGCTTTTAACCTCAGGGCTCGACAGGTAAGCAGTAGCCTTGGAGCTCTGGGAACATGACTTTCATCTGTCTTTAGCAAAGTGTAGGACTTGTGACAGCCCGGCAGCCCTGACTATCCCCACTAGAGGTCACAGAAGTAATTGCTCTTCAGAGCACTACTGGGAGCCGGGGCATGAAGTCAGCTACATTTCCAGGACACAAGATGGAATCCCTCTAATGAATCCCTCTAATGAATGACTTGAATGTAACTGTTTTCTGAGATTAGTATTATCCAGCTCACTGCAGCTCTCAGCAGGTACTGCATGTATCCACGTGCAAAAGTTACTACTCAGACCCGAGTCTCAGCATCTCCCAATGATCAGTAGCTTTGGAGATGAAGATAAGTGAACTCATCAGACACCTAAGTAGAAGAGAAGCCAAAGCTGCATCCAGAACACTCAGGGGAACAGACATTTCAGGAACTGCTCCTGAAGTGAAATAGCATCAGTAAATATTAACAGAAGAGAACTAGGTAGTATCTCCCAACAAAGGTTCAACTTCTTAAATGTTCAGATAGAATCAGTGATCTGACTGCCTCCAGGGATTAGCCAGAGAATACAGATTTGTGCTAATTCCTCTGCACTCTTTTCTTCAGGAACTAGCCTGGAAAAATGCACATAATTGTGTTGTGACTGGTTCCTGCAGTCATCATCTCCAAATTCTCTGAAAGCTCCTTTCAGCTTCAAGTTTTGTGGAAGGATGAAAGGGTAATACGGGGAACTTCAGCCAGCATAAATAAATACTTCACCTTTGTTCATCGTAGAATAATCATACTTGCCCTTTCCATTCACTTTGAAAACACTTGAGTGAAACCCTGGCTTCAGTTAGAACTCAGGCAAGTACTATACACTGACTGTTCTGTCCTACTCTGAAAGACATTGGAAGGAGCACTATGGTTGTAGGACAATGCAAATACAGGCCTAGTCGCAGGAAATTAAAAGATCTAGTGGAGGTGCTGCAGTATGGGATGTACTGTCAGGGAACCTGGGGAAGAAGAGCAAAAAGACTTGCAAAGTGTAGGATGTAAAGGCTAGTCACAAAGAAAAACTGTTTCCATGTCACAAACCAAAGGCTTCAGTTCAGCTCTGAGACAAGCTGTGTCACACCTGACTATGTGCAGACCCCTGCACTTGGAACACTTAATCCAGGGTAGACTGAGGAAATAAAATAAACCAAAGTAAGAACAAACCACCTAAAAACCCAAAGGAACAAAGCCCCCTTTTATTCTGCCGGGTTACTTTTCAGCTAGGTCAGGTCCCCAGTCAGGTACAGTGCAGCCTTCGACAGCTGGGGTAGCACAGCTGAGAGGAGAGGGAAGGACAGCCTGCCCTGGTGTGGATATGCAGGCTTTGCTACCTCAGAAACATCTGTGGAATCACTGCCTAGGGATGCTCAGCACAGGAGTTACTCCTGATTGCACAATTTGAAACACTGAGAGAGCTTTCTTAGTGCTGAGTTCTGCTTCAGCTCTGTGTTGGCTTGGGTACCTGAAACTGGGGCTAGAGAAGTGTGGGTTCCCAGCAGCTGGACTGCCAGTGGCTACATTCACACTAAATGCAGAGCAGGGATGTGAACAGGTTATGAGATAGCATCCAGCAGGCTACATCATTTGGGCTGGGGCTGGAGTAGCTTGAGGCTTACTGTGCATTGATGTCTTGGTGGGGTGTCTGAGAGCTGTGACTCAACAGGATTCGGGATGTGGGTGGATTCAAGGCAGCAAAACCTGTCCAGAACATTAATCACTGACTAATCAAAAGGCATAAAAGAACCATGTAAAATTAACAGCCCCATGGAAAATAACTACATCAAATCTCATTAAAGGATCCCTTCATTTGTCACTGAAATGCAACTATTTCCACAGTGGAAATAGTTGCATAGCAGCAACCAGTATCAGGCAGAGACCTGAGAAGAAAAGCTACATCTAATTCTAAAGTTTCTTGAAAAAGTTGAGGGTCAGGTCTGAACAAATGGTAGTTGCTCTGAAGAGAGTTGAGCCAGCACATCCCTTGAGAAAAGCATTAGTAGCTGGTCCCTGATCACAAGCAGTTGGATCATTTCACTTTATACTTATGTAAGTATTGGAACTGTCAAGTGTAAGTTTATGTATCCTAGAAGGGAAACCAGGTTGTACTCAGCTATGTATGACAAGATGGTTTAAATGGCTGACCTTTTAAACACTGCTTGGTTTTATAGATACACATCTTTACATCGTTAAACTGGTCTTTTGGATAATTTGTTTAATGTGTGAATGTTACCAATCAAATGATGCAAATCAGAAAGCACAGCTCTGCCAAACTTACGAACTTTAGTTTTCCATTTCATTACATAAACAAATATGATATATCTACGGACAGACTCTTAAAGCATTGTCTGCTCTATTTGAATGTAGTTTGAACCAGATAAACCTAAAACTATGAAGCAGGAAAAGAAAAGGTTGTGTTTTACCCGTGAACAAACTTTGGGTTGACTGTGAAAATAGAACATTACTTCCCCTTTCTTCTTCCCTCCCCCCTCTTCCTCTTTAGTATTTTAGGGATTTCACAATGTGGTTATCAAGGACTAACCGAGAATACATGACTAGGTAGTAAAAAGGAACAGGACTGAAAACTAGAAACAAAACCCAAAAAACTAAACTAAACTGGAACAGCAATAAATCTCAGCTCCACAAGAGCAATCTCACAGTACATTACCGTAAGTTAAAAATAGAAAAGCAGAGAAGGATGTTGCATTGTTAAAAAGTAGCTGAAAAATTCATTAATCTTTTTTAGAACCATCCAGTCTCTCTAATGGACTTGAGGGAGTGGCAGTTTTGTTCCCAAGTCCCAGTGTCACTGAGGCAGGGATGGAGCAGCAGAACGCTGCCACACGCTCAGCACACGGGTGCAAAGCTCCACCATCCACGTGCAGCCCTGCCTTGCCTTGGTCCCAGCACATGGGCTGTCAGCAGCCAGTCTGACAGGGCTGTCCTTCTTCCAGCAGCCAGGATTACAAGAATCACAGTCATGTTAAATAAATGAAGGGTATCCAACCCTCTGGCTAAATAAAATGCTGATCATACTCAAAGTAAAGGTCTGCATATTTGGCTTCTATTACTACACCTACTCTAACTACAAAACTGCTTTTAAACATATGACCAAGAGAATTTTCCAGTGAGTATATTAACTTGCTAATCATTTATGGATGAAATTTGCAGGTCAAAAGCCAGAGAATTTTGGCTTTTTCCACCAGAAATCAGCAGCTAGAATTAGTGTCCCAATATGTTTCTTCTGATTATCCCCCAGTTATGTACCAAGAAATTTTTGTTTATATGCTGATACTCACAGTACGGGTTATTAAATGTTGTTGAGTAACAATGATAGTAATGTATTTCTAAAATACCAGTATTTGGTTAAGAGGGAGCAAAGTTCCCAAGGGACATTTTTTGTTTGTGCCTTATGATAATTATTCTGGGACTGAAGATGTGAAGGGTTGGGTATACTTGTCTACCCTGCTTTGCAACACATGCTGCACTCGGAAACACAGGAGGGGCAACACTCTGGCTCCTTGTGCACAGTAATTCCACCACAGGCCTGGAAATAGTGACAAACTTAGATATGAATCTTAGGACAGTACCTGCAATAGCTTGCAAGTGAGTGCAGGAAATGTATCCCACAATTCTTTGGTCCTGAGGTGTACTTCCCACTTGCACCTGGAAGGGAGGAAAAAAAAAAGGTGATTAATGGAAGAGCTCATACAACTCTACTTCCAAGCCCATCTGTGTAGCCTTTTTCACCACTCTTTCCAACTCCCTTTTGAAAACAGACATAAATACAAAACCACCAGAGACACACACTGGGGCTTACTGGTCTTATTGGGGCTTACTGGTCTTACTGGGGCTTGTGGCCAGCCCCTTTGCACATTACCATGTTCAATGTTTTGATTTTGATCTGCAACACATACAAAACCCTTACTTTCTCCTGTTCTTTGCAGTGCCCCTCGTTCCCTGTCCCAGCTCTCGTTCCTGTGTAAGATTCAGGCCCACCACTCAAGTGCCTTATAAAACTAATATCACCAGCAGCCTGATTCTTGGTACCTGTGTATGACTAGAATGTAAAAGGAAAAAATGCCACGGGCATCTAGGGAAAAGGATGAAACATGAAATAAATATTGGTTTTGATCATGTTTTCTCCATTCCACAGCAAGTGTTGGATTTTGATGGATTTTTTACATTCTCCTACAAAGGTGTTGGGGGCCTTGCGGTGCCTCAGCAGTGTTTGCTTCCTTCAGCTCACAGCACCAGCCCCCATGCCTGTCAAGCAGACAAAACAATATGTGAGGTCCTGTTCTTACACACAGAAAGGAAGGGCTTCCAGGGAAGCTGGAATGTAGCATAATTCCTCATCTATATCATAAGCTACAATCTTTTAAAAATGTACTTGCGAGTAGACACACAGGCAAATTAGAATCAAGTTCTGGTTTAGGTTTCCAACTCTGTTGAGGATTTTGGCTTAGTTCAGGACTTAGCTGCAAATCAAAATTCCCAGTGATAAGGGAATCAAGTTTTGGATTGTGGCAAGAAACTAGTTTGACTGTATGGTTTTCCTGTTGACAGTTTATGTGGCAACACTGCATGCATTAAAGAAAATGCCCGCAGAGGAAAGTTGTACCCAGGGCTCAGAAAACACCGCCACAGATGACTCTACTTCACAAGGCTAGGCTCAAATTTTATCTGACACCTCTAAATAACAAGCAGAGCTCCATTTCATATGGACACAATTTTGTCAGCTTGGGTGGTTTTCTTGTTTTTCAGGTATTCAAGGACCATCTGATTCATTTTATAACTGAAAAGGTGGCTTTGCAGTAAGTGAATTTAGAAGTCATTTGTACTTAACAATGCCTTGTTAACTTTGAGGGTTTGTGCCAGCCAGGGGAGTAGGTAATGAACAACTGGCATTATTCTGTCCTCAGTCTGTTCAGTCCTTTTTTAGACAGTTTTAAAAATAGTTATTGATGGTGTTCTTATTGCTGTTCTCATATAGCTAACCTGCTTCAGGGAGCCAGAGGGAGATAAGGAAAATGCAGGCAATCACTGGTGCATCCACCCCCACAGGAGGAGATTCTCCTGAACTCACAAGATTGCAGCAGTCTCAGAGGATGGGCAGCTCTGCTGGATGGCTGTCAGGGACTGCTGCAGGAGCTGCACTGCACAGACCTCTCCCTCCTCCCTCAGGCTGCCTGAACATCTCATTGTCACGGCTGAATCATAAGCAGCTTTCTCTCCAACTCTTTTATGCAACATATGCCATTCCAGTAGAAAAGTGGAAACCAGTTTATTTCCTTTACTGTCTAGGACAGGCAGGTGTATGAACTGTATTTTCCAAACTTAGTAATTCAAAACCAGGGTTTCTCTTCAACACAATCAAAAAAAATCCTAAACTATAAAAAGTCTCCACTTGTTTGCAAATGTGCAGTGTCTCCTGCAGCAGAGGACAAGTGTGGATGTCACACGCCTCTCAACGTCATCCTCCATAACCCTGGAAGGAAAATACTGCACATAAAGTGTTCTGCCTTTTAGCAGGAATGTGCTCCTTATAATCCCCTCATTGACTAAAGTAGATGGAATCATTTCAGTGTTTCTATTCAAAAAGCATAAAAGATTTAAGTCTAAAAGCTGAACATCCAAACATAAATTATAGCCCAATTGAGAAAAAGAAGTCAACTCAAACTGGCTTTAGAATTTCCTGTGCAGCCTTAATAGAGTGCCTGACAAGGCCTTGTACTCCTCAACCAACTTGTGTATAGGATCACGCTAATTTCCATTAATCATAAATAAATATGTATTGTTCAGTGTGCCTGTGTGCACAGATCTGTGCTGAAATGGACTTGGGATTTTTTGCTCTCAAAGAATGGCAAGAAATGGCCCAGGATAAAGCCTGGCTGTGCTGTATGGAGGGGGCTGAGCGCCACAAATGCCCACAGGGATGGTGCCCCAGGGCTCTGCTGGAACACACAGTCCCATGGGGAAAGGAGAGGGGCTTTCATAAACACCCTGCTAATTAAAAAAATAAAGCTCAAAAGCAAGAGCTGAAGACCTTAATATAATTAGAATTTCCTTGGAAAGTGCCAGTATGGAAGTGCATCCAAAGCAGCTCGTCTCCCAGATTTCACATTTCCTCCAGCTTTTTTAACTTCTAGGGGTTTGCAGTTTCTTTTGAGTGGCAGTACTGATGGAAACCACTAAACAGAATATATTTGGTGTATAATCATAATGGAGGCAAATATTTGTGACAACTCCTAGGAGAGTAAACAAATACCTTTGCAGCCTCCTAGTCAGTTCCCCAGCTACAATAGAGGCACTACTGTATTAAATATGATCTGAAGTAAAATTGTAAGAAAAATCTCTTTATTCAGTCTAATTTGGTATTTCTCAGATGGACAAGGACTGTGGGTTGTGCAGACAGGAAACCTACTTGACCTCTGAAATATTCCAAGCCCTATAATTCTGCACAAAAACATTCTTTTGTGTGGCCAAGTACTGTAGCTATTTCAGACTGTTGCATTTTCCAGGGTACATTAGATGGTGGTGTCTCGGCCGGGGCAGCGACGTGGCAGCGTCACAGGAAGACAACACTGAGCCTTCAGCTCAGCCTCCAACGTGGATCTTGGCAGGAAGGCTCTAGTTCCACCAAACCAAGTCAGCACTTCACAAATATAATTTTAGCTGCTTAACACAGAAGAAACTTCTACAGTCACATATACAAAGAAAGTATATGTAAACAAATAAGCCAAAGTGGCTCTGTCACCATAAGCCTGACTTGAGTTCACCTCAGCTGCTCTGCATTGGTAGCTGTGTGTCAATAACACATTTATGGAATCATCCTTCTGCAGGGACCTACTTCAGATACCGCTTTCTAAAAATCATCAGCCAGTCTCAGTTGTGCCACGAGCTGCTTTTCTGTGTGTATGGAAATGTACAGGAAGATAATATCTAAATATAAGGTCCCAATGTTTTAAAACTGGGTAATTGTTACAGGAGGAACAAGGTATGTGATAACCTGTTAAACTCTAGTGTTACCTAGAGGAAAATTAAAACTGAGAGAACCTATTTGTGGTTTAATAAGGTGTCCCAGTTATACAATTTTCACATAAAAAATTAGCATTTTTCAAAATTATGCTGAAATATGCAAGATAAATTCCAATTCTCACTACATTTGTAATAATCAAATTAGTGAAACATTGAGAAGCTAAGAGTGGATTCAGATCCCTATTATACCACTGACCGCTACATTTTGTTTGCTCTTGGGAGGGGGGCATGAAAAGCTCATTACAGATGGGAAAGAGACTTTTTTCCTTAAGGGGGAAATCCTACTAAGGGTGTGTTTGGAATCCAAAATGCCAGTTTCTGCTGCTACATATTTATATTTGTCCCCTATCTGTAAATTAAACAAGTAAGTGCAAAACTGATCACTCTGAATTTTTGTTTTCCAAGTACTGGCTGTGTCAAGCACACAAAAGTACTTGACATCAAGTACTTTTTATTAAAAGATTTCATCTAAATGCCGTGGCACATTAGTGCAATCTGTTGGAGAGACCACACTGGGACTGTGCTGTGCTATGCAACAATGGGTATATTCCTAGAATTGTTTTGCAAAAGCTTGTCCTGTATGACTGAGGAGTGGTCTGTCCTCCACTGAGACTGGGATCAGGTAATAAACTGCTCATGAAAGAAATCAAGCCAACAAGGTTATGGCAGAAAGATTCTTGTTGACAGGGAAAAGAAAACTGATGGGTAGCAAGAGCTGAAATTTTAGAGCTACAGCAAGGGAAAATAACTTTAAATTCAATCACACTGCTTGCTATCATGGGAATTTCCTGAGCTAACTGGAAATCTTGCACATCTCATGTTTCCCATATGGTAGCATAGTAAGTATACAAAGCTGCAAGCTTGACAAATACCTTGTCTCTTAAGAGTTTATATTTACACACATCTGTTCCAGCAGTGCAAAACAATTTTATCACATCTGGATGTCAAGAAAAGCATCAACGGATACTTAAACAAAACCCATGGGAATGCTACCTTGAGACTGGGGCATTTCTTTACCACCTTGAAAAACAGCTTCAAACAGGTCATTGCTGTGTTAGTAAATCATCCAGTGCTGGGAAGGAAATGCTTTTAATGGTTAAAAATTTGAGTTGTGCATGAGAAATCTCACTTGATTAAAGAACCAGTCTAGAGTCTCAAATACTGACCAATAATATGTACACAAAGCCAAAATATTTGTTATGAGTAGAACTTAATCTTTAGTGACGTTTTCTAGAGGCTTCATATTGCCAGGAGGGAGCCATTCAAAAAAATCCAAAATAAAGTAGATAGTTTCTTAAGTGCGTACCCTCCAAAACAAAGGAGTTTTATTAAAAGTCCAAGCATATACCACTGCCCCTCTCTGCAGGGGAAGCAAATCCTGGTATGAGAGCTAAAATTTTGGCATACTCCTGGAAGAATTTCCTCACAAAGTCTGTCACCCCAGAATCTCTGTGTGGCCAATAAAGACAGATCTGGGAAAGGTAAATAACCTGCCTGTAACACTGAGACTCCTTCAGGCAGATGGGATCTCCACGGCCTAGCTCCAGCTTCAGCCAGTATAGTTTAATCACATCTTGGGCTGTAAATGAGCAAAACCATCCGTTTCATCTGCTCAGATGACCATGAAGGTGTCAATTTCACCACTGAAATAAACATGAACCATAGTACTGCTCCCTGCATTGCTCTTCTGAAGAGGGTAAGTCACCAAAGTACAGAGCTCTACAGGAAATTAATTCACAGTCATGACAGGAGCCACACTAAAGATGGTCATATTATGAAGAAAAACTAACCAGGCTGAAAGCACCCCTGCATGATCTGAGGGAAAAAAACCCTCTCTCCCTAAAAACAAAACCATGAACATTGCATTTGTAAAGAACATCATCTGCACAGGGGCCTTGAGTAACTCTTTGTGTTGGAAGTAGAACACCCCAGACAGAGGGTAAGTGCAGGGCACAGAAACAGAATTTACAGTCGATGTGACAGTGACTTACTCCCACAGAAATATTCATCTTACCATATGTAGCCAATATTCTTTAAGTTCAGGGGAAGCTGCCTTAAAAAGAGCCTGAGATTCAACTGAATTACCGTGGATAAAGCAACTGCACATGTGCAAGGAGTGGTATTTCCACACACACTCCGGGTTCAGGCCTCTGGGGTGGGTGCTCTGAGATGTGCTGGTAACAGGCTTTGTCCTCCCTGTTTCCACTGCACTGGGGATGCCATTATGTAATCCAATGTAATTATAATGAGCAAACAGTGAGGAAGAGAAGAGAAAGAAATGGAAAATACAGTTTGTTTTCTTTCCAGTACAACATTTGTGCAATCTTCCAAATTGTATCTACCGCTCCTGGACTTTTTTCCCATTTCAGCAAATTTCCAATACAAGCAGGAGAATCGGCATCAAGAAACTGACTGGAACAGTCAAACTCTGTGCCCAAGTCTTCATTCCTGTTACTGTTAAGAGAAGATGCCAAGGAGAACTTGCAGCTGCTCCCATTCCCACTTCAAACATTCCTGTCCCACAGAGATGACTTAGATTAGTCATAACTCCCAAGAAGGATGTATTTTTGGTTAGCTTAGACATGGTACAAAAAGATCTATCTTATTTTCAGTCCTTTAACAGCTCTGCCTTTTGCCTTCAGAAATATGCAGCAGCTCCTAAAGAAGACACATTAGTTAAATCCCTAATTTATTATTATAAACATGTTATTTAAGTATATTAAAGAAGTTAAAAATTTTATAGAAGTCAGCTCAAAATTGTCTGGTGCTCTGCAATTCTTTCTAGCTACATTTGCACTTGATTATTTCAGAATCCCATTTTTCCCACCTGCCACATGACAACAATTACTGTTCCATGACCTCAGAATGTGTTATCTGGCAAGACTTCATTCAGCTTATATGTGAGGGAAAGTGGCTATAAACTGGTGCCACGAATGGAGGGCTCTTCCTTTTCTAAAGAGGATAAAGCCCACAACTCACATTTTCTCAAATCTGTATTTCATTCTGCACAACAGTTTTTATTTGTTCCCATTAATGAAGGGGGAAAGGACTGTGATTAATAACATTAATTATATCAAAGTGAAGGAACATGGTACAGTGCCATGGTAGGGTCTTTTTGTTCTTTTTTTAAAAAATTGTCAGTCAGTTTATTGGAATCCATCCAATTCCTGCATTAACATTTTACAGCAGAAACTCAGCACATGGAAAATGTTTAGGTTACCCTCCTGCCTTAAATGTCACAGCTTTAGAGTAATCTAAATAAATGCATGAGCAGCACTAGACATTTCTTTTATACATCTTGGGATAGCTGTAGATACTGGACAACTGATCAAGGATGAGAAAATCTAACCACTGAAAACTCTAGGTGTTCTTTTACTGGGGTCAGAAAGCAGCCATTCCCCTTTCCTGTGCACTCCTGAGGTCCAAAAGGTTCCCCTCAACACAGCGTGGAACTTCAGCAGCTGCCCCTTCAGTCCCAGCCGCAGCACACATGGGCTAGCTTGGGACAGCAAAGGCAGCTTTCATTACCCAAGCGAAATGCACCGGCATCAGAAATATCAAAATGGAGAATCACAGAGGTTAATTCAGGGAACCCTCATTTTCTCACACAAAGCAGGCTCCTCAAGAGGAGAGAACAGTAAAAATTGTGCTTCTAAGCAGTTTCACAATCAGAGCTGCTGTTCCTTCTACCATCTGTTACTACCATATCAGCTCTTTGGAAAACAAGTTGAGCTTTGCACACAAAGTAAAGGTTGCTAGGTTTCCTTTAAGCAATGAATAATAACACGTTCTCTGCACAATTACTGTGCTCCCTGAGAACAGCCTTCATTTTCAGAAAATTTGAAAAGTAAATCTGTTAATAACCTTAGGAATTAATATTAATTAAACACAAGTTCTTCCAGAAATTTAGCAAAATCCACAAGAAATTCTTTTTCCTTTTGGTTTTGAGGAACACTATTAACTGTTGAAACTTCCCACATCAGACTGTAGTTTTGCATTATGTTCGCATACTGTGTTTTAACTAAGAATTCTTATTTTTGCTAAAACTGACTCTCTTGGCAGATGCCAAAACCCAGAATAGCTTCCTACTAGGAACAGTAGGAAGAACAGCCTTCTACACAACATACTTTTGTATCTCCCAGTCCCATTGGGAGGAAGAAGCCTTCAAAACCTCTCTCTCAGTTAACAGCCATTTTGAGAAGGATGCCTCTTTCACTCACCTCCCTACTCTGTGCATCTACATCTCTTGGATATCTCAGATTTACATTACAGTTACAACTATTACAATTTAACGATAAGAGAGGCAAATTTTGGCAGCAGAAGTGAGTTTTTATTAGATGGCTACACCTGGGAAAACATGGACAAACTCACCAGGTCAAGTTAATGATGCTTTCCAGTTTTGTTGCATTACTGTCCAAAACTTACACAGCATCCATGGTAGAGCATAGCTAAGGCTCCACACTAAATCCTCTGTCTAAAGAAGGATGTTGACATTTTGACACCTTCTAGTAAATTACAGACAGGTGATGCATTACACAATTTCTGCTCAGCACTCATTGACACCTTTTAAACTTGATTTGACAATGTTGATTTGTAAAATCAACATCCAGTTTCTGAAAAGGATGCGTATTTTATAACTCCCTTTAAATCCATCAAACCCACGGTGCATTAAGATTATGTGTGTGTCAAACCAGCAGCTGCAGAGGAGCTGAGGCCACTGCAATCTGCCCCACGTTACAGACAGACCTGTCCAAGCCAGCTCTTCAGAGCCAGTCACCAGCACAGCATCTGCACCAGTCCCACTTCCCACCTCTATCTGCAGCAGAGCAGCAGCAGAGACAATGGGAGTTATAAAACCTACAAAGAGACTCAAGGGCTCTTCTCTTTGGCGTTTTAAATTAATGTGAAATGCTACGCTAGAACAGAGAGTCACGGCAGAGTCTCCCAAGGGCCCAGACTGTCAAAGTATGAAAATGGATTGGATGATTTCTGTATTTGCTAACTTCTCCTCCGAGTCTTTAATGGCAACTAGGAACAATGGTTTAACACTTCAGACATGAAACTGTAACTTGGATGTGACATTTTCCCCCTTCATATATGCTGCTTTTTTCTGTGACTGTGTTTCTCTTATATGCCAATGAGACCCTCAGATTTGAGTTAGAAACACTAGTAGAGTTTGAGGAGTTCCAAGTGCTAAATGCAAATTAATCCTCCAGCCTTGCAGAAAATGGACTTCACACAATAGCTCCTCACAACTACGTCATTCTCATGTCTTTATCCTGACCTGGAAAGCATCAGCATAAACAGATGGAAAAACCAGTCTGACCTCTGTCAGGAAAATGCCAGCAGTAGCACCTTTTGTGGGAGACAACCTTAGGAGGAGAACAGAGGCAGAGGTCTCCATATAGCTGTTATGCAGCATGAAACAGCATTAAAAGCCTCTGTAACTTCCAGCTTGGCTCCTTGGTTGTGACACCCTAGGTGTTAAGCCACAATCAAATCACTTTACCTTCCTGTACTTTAGTTTCCCCTTCTATTAAGCAGATATTGACCTTTCTTCATCATGCACTCTGAGATGTAGGAATGAAAAGCTGTAGGTAAGAGCTGATTGTTATTACAGCTACTAATAATAATAATCCTTGAGCTCTGTAAGTCTCTCAGGTAAAATAATTTTGTATGACTAAGCAAATCTCTCAAATCCTTCCAAATCTCTACCTGAACTTTACAATATAGATAGTGAAGACAGGGCAGGGAAAATGAGGGCAGTGGAAAATCATTTCTTATTCACTGGAAACAGGACCCATTCAAAAGCAAAAAAACGTGCAAAACACTTGAACCAGGGCAGTAGGGATCTGTTTTGTGACAGAGTCCCCCTAAGCAGTTTTGTCATTTTCAAATTATTTCAACTTTCTTCAAATATTTAGTTCTGAGACCTTTAATTTATCTCCTTAACAGTTATATTTGTAGTAAGGAGACAATCATACTTATTAAACATTAATCAGATTCTTTCTCTGAATGTTCTTCTGAATTTAGAGCTGGGTCTTTCTTAAGGTTCAGAATAATTGGAATAAAGGATTCATCCTTCCCATGAGTGGAAACACTAACTGGCTTTATCCATATCTTCAAAACATGTGAGTCTTCTCCCCTCAACTGCTTTCCACAACTTTTGGCTTTTAATCAGCACAGAGAACAACTGCTCCTTTACTCAGATATGGAAGCTGTGTAAGGGGAACAGTCCTCATAAGAATCCTTCCAAAACAAAACTCAATTGATGCCTTTTCTACTTCAGAAATGGGAACGCTGCATTCCACAGGAATCAGGAACTTAAAAACCCAGGGTTTGCATAGGACAGAGACTCAGCTCCATGCCACTATGGAGTGGGAAGCAATTAGGACACTCTTGTTCTGCAAGGCTCTCTTGCTTTCTTCAAAACCAGAGAAACTCTAATGTAGGTCTGGCTGGTATTACACACATTCAAAATTCTGTAAGAGCCAGTAAAAGTCCCACCTGGAAGCAGGGAGATAGGCTGTCCATTGGGAATGGCAGAGTACTGGCCAGAACAACACCTGCCAACCAGAGCTCTGATCCCCTCTGCCAGCTTCCTGCTACCCCAGTGGAAGAGCTCAAGGCTTCTGAAGGTTAGTGCATTGATTCTCCCTGACTTCAAAAATAAACCAGGCTTTTATTTATTGTATGTAGTTTTTGTCTCTGGAGTCCACACCCACTGAGCTGCTGATTAAGCACCACATCAAGAAAAACAACCTCTAAACCTACCTTATTTCAAAGACAAAATTAAATAATTATTCCTACTTTATGTTGTTGCTGTCATCAAAGAAATGACCTATGTACAACTGGTCATTTAATGTACAATTAGGATAGAAAGTAAATTCATGTCAAGATAGACTTAACTCAGAATGAAAAATATTTTAGGTATGAAGAACCTACATCAGAATGACACAGACAGGAGGAAAAATATTCTTATGGCTGGGCAGAATTCTGTTATATTTAAAAGAATGGAGTCATCTTTGGAACTTCATAATAATTGGCCTCTATTCTCTGCTCAACTGTAACATTATTTAACAACTTGGATCCATAATTAAGTTCATCATCCCAGTGGAATCTTGAAAAGAGGTTTAATTTTCTGCAAGAGAAATGGAGACATTGCAGCCTGCCTAGCAGGGTGGCAAATCAATGACTCAGCAATGGGCAGTTAAAAACAGATTGGTTTTAATCTCTTAATCCCCCATATATGCATATGTTCAAGGGTAGTCTTTGTGACCCCAGAAATATTTATACTGCACAACATCTATGTTCATTTTCTGCTTGCAGCAATTTATGATGAAAAAATAAATTGTTGCTGATTAGAAACACATACATAGAGAGCTTAGACCCAGTTTTTGGAAACCTGTATTCAGATAGGGATTGGCTTTTCTCTATGTCAAACGTATATGAAATACTGAACTATTATCAGACCTAAAAATCTAATATTTGGGTGGGGTTTTTTTTACACAAGCCACAATACCAAAAGTTTTTGCTTTGTTTAAAAACTACAGATGGGGTTACAAAGCCTCCCACTGATCCTTATTCACAATCCATATCCTTAACGGCTCTTAATGCCTTTTGTTGAAGACTTGTGACTAGAAAGAACATATAATTTGAGCATCTGATGTACTTTGCCAATATTAGAAAAGATGTTCAGGTATTAGTTAGTCAAACCCATTCCAAACAGTGACAAAATCACAAAATCTGAAATTCAGTATTCTGGAGATTTTCAGATCTTTCTAGGTTTGGGTCTACAGACTTGGATCTCTGGCAAAATGTTTTGATTCTTGATTAAATTAGAAGAGCCCACGTTCCAGTTCAGAAAAAGCACAGCCAGATTCTCCCAAGAATCAAGCATAAACAGCTACTAGTCTTGGAAAAGCAAATCATTGCATGCAGACTTCCATTTCTGCTTTTCATGATTTACAGACATATAGGCTTCCTGTTCTCTCTACCATTAGTTAATTTAAGTAAATTGTGTTAATGAAGCAAAAAAGCTCTGCACTCCCCAGTGTCCCAGGCACGTTTGTCTTGTTTACTCTTCTTCTTATCTCTCCTTACTAATTCTTTTGCAAGCAAAAGAGCAGCGTAGCCATACATGTCACTGCAATTCTTTCAGTTTTATTATACTGACATTTAGACTTTTGATTGTCTTTTGATTGCCTTTTGATTGCCAGACAAATACACAACGAGCACAAGCTGGTTTCCAACAGTAATGCCCATTGTACTGTACTCACGTTATGAAGCTTAGAATCTACGCATTTTATTACAAAGATTTCTGTAAAGAAATTCATGAAAACCACTTCAAATTTTGAGTCTTGAAATTATACTCGAGTTCTGCCTCCAAAAGTCCATCATTATTTCACACACATCCATCATTTTAACACAGGCCACAAATCCATATATGGTTATATCAATAACCCATTAGGTTATACCAGGAAATCTCAATCTGAATATTGCCTCTTTGAGGTCTAAAGAAATGAGAAAACAATGTAACTTTATAACTTGTCACATGTACAGTCAATATTTACAGCTTCAAAAAGCCTCTTACCTTGAGAAACAAGGCTCCCTTGGAAGCCAAGGAGTCCATTCCTCTTCCATTGGGGTAACAGTGATAGGCAGCATCCATAACAGGATAGCGGCTGGCAAAAAGTAGACCACTGTTCACAAACTTAAAGCTACAGCAGCCATGGCAGCTGTAGACCCCAACATCATAGACAATGTATTCAAAATAGTGATGGAGCTGCTCTTTCAATTTCTCTGCAGCTCTTTTGTCAAACACTTCCTGCAAGCACAGAAAGTCCAGGTTGGCAGGGAAGAAAGCAGAGATCTCATGATCAAAGGTCTCATCTGTGTGTTTCTTTTTCCGCACTGAAGTCTTCTTCATGATTGAAGCTTTGTAGAGGAGCTTGTTGTTGACAGTGCTCTGGTCCACTGTACCATCTCCAACACGCACTTTGACTAGGGACTCTCGTGAGGCAGAGCAGCTATCTAAACTCCCAGAATCTCCTTCCTTCTGTTTGTGGTTTGGTGTTTTCGAGATCTCTGCATCACCTTCCAGTGAGGGCTCTGCTGGGCCACTGGCACGAGCCTGGCCATTGATGGTGTCTGTTTCCGTGTCTGACATGTGGCCATTCTCCTCTCCATTGATACGGACAATGCAAGTGTTTTCTTCTCCCTCGTGTGGCTCTCCACTTCCGCCTTTATCTTCTCTGCTCTCCTCGCCGTTGTTTGAGCCACAATTGTCTCCTTTATACTCCATTGATGTTGTCCTTTTGATGCCAGCATTAACAGTACGGTTATCTCCAGCCTGGGGGGAGACCAGGCTGCTGAAACTCGCTGCACTGATGGAGGTGTTGGTAGGAGAATCTATGTATATTTTAATCTGTGGCCTGCTCGCCCCATTCCGGATCCTCCGGCCAATCTCTTTAGCCCTGGCCTGTGTGTTGAAAATGTTATTAAATCTTGCCAGAGAATCGGGCAGCAGACAAACATTGGCACTGCCAAAGCAGAAGCTTTTCCCACTCCCTGCAGCCTTCCACTCAGTGAGCAGTGTGGCTCCATTGGCATGGTTCTTGTCTTTCAGTCTGGAGTAGATATAGGGCCTTCTGGCTGACTGGAGCGGGGACCAGAGCAAGAAGCCAATCAGAGCAAAAGGAAGAGAGGCTACCAAGAGTGCCAAGTAGATGGGAGTGGTAATAATGATGCAGAGTGCATGAAAATAGCATGGGTCATCTGCTCTTTGACGTTTTTCATAGGTGGTTGGAACAAAAGAGCCCACGAGCCTGTCTGCTAGCCAGTAACATGGGAAAATCAGGCCCCAAGAAAAAGAATGCAGAACTGACAGAAAGCTGTTGGGAAATGGAGAAGTGTATAAAACCATTGCAACTCAGTTATGACAACACTTCAGGGCCTACTACATGATGTCACTCTGTCAAGCATCCATAAGAACACTGGGAGAGGGGTCAGGGAAGAAAGGTCCAGTCAGGAGTTTGTTTTTTTTCCAGTGAGAGTCAATAACAAAATTTTAAGAGCACCATTTCACTGTGTTGGAGTAAAAATGAAACAAGGCCACTGTTTTCGTCTGGCTTTTTGGCATCTGTATTTGTCAAAGGATGTCATTGTTCACTGGGGGCTGCCATAATGAAACTCTCCAGAGGCAAAACAGAAATCTGTAGAAACAAAAGACAAAACATATTGGAAGTTTAAGTAACACTTACTGGAAGTTTAAAGCAGATTGCGTTTTTCTCACAACAATTAAAGGCTTATTATATAATGTATTATATAATATATTATGTATATTATATAGATAATGTATATATATAGTGTATTTAGATGGAAATTGGAAAGATTGGATCAAGGGAGGATTTGGGGGTTTTTCGGTTTGTTTCAATTATTAGCTTAGCATAATTTTACCAATCTTATGCAACATGTTTGAGTTCAAAGAAATAAGGGACAAGTCAAGTGCCAAATAACAAATGTTCGGCATTTACTCATTGCCAAAGGCATTTTGGGATGCTGATAATAGCGGGGAGCCTGGGAGATTTGTTTTCCTGAATGATTTTTAGGATTCTTCAGTTAAAATGCTCATAGGAGACTCTGGCATCTACATATCAGATAGAAAAAAATAACCCAAAACCTCTCCAATTATGTAATTACCATTAGAAAAGAAAAAATCTAAAGAAGTTACTCTGTTCTACTGGGTGCTTAAAATGCTTTATAAAAGCCCTATTTACATAATCACTCAGCAGACCAGAAAGATTCTTGTTTACAGCAGTGCCAAGGGTAAACAGAACATTGTGTTTGGGATCTGTGAAGTGAGGACAGACTGCAAACCTTGTATTTCAACTTTCAGGCTAACTACCTTCCTAGTGAAAGGTGTAGTAGTGTTGCAGAATATAAGGTTAATTTGACTTTTACTATTTTAAAATAACACACCAGAAAAAATGCAGAAGCACAATGGATCCATAAAAAATTTCCTAGTTAGGTCTCCTATAGGTGTTTTCTTGAGTATATGGTGACAGGATATTACAACTCCCTGGGGAACATGACATCAAGTGACAGTTTTGTAGATAGAGCAGTCAATGCCTGCTTGGTGATGTGCTGAAGTAAAAAAAAAAAAATTTTAAAAAGTCAATTCAACACAACTCTTGCCAGTTCTGTTATGGACTGCAGTATCAAAAATCTACAAGATAAATCTACAAGATAAAGCTGTCCAGCAAGCCATGAAATACCCAACTAAAACAGCTTCACAAAAGCAATTATCCAGATTATGGGGACATACTACGTAAAAGGAATTCATGCTTACTGTAGATCCAACATACTATCGTGTGTATTTGTAAAAATGAAAGAAAAATTAATGCAATCACAATTCTTTTCATGGGATAAGATTGCACAGCCCATGTCATGAAGCAAATTGGTTCGGACTGAGATTTGTTTTAACAACTTTTAGCACTAATGTGATTCTTTGTAAACACTAAAGGCTGAATTACGGTTCAAGACCACATTGGAGACTCCTACACTTCCTCTGCCTTAAAAAGGGAGAGTATCTTTCAAAATCAGGAGAGTTTTTGACCAGGTGCCAGCAGCATTCCTCAGTGCCAGCCTGCTGAAGTGAGGAGGCAATAATGATTTGAGTACACACTTGTATTCCATGCATTTTGTTCCATAAATTCTAATAGAATTCCCACAACTCATGACACAGAAGTACAAAAACTCTGATACCACAGCAAGTTTTAAAATATAATAGCTGGACAAAAGGGAAGAGGGAATCATTAGCTGGATGTCCTTTAAATTATTGCATATTGCAGAGAGAAGACATAGACACATCAAGGTCTTAATTAAAAACCCTCTTCTTGCAAGAAAATTATTATTCTGACTCATTAAACTTACAGATGAAGGCAATCACAAACTTGTCAAAGCTCTGTTGCAGACTCACTGGCACTTGCACAAACAGGAACTAAGTTTCCTACTCCTTGCTAGAAAATCCTGTGCATGCCAGTGCCTCAAAGACATCCAAAAAAAGAAAATTAAGAGTGTCATGAGAGACAGATTTTATCTCAACAAAATCTTAAAGGGTGAGGGAAGGCACCATGTGAGTCAACAGGAACTTGGAAGCATGACGTCAGTAACATCTCTCCTAATGCAATGGTTTAGATGGAGCCTAAAGCTAAAGTGCCTAATTCCTTGTGATGAAGGGTATTACTTGGTAATCCAATGCTTTATTCATAGGGGTTTGAGAGATTAAGGGAGAATTTAAGATATTGCAATGAAACAGATATTTTTATATGCAACAAAGACGTAAACTGCAGTCTTGTTTCATTGTTTTTATTACTTTGTGAGTGTTTGAAGGCTAAAAATAGACTTTATTTAATTTTTTTTTATAGTGGCAGTATAGAACATCTCAACTTTAGTGATAACAAGACATCAGGCAGAAAGGTTTCAAAGATTTTTATGATTATAATTATGCCCAGAGGTATGCTAGAGACATCATAGATCAAAAGAGATGCTTCTAGCTCCAGCATCGCTTGCAAACTAAATAAAGGACAATACAAGTCAACAAGTGATAAGAGAAACAGAAGGACAACAACAAATCTTGCAATAATAAGGTTATGAGAATAGTCTAGAAATGGTCAGAAAAGTTTTAACTTCCTTTTGCTTAGAAACTAAAATACACTTTCAAATTCAGACAACTACAATTTCTTCAAAGGTGATAGTAATATCAACTGTCTTTTTAAAACTATAAGTAAATCACTGGCAGAACAGTTATTTCTTTAAAAACAGAATAAAACTGCTGAAGTGACTAACTGGTTTGGAAAGTTACCCTATGGGAACTTCACATAATAATTTACATATATTCATTAAAACTAGTTTCTCTTGAATCCTGACAGTTGGTCTCCATTGAAAGCTGTAGCAATATTTATCTAAAAATGAATTCTAGGAAAGCAGATCATTTAGGCTGGTTTTTTGTTTCTGGATTTCCTTATTGCCATTGTCGTTTGAATCAGAGAAAAAAAAATCTTACAAAAATGGTCCCACTACACCATGTGAAACAGCAAAAATTAGAGTTTGTAACTGAGCACAGGTGAAATGAAGATCTGAGATAACTGAGGGAATTCTCACTCAGGCTCTCACATCATGCAGGCTTATAAGACAAACCACAACTTAATTTTTGCTTTCCTCGTTGTTCTCATCTGGTTTTCCTCCCAGACACACTTCATAAAATCTTCCTTCCTTTATTCAGTGTTTTTCCCCTGATTATTCTTATGCGTGCTTTTAATTAGAGTCTAGTTCAACAGCTAACTAACCTTCTGGAAAAAAAAACCTACTCCAAAAGGCCAAAACCACATGAACTGCTTTCCATGCTTGATTACCTGACTGTAATTACAGAGATGCAGCTATCTCAAGGGGTCAGTGGCTCTAATGAAGATCTTCTTTTGTTCCCTTGTGATCACTTCACAGCCTGTTTTAACTGAAATCCTGTCATCCTGGCGGGACTCATTCCATGAAGGAATTCACAATGCAGGCTAAAGGAATTTAAGTAGAACTTATTGGCTCACCTTAACTTCCACTTAAATCAATAACAATTTACAGCTTAGGAAAATCTTAGCAAAACCAGTAAAAACATGGATCCTCTTTGGTATGAGGAGCTGAATTTGGTGAATCACTCATACTGATGAATAAAGCAGAACCATTCAAACTAAGGATTTGGCAGGATGAGAAGGGAAGGAGGAAAATGTTTTTGCAGACTTGCCATTGCAACGTTCATTTACCAGTTTCTGCCTAAGCTCTCTCCCTTCTTTCTAGAGAAGGTAATCAAATTCTGCCATGCTGCTCTGCAGCTTGTCTCTTCTGTCCATAGGCTGCCATCAGGCAAGAAGCCAGTATAAACAAGATGTCCAACTTAATTGAACTAACCTGTAAAAAATAAAATATTAAGAAGTGTGAAGTTACAAGTCTCACTGAATACCAGTGATGTCAGCAGTTAAGTACATGTCTGCAGAAAAAAAACCCCAAGCACCCCAACAAGTTCAGGGAGCTGCTCAAGCCGCTGGCATATTTAGGGAGTAGACTTGTGATGATGCAATCTCTGTTCAAAACAAGGAGGTATCAAGTACTTGGGCTAAATTTTCGAAAGGAGTCCTTGGAATCTCAGTAATGCCTCTCTCTGAATTTCTCTAAAAGCTATACATTGAAGGAGATATGGTGCTGTATGCTATATATGGAGATATAGTAACCACAGCCTGGGCAGTTTAAGGGACCTGAACCAGGGCTAGGAGTCCATTGGTCACTCAGTGCTGGAGCCCAGCCTGGTGGAGCTGGATCAATAGTGACCATGGTACCTCTGGTCACCAAAAGGACAGTGTGAGTGGGAGTCATCCCCTTCATATGAGAAAAGATTGGCTGCAGCTGCAGAGAAGCTGGGCTGGTCTGGTGCCCTATGTACCACCTCACCACAAATGGGAGCTTTTCTCTCAAAGTGCTGAAAATTTGTTTATGATCACACCATAAAACTTGCTCTGAGCTTTACAGTTATGTGGGCCAAAAGCAAGTCATCTGAATTTGGTAGTCCCAGATCATATTCCTAGGCCAAAAACCATACCCACACACCTTCTGCTACCTAAATAAATTGGGCTATGTTTTAAACTTAATAAAAAATATAAATTCAATTATGTTAATGTGTGGAAACACAGGTTAAAAAAAAGTCTAAACAATTACAATCCATTGAAAAGCATTAAAAACATGACAGTTTTGTCCATTCTTTCTTTCAAAATGGATGAAAAATTGAAGCTGAATGCTATTATTGTAGAAATAAGCCAGCTTTCACATTCCTGCAAGCAACACTGAGTCCACCCTGACACAACAGATTACACTTGCTTAAAACTTACATTCAGAGCCATTAACACAGAAGGGACACATCACATCTCTCAAGCCTAGGAGAGAGGTTTATTCTTTACTTTGCACATACAAATGGCACTCCCAGCAGTGAATGCTATGTTTACACACCAGCTGTACTAATTGCTGCCTGGAGGCCTATCCCAAGCCCAGAAAACTTCACCAATCCAACTCCAAATTCTAAAATATACCTCCAAAGCTTTGTGCATTCTGTTGCTGTCTGTGAGTGCACCATTGCCAGCCTGTGAACATCAGCTAACTAATCAAATATGAGCCATGTGGGAACTTTTTACAAGGGCATTTAGTTCTACTTCACTGGAGGGCATGAAGACACGTCTAAAAATCTGGACTCCATAAACTTTCTTCAATTATTTTTATTTCAGTGGAAATAGAAGCAGACTGACAGTTTCTGTTGTATTTTAGAAGGGCCAATGCCACAAATGCCTCTAAAAATATCGTGGTTATGCAAACTAAGTAACAACAACCAATGTCAGTTCTGATCTCCAAGGACATTACTTTAAGACGTAAATTTGAGTGCATTGTTTGAGTAACTACTTCAGAATTCATACAAAAAAATCCTAAGCAGCAGAACTGCCTCTTCTTCTACAGGAGACAATCACATATTTCCAAATTATCTATTCCTATTTATGGCCTTGGGAACTGGTAAGAAGTAGAATCAATAGCATATTGATGGCTGAAAATAACAGCAAATACAGAGAGCTCTAGGTTTTCAGAAAAGCTTTGCTATCAGGCAAGATTTAGACAAAAAAAAAAGTTCATCTGACCACTTGGTGATCTCACTCAGTACCTGGAAAGCTAAACATTCTCTATTTTGAGACCTTATTTGGTGAACTTCAGTAGTGAGACAACTGTAGCCTACAAAAGTATGAATCTGTGACACTAAGCTCTGTTTATGCAACAGAAACAGAATGGCTCTATTTACAAAATCACCTTTTAGTGTGCTTTAGCCTTGTATTTTACAGGAGCTGGAGTAACTCAATAATGGCTAAATAAATCTGATCTTTGTAGATGGTTTGTTTAACAAAACTCAGTGAGATGGAACAATACTGGCTTTAGGTGCACAAGACAGAAGTGGAGATAAAACTTTTCCTACTCATCTTTCACCATCTAAATCCTACAGAGGCCTGACTGCAGCCATGCCTTGCCCATAAATTGTCAGGGGGCACAGACTCCCTGTAAAATGAAAAGCTGTACTTTTTCAAGCAGCACTTTGAGCCTCCAGGCTTCTGGTTAGTCCAAGACAGCTCAATAGAAGTATAAAGTAATCATTTTTCCCCAGAGTGGATATTTTTATACTGTTGAAATTGTTCTTAAAGGTGCCAAAGAAAAGTTACCTTAACCTATAGTAAATCCAAGACAAATTCCTGCCAATAAATATCTCTTCCTCTACAAAAAATGCTTACCTACAATTCTCAAAATACTTTATAAAGGAAATTAAAATACAATGTGACTGAATTAAAACACAGGTACCCTTATAAAGAAAATTAAAGTATATTTATTCCTGTTCTACTTAAGGAAAATTGGAAAAGCAGAGCATTTGTAACTTGGATAAGTCTTCATGGAAACCCCAAGACTAGACTCCTTAAGTGTTTCCAACTCTACTGACAAAGGCATATTTCCCCAGGACCCAGAGATCTAACTGTATGGTGGTAATCATAAAAACATCAGCACTACTCAAAACTCCACACATAAATACTGAGTCTTTCCCCCAAAACTTGCTACTGTGTCAAGACACTTGGACAAAAATGGAAGAACTCACACTCAAGCTTTTTACAGTCACATTGCTCCGAGATTGGCTGAGTATTTTTGTTGCATATTTTCAAACAGCCAAACATACATCTATTAAAATTCTCTTTCCAAAATGAAAAAATATACCAACAAAAAAAACCCTGAGGACTCTACACCTGCAGCTTTTCAAATGTGATAGCAAATTCAAGCAAAAATATTATGTTTACTTATTTGTAAATTTGTTTCATTGTAATACACTGGTAGACTAAAGTATGCCAATCCTCTCATATTTTCTTCTTACAGAGTGAGACATAGAAGAAGGCAGAAAGTAATATGTGATTTTTTAATTATCCCATCCAATCACTTAGCACTCTAAAAGAATACTTGTTGCCATCTTTACATAAAGCATAGCTAAATTTAGCTCAGATATTACAAAGCTACTAATCTGTCAAATACTCAAGAATAAATTATTTAAAACCACATAATCTGTGTGGTGACTTGTCTTAAAACAACCCCTAAGAAAGCAGAGAGAAGATGTTGGGCAGGTTTATTCTCGGAAGCCTCATGACTTGTTCTAACTATGACAATTCCACTGGCTACTCCGGAGTAACACGCTACTCTTTGTTAGGCTGGGCAGCTCTGGGAGAACAGGGATCCCTAATAAGACCCATGCCAAGAATCTGCTTACTCACTGCACACACTGCTGCTACACGTTTGTAGAGACACCCTTGCAGAAGCCCTGGGACA
This sequence comes from Corvus hawaiiensis, assembly GCF_020740725.1. NCBI lineage: Eukaryota > Metazoa > Chordata > Aves > Passeriformes > Corvidae > Corvus > Corvus hawaiiensis. Next base: position 9,292,579 of record NC_063224.1, read on the forward strand.
AGGGGCTGATTGCACATCGCAACCACTGATGGCCAGAGAGCCGAAGAGCCAACAGGGAGTGCTGGCAAGGACATGCTGTGAGAAACAATGGGATGGGGCTGGAGAAGGGGCCACAAGGGAGGTAGGGCAGAACTTTTCTGGGACAAATATCCTTGTTCTGGGTCCTGGGAATAAGCACAACGTAGCACAGCCACAGGATTGAGGTCAAGAAGCAGACATGGACCAAAGGCCGGGTCAGTAGGAGGAAAACAAGACCACCCCTGACCCCCAAGGGGCTCTGACCCATTTCCAGATAGGCCAAGAAGAATGAACTGCACATTGTAACCGCCTGCACAGAAAGTGAGAAAGCCGCCTCCAGGGTGGGGAAAACTTATCTATAAAAACATACCTCCACAAAGCCCAGGTGTGCACATCCTGGATCAATGCTGGAGGCAGCACTGGTGATCTTTCTTTCTCTCCCTCTCTCTTTCACCCTACCCTTTATTCAAAATCCACCACTGCGTTTACATGAGAAGATAAGGGACTAACATACCAATTTCCATGCCAAGTGTATAATTTGCCAATAAAACTGTTTTTTTAAAAGCCTCTGACATCTGCAGTTCCTTTTCAACCACGGGCATCTACAAATCTTGGGGGCTTCCCTTCCCTTCAGGGTGGAACACCACAACTCTGCACCGTTTTTTTGAAATGTGTTTGCCACCAAAATGGCATTCTTGAAAAAAATCTTTTTAACTCTCACAAGAATGCAAAACAGAAGGATTGCAATATGTTTCTCACTCATCCTAAATCTTCCTTCACTTTTTATTAACCATTGCATTACACAGAAAATGCTGATCCTTCCTCTTTGCCTTCCAAGATGTCCTAACAAACTGGGAATATGCTCAGTCTGTTCTGGATGCCTCACTGTTACAGCACAGGAAGCAATGTTCAGTCACAAAGCATCCTTTGAAGTCTGCTGACATTGCCTGATAAGAACCAGGTTTCTGGCATTCTACACTAAATTGCCCAAGAGTCTCCCATATTTTCTGCTGGCAGAACAGATCCTGGCTTATGCCTGGACACTTTCAACATTTCAGGTTCCAGATATCAGAGATTTCTACTCTTTCAGACATCACTGCTTTTGTGCATCAGTTGGGAAAGAACTTGGTAGGAAAAAGTGAACACAAAATTTGAGGTGGAATAGGGAGAGGGGAATCTTATTTCTGAGCCAGAAGTTTTTGTAGCTCTGTGGAAAAACAAGACTACAAGGTAATCTCATTTTTTGTAGTAGACAAAATATATACTTAATCCATAACACACCTGAAATATCAAACTGTGTTGTTGTTAATCAAAGTAGTCCATGTTTAGAAAAGAAACAAGAGAAGCTATGCTGAATACCCAGCATTCTACCACTTCCAAATCAAGAGACTAGCATAATCCAGTAATAGAATCTGACAAAAATCTAAAAGGATAAAAGCCAGGAATGAGTGAAAATGAGCAGCTACTTTAGTGGGGTATACATATATGGATACAAAGTTCACCTCACTATTCTGTGGGCTTTTATTTTCCTTAAAAATACAGTAAATGTATGTGGTTTTTTCTGTTATTAAATGCATTTGTAAAGATCAGGGCTATCTACAGATAGTTCATTTTACACCCCATTTTCTTTCACTCTTGGAGCTAGAATGAAATCAGTAAGTTTGCTATATCCAGAAGGAGCAAGAGGGACAGAGTGTTTACATCTAAAAAGACCCTCTTCAGTGCTCTTATGTGATCACCAACAAATGAGGTACACCAGATGCTTCTCTTAGCCATCAGCAGAACAAAATTTGTTTAAATATTTAATATGCTTTTAAAAATGTCTACTGAGTCAAACTGTTACAAGTTTTTTATTGTGACCAAAAATAAAATCTTTAATTGAGACAGCTGCTCCTTAATAAATAACCAGAAGCTGTGCGCACGAACGCGTGGTATTTCCAGATTAGATTTTCATGCATGGCTTTCCCTACATACTATTTTCATATACTAGAATATAAAACAAGTTAAATCAGATCTCAGTCCAAATAACAAAACTGTAGAGAATCAGAAGCGATGACTCCAAAATAGGCCTGGGCCCATCTCCAGTATAAACAAATTGATATCAGTATTAGTTTCAGGATGCAAAGCAAACATTCTAGATCTTATTGCTGCTTTTACTCACTCAGGTAAGCTTTACTGTTAGAATGGTTCAGCAAGAAGATACCACTGATATATACTGCTGTTTCAGGGGGGTAAAAAATGGGAGTGCATTAAAATTTGGTCCAAATATGGTCAGAAAACCCTTTTTTTTTTTTTTTTTTTTTACCATATCTCTGGTGCATATTCACAGTGCAAGAAACAAACTTATTTTAAAAAGGGTGGTTTTAGTAAATGCTGCACAACCAATTCTACCACAGCAAGTAAAATAAGGGTTTGGTTTCACAAGACCTGCATTGATGTATTTGTCAAGTTTGTTTCATTCTTTGGACTAACTGTGCAGTCCATTATTTTCAAAGAGACATGTAAAATATCTGTGTAAATTATTAGGTTTATGCAACTGCTAAACAGTACAGCATCCACACAGAAGAATTGTCAATAGCAATGCCTAAACTGTAGAGACTTTCACTACATTTTCCAAAGCAGCATAGTCTTGTCCTGCTATTAAATAAACTCATTTTGCCCTATGATTCACTTCAGAATTCAATTTTTAAGAGTCATTTTGCAGAGCAGAAATACATTTCTAAAAAATTCAATTGTCTTTAATAGAAAAGCAGGCTTTCATATATTGAATGCTGTGTTCTTGGAAGTGAAGCTCTTCAGCACTGAAATGAAAATCATATTTCAGACTAAGTTTGCATTATATCCTGCATGTAGCAAAGAAATGCCAAGGAAAAAGGTGTAAATTGTGAAAAGAAATATTTCTGATACTGGTAATCTCTGTGGCTTTGGGTTATCTGATCCCCACTACACAGCTGAAATTGTCACATACCAAGAGCCAAGAGTCCATGTCTTGAATGGTACAGCTTCACTGATAAAACACAAATGTTTGGGTTTCTTTTTTTAATTATCCTTATTAGCTATTAGTTGCATTTCTGCTTCTGCTGGATGCCCCTAGTCTGTGCTACACTTTTCAGGACATACATTTACTTGAGTATTGCAGGTAGAGATACCCTTTGTTGGCCATGGCTTTTACTCCTACATTGCCTTTAGTAGGACTGCTCCCAGAGACAAATTTGCATTAGTGAAGCAAATGCATACTGGGAAAGTGTCAGAGAACTGTTAGACAGAATAACATTATTTGTATAATTCTGATTATTATGCACCCCAAATTTTGTAAGATTTGAAGTGATGTAGAAGGAACATACTGTTAGTATCTTACATAAATCATCCCAATCACTTAAATAGTTTCTTAAAACAGCATCCCCTGGATGCCAGCTTTTGAAGTGTTTAACGAGGTATACATAAAGAGGGTAATAATTATAATGGGGGTGTAATGAGCTTCACTATCAACAGGAGTCAAAGTACAGTAGATTTTTATCTCATATAATTATTGTTACGTGCAGTAAATGCACCAGCAAAACTGAAGACATAAAGCTTTTGGATTACCTCTAGTGAAGGGAATTCACAAAAGAGAACATTAATTTTTATTCTGATTTTGTTATATGAATCTGACAGGTGTTAAGCTGCTAAATCAAGAGACCTGAGGCCTCATGTAAGTGACATAAAACTATATTGTACAGCAAACACAGCAGAACTTCCAATTCCACTGTGCCTTGGCTACAGGTGACAAGAAATTACTTATGTCTACAGAATTAAACAGCAAACCTTTCACACCAAAAGAACAACAACTTGCAATATGATCAGGAGACATAACTGCCTTAGCTATGAGCAGCAGAGTGCTATCACAGAGATACCTGGGGAACAGCACCATCCACATTCTACAGTTACTCTAAAATTAATCACCTTCTCCTAGGGAACAGAAGGCTTTAATTTACAAGCCACATTCATTCACCCTGAAGCCCGACAGCCAAAACAACCACCAAGCCCCTAAATGCTGCTGCTGCATTTTGTAGTAAGTGTTATCAGGCTGGTCAGGGCCTGGGCTGAGATCACTGAACTGGCCCAGAACACTGAGCACAGGTACTACCAGCTGATTACACTGTTCATCCTGCTTAAAAGGGTTCTTGATCTGTCTTGATGGACAATACTACTGGCCAAAAGCTGTAAGGCCATTACATGGAAGATCCAGTCATTTCAACTTTCCAAAGACAAAAAACTCTTCTACTAAATTTTAAAAAGTTTGTGTTCTGCGTTTTTTTTTTCCTATGTATGAATAATTTTTCCTTTGTATCTCAAACTGTTTGATGCATTTAAACAAGTAATTTTGTAGCTGAGATCAAAACTGCTCTCTGAATTTATTATCCTTAAACTAATTGAAAATTATAACTGGCTCACTAAGGCAAAGATGCCCAACTGGTAAGCATTGAAAGTGGTAACACTTTGCTGCTCACTCAGCTGATAACAACTTGATTTTCAGCATTATGAGAGACTGAGTAAACAACTCACGTAAGGCAGCTGGAGAGCTCCAGCCTAATATTGTAAAACCAGTGTTGGTAAACCATAAACCTGTCAAGGTGCTTTCATGTGCTGCTTGGCATATTAATTATGTCACTGTTATACCATGTTTTTATATACACTGCTGTATTGTACATGCATAAATGACATTATAAGCAACTAACAGAAGAAAGGAAGGCATGAATAGAAGCTAAGTAAATTCAAAGCAAATTCACTTCAGTTCCAAACCTACTCCTACAGAATCAAAGATGTTCTTTGAAGTCAACTGTAACTTAAATGCAGGTTTACTGATTTTCCATTTTCTACAACCCAGTATTTTCTATGCTGCAGCATTATCTGAAAACAAACAAAGCAGAACAACAACAAATGAAAGCACTAATTCTATGTTTGTGAATATTTCTTGGAAACCAAATAGCTGCTTTGTTTTATCACATTCATCCCTCTTTTCAATTGCAAGGACTCAGACAAACAAGTTTTGAGGAAACAACTGCTTTTGTAATTAACATTGATCTCTCCAGGCAAGCTGTGGGCTGCTCCCTGTCCTAGGCCCCTCAGAAGCTCTTTGCATTCCCCCAGCTACATTACAGCTGCTTGCTGGAGTTATGTAACACATATTTATACATGACATTTTTATGTAAAATACTTCACAGTTCCCAGTGTATGTTAAGTTAGGAGCCTATTTTTAAAGTTCTTCACCAAGTCCACCTACAATGGCTCAACCCACAAATCCACACAACAGATTTGCAACAAGCAATTCAGCCAGGTCTAACCCTTTCTCAGATTGTAGCTGTGGCTTCTCAAGAATGCCAAAATCAGCTACAATCAGTGTCAGTCTCTAAAGAAACTCACATTATCTGTGGCAATAGCCATGTGGAAAAAGTACTTCAAAGGAAAATTTGACTTGGTAGAGGAAAAAAGATCAGGAACTTCAAACTCTGAAATACTCCAAGAAGCACAGATGCTGATTATTTTATAGGACAGAGATCAACCAAAACCATTTCTTTACTGTGGTGTGCTTAGTATAATATTTGAAAAGTTTAAATGACTCAAAGGTTTATTGGCTTTCTGAAGGAAAGTTTCTGAAAATAATTTAATTTTTTTTTTAACTTTTTTTCTTTTTTTCTACCCATTCATGGACCTTCTAAGCAACCTTCCCACTGGGGCTCAGGAGATTACCTTCTTTTGTAATCTTGGGATATGTTTTGTAACAGTATGTTTGAAAAAGCAGATAAATACTCATCAGTACCAGTAATATATTTTAAGATAAATCTCAGAGAAAGGACTTGAGCAATACTGTATGAGGAACAGTTGAGGATTATTTGATACTGTGCCTCATACACGGAGGCTGGAAGCTGATGAGGTTTAACTACTGCAATTTCAGTTTCATATGGTGAGGCTAGGACAGACTTTACACTGTAATTCAATGAAAATAAACCTTATTTATAAATGGATAATCTAGGAAACTTTCCCATCAAGTACTAAAAGTAATCATGACACAGGATGTGTGACTCAACTGTTTTGCTTTATGATATAAAGCTATTTGCCCTAGTTTTTAGTGATTTACTAGGTATTGGACATATTTGTCCTCATTTCTATTTCCCCGTGAGCTGTGACCACATCCTTTTTTCTTTAAAAAAATCCTTTGAATTATATATATTTCTTTATATTTGGGGAGTATAACTGAATTATTATTATTATTATTATTACTACTACTTTATGGAAATTCCCCCAACAGGAACAGGTTAGGTATAACTATACAAGAAAAAACTAATCACCAACAAAATACTTCACATGGAAGCCCAAATCTTGCAACGTGCCTTTCTTTTTAACTCTGCCTAACATTTTCTGTTTCACAGTTTTCTTTTAATGCTCACAAACATGTGAGTATGGCTAATGCACCTTGTTTCTGCTTATTTGTCTTTATACAGCATATGTCTGCTTTCAACATAGCACTTCTACCTGCTTTTAGGCTTAAAACCCTACCTTCAAGACATGCTAAATTGCAGAAAAACGTTACAGGAAGGAACCAGAGATGTGTCTTGTCACTAGCTTTCATCTTGAAGAGACAGTTAATTTCATCATTGCTATTAACTGGACTGTCAGGCCAGAACAAAGGGTGACCTCTCCACAGTAACCCAACACTGTAAGTGTACATGACTTGCATTATCTTCTTCTATTGTATGGAGGATAAACTTCATGACCAGAGTAATGACCAGGTTATGGCAGCTAATACAGGGCAAAGCACTGATTCACAAGCCTTGAGGTATGCTTCACCATTTCTGACATCTGGGTCATCCATGGTCCCAGTTCAGACCCCACCCTGCCTTTGCCTCCTTGCCCACTGCACAGCACAAGCACACACAGTGATCCAGAAACTTCCCAGCAGCAGGAGCTGGGGCAAAGACACAAAGCAAAGTGCATTACTGCTCCTGCATCTGTCACCTGCCCCGACAGGAGGTTTTGAACTTTGGCATGCTCTTCCTGATTCACTGCCCCATTTCCCAGTCCAAGCTGCCCTACCTGCCTGAGCTCTGTGCTGTGAAAGACCTTGGATTTAGGCATATTTTGTTAGGGAGACACTTCCCTGATCATGGCCCCATGAGCTGTGAACCTCAGCTAGTCAGCATATCAGAAGAGATGCTGTCCTCTGAAAATAGGCAATTTTATTTTCTGAGGCAACAATCAGCTGTGCAATGCTATTCATGCAGCTCTCCCCACTGAGATCACTCAATTTCTTGCCCTGTGTCTCACCCCTTCACACTATAACCTTTTATGAGTGCAGTAACTTTCTATTTTGGTGCCTTTGATGGAAAAATTATTATTCATTGTATAAGATTTCCCATCATATATAAAAAATCATATATTTTATACTCATCATATTAAAAATGGAGGAATTTTCATCAACATAATTAATGTTTGTTGTATTATCACTCAAATAACTGCATACAGTTGTGGCTGGGGAGCACCACAGCTCTGAAATAGCACTCTTCATCTGTAGATCAATGCAAGTGCAGCTGGTAATTCAGCTTTTGTGAACAGGTCATCAGCATGACTAGCATATTAACATCTCAGCCAAGGAGCAACACTTAGAGGCATTCTTTTAGAGGCTAATGAAAGGGCTAAATATGTACTTCAGTGGTGATTATTTCCAAGAAATTCATTAAAGGCAAATGGGTATCACTTGAATTTTAATTCAAATTCTAATTTTAATCTGAATAGTTAATATAGATCTTGCCTGACTGTTAAGAATATATTCTTGCTCCTGATCCCACTGTACCCTGCTTAGATTTGCTCAAACTAATTGTGTATGGTGTTACTGATTAAATTCCCTGGGAAAGAACACAATACTCATATATAATGACTAATTCTCTCATCTTATTGATCCTAAGTTCAGAATCATTATGTCAATGCAAATGCAGAATACAGGGAAGACAGATGCTATGCTTGGATCATAGAGAAGGCTCATACCGAGAGCAGCAGCTCATAGCAGGCATAACTATTTCCCATTAAAGACATACACAGTTACCTACTTCATTGTGCATTAATTTCCTTCTCCCACCCACCCTCCAAAACAAGTTCTGACAAAACAAATAAATACACATACCCCAAAGAACCACTTGGAAGCATTTGGCATATTCATATATTATTCACTGTAAAGACCCACAATGCATCCTCCAGCGAATTGTCATTAGAAACAGATGAAAGAGCATCACTTCCAGTGACCTAAGGACTGAGGGAAAGATCAGATTCATGCAGGCAGCTACCTGCTGCTAAATAAGAGCTACAATTATTTCTCATATTCCTTCAGCTAGGCTTTGTCTCTTGTAGGGCAATCTTCACCTTTCAGCCTGAAATCTTTGAGGTCTTCTTAGAAATGCATTCCCAGAAAAATCACACCCTTGAGGCAGAATTGCATCATCCCTTGATTCATAATGCCCCTGGTAACTGAGCCCCATTCACCAGTTTCTCAGCAAAGGCAACCAGCTGGCAGTGCAGCTACCAAAAGAGTGGAGACCATTGTGCAAATGCAGAGATCCAGAATGACTCTTCCAAAATTAATTCTATCTAATTGCACGTGGGAATATAGTAAATAGAAGAAGGAATTAAAATAAATTAATTCTTCCAAATTCTTTCTCTATCCTACTGAGGGAAAACATAAATTTTAGAGTCAACTTATCCCAGCCTCATTATCTCCTAGAGAGAGGGCTCTGACCACCCAAAGGTGCTTCTCAGTCATTTCTGGGATTTTTAACCAGAGAAGGTTTGTTCAGCCTGAGTGTGCTGAAATACCTCAGCTCATATTTAGTATCACACCCTGAGATAATGAAGATAAAATTTAAAGCACCATTAGCACTCAGTACAATCTACTAAACGATGTCAAAGGGATTCTTGAAAGCTACTCCTCATCTCCTGTAGACAGAAGAGGGGAACTTAGCAAGAGGTAACCCTTTGCATGCAAATAGCAAAGCAACGTGAAACAATGTGAAACAACAAAAAAGAAGCAAGCAATATTATATTCATAAAAATAATGCAAGAAGCTCCCAACAAAGCAGTAATGCTCCGTATTTAACCAGCAGGATATTGCTGCTTTCACAGGAAAGAAAATATCACTCAGAAATTCAGTGTTAAATGCTCTTCAGCATTTTTTTTATGTTCAGCAGTGTGCATTGTTTATCAGATTCGTTGTTTTAAGTGCTTGCACTGGAAATGCCAACCAGAATTTTTCTCCAACAGGACAGTTTTTAAACCAGATGTAGATGTAGGCAAAAACCCCTACCAGTACAGAGGTTACAGTGCATGAGAGATGAAATAGATCTGAATCTATTTCTTTGCAAGGCTTAGGAAAGAACCTATCTTGACAGAAATGTTCTGCATCAAGAAGGAAAAATCAGAGCTCCACAAACACTGGAGAAATACACAGGGATTTTTTAAAATTTATTTGCATTTTTGTTATTTATTCTGCTTTATTTTTTAATTGCTACCTCTTTTAACATTCTGGAATGTGTGTTCTGTCACTGACTTTAGGGAAGCATGAGATAACCTAAATTATTCTAATTAAAATTTGTCTCCATCTACAATGTTATTTAATAACTTTCCTTCCTGCTGTTCTAACTTTATATTAGTATATTTAAAAAGGCCCTTTAAAAGTCTTTAGATAATTTGTTACTATTGCAAGTTAAATAAGTATGGGTACTATATAAATTAAACATGACACATGGAAATATACCTTTCAATCTCTGTCAGGCAAAATTTCTAATCAAATTAAGAAAGTTCTTCCTAAACTATATCTAAATAAGAGCTAGAGGAGTTGGTCACAGGCAGGAGCTGGGACACCTGTCAAAAAACAATCAGGAGCACCACAAAATTTGTCCTCAAGAGAGAGCTTAACTTTGTACCACGCTAACCACGCTCCTGACTTTACTCATCGAAGATGTCTTCTATACGAACTGATGAGCATGTAGGTGTGCATCAACATTCCTGGATGTATTTGCATATATTAATATTGATCAGCAGAACTGTTAAGCTATTTTATCATCACACATGTAAAGGCTGTAGGAAAGAACTGGTGGATTCACTGGGGTGTATGTTTAACACTGCCAGTTCACTCTTCTTCATAGTATTACATTATTTTTATTATACAAAACCTTCCTAAAGGCAACAAAAAAGAATTTAAAGTAATCACTGATAATATGCAAAGAATAAAAAATACTTAATATCTCTCTCTTCTGTGTGCAGAGAAGGAGAAAGGGCAAGGGAGAAGGAATTTCCCTTGTGTAAATCTCTTCTGGAGATTAATTCAATATAGTACATGCCCCTGTGGATTAAGAAACTCCAGATACATTAAGTATACATACACCTGTTCATTGTCTCACAGATACAGAAAAAAAGGATATGTCTTTCAAGAGACACTAAGACAGAAACAAGAATTGCACTCATGAAGGAACTAAACAACTGCCTGTCCTCCTCACAGCAGGAAAACCTCCTCCTATTAAAATAAATGCTACTGTAATGGGAGCTGATCTGCATAATGTTATGGTAACACATGCAGTTCCTTTCTCTGAACAAAAGATGTTGTTTTTTCAAAATTAACTTGAAATCAACCCACTAAAAGTTGCTTACAATGAATAGCTGCATTACTGGACTATCTATTCATAATTGTTAGTTTATATTCCTCTCGAACATAAAGATAATTTATACTATAAAATGAAATGTTCCTTGTATCTCTGCATCACAGTTAGTTGTGCTTTGGACAGACATTCTTCAATAGCTTTGGTATCCCTTCCAAATTGGTAAGAGGTTTATACACAACCTGTGTGCCAAGTAGTGCTCATTTTTGCTTTTAGAAATGCAGTTGGCAATAAGTAAACTGGAAAAATTTGCAAGTTTTCTGAATCTTGTTCTCAGTTAATTGTAAGTGCTCTCTCTTTTCTCCCAACTTGCTTGCATTTCATTACACTTCAGCTTTTCTTCTTGGCCTTGATAAAACCTGACACAGTAGTTTTCTTTCTTCTTAATTAAAAATATTTTTTACTTTGTTGTAAGGTTTTGGGAATGACTTTACTGTATTTGGCAAGGGAGGATACTTGAAAGAAAATACTCTGTAGGTCTTTCTGCATCAGGTCTGTTTCTCTCTGTTTGCCTGAAATTGTGAGGCTTTGTATTTGATAACCCAGATGGTCCCTTCTAGTCTTGCATGCCTTAAAAAGGACACCGAGTACTGTAAACTGATGCCACATGGCATACAAAAATCACAAAATTCTTTAAAATGTCATGCAGCTACCGAGCAAGTTTTAGCCCCATTAACACAGATTCATTAAAGGAAAATTACCATTTTCAAATGCAGTTTGTGTTAACAAGCACTGAAATCAGTATATTAAGCTAGTTTTACCATTAAACAAAGGCATAAACACAGCATCTCTCCCCAAGATCTGCAGCAGCATAAGTATGATTATTGAAAATAAATGAAATCCAGAAAACACAGAAAACCCTGATATTTCACTGGATGTGATGATCCTAAAAACAGTCACCAAGATGTGTTTTTGTGTGGAGATGGGTATTTGATAAGTACCTGAAGAGCACTCTCCATCACTATTGTTATGTTCTACATCTTGTCCTCAAAGGTTTTACATCTTTTTGCAGCAACAACTGTGTTTCACTGCGCCACCAGGATGGCAGCTAGGGACTGGCTTCACAGGGACCCCTCACATGGTATCCAGTATAAGGGAACAATGCTAGATTTTGTACTAGGAGACTGAGTTTGTACCCCAGGAGTAGCATTTGTTTGTACCCCCAGGAGTAGCATTTGTTCGTACCCCCAGGAGTAGCATTTGTTCCTGTGCATATTCTGGTGAATAACCTTCATGGAAGTTAAGTGGTAATGGGCAGCTCAAGACTGGGAAAAACATTCAACCTGATAGACAACCCTGACTACACAAAACCACCACTAAGTTGTGATGCCAAGAAAACAAATAACTCCAGCAGGGATCCGAGGCAACATGGTTTAGAAGCTAGGAATAAGCTAGCAAGGAAACATGAAGCAAAGCACCAGCACCAAATCCAGTTTGCAATAAATATGGAGATGCATTCTGGAAAAGTTAATACACATTCATGTAACAATTAAAAAGGATCTGAAGCACTGCTCTTTGCAAGGCACCTCTTTCAGGGTACACTGCTTACATCTCGTCCTTTTCTGGGATCCACATCAGGTATCCAAACATTCACTATGGCATTACTATTAAGAGTGCATTTGAGAAAGCACGAGGTGGGTTTGTAAGCAGGTTGCTATTAAGAGTTAATTAAGATTGTTTGTCCTGGAACTGTGGAACCAGTATGAAGTGTTATCAAAGGTCTTCCAAATGATAAGCCTTTCTAAATCACCCTTGCTTTCACATGAGGGATTTTACAAAGGCAAATGAACAGTTTGGCGCTCAAATGCCTTTAAAAATGTCTTTAATAGAAAGCCACCAGGAAAGTGAGTTAGTGTTACAGCTCTGACTTTTCCAATACTACAAGTCAGTCCTTTGTTTCTCCTCTACAGAAAGAGCAACAAGCTTCTTGTAATTAAGAATTTCACCCACACAAAGCATTGAAGCTGGGATTTTCTGATCTCCTTAGAAGTCAGTAACTTAAATAAGACTCTGTCTTTGCTTTGCAGGGTTCACAGAGCTTCCATCATTATCTTTTCAAACAATCTCCTCTAAGCATCTCTTATTTAAATACTCTTGTATCAGCCCACAACGGTCATTTATCTAATGATTTGTTTGCTTTCCCTACTTCCCCCACTGATCTATCAACATGGTCAGCTAGCTTTTTGTCCTTTACAGGATCAAGGAAATTTTAACCTAAACCTCTCCAGAAAACAACACTGCCCATAAAATATTAATCTAAACAATTCCAAAATGCAGCAGAAGACAGTAAAATCACTCAGAGAAATAGGCAAGGAGGAAGCAAAATCCCCTATTTTGGACAGAGGAAAGAGTTTACTAAAGCAGCAGCACCTAAACACAGAGATGGGAGGTCCCTACTTCCTATCCCCAGACAAAGGTGTAACAACAGAGTTCTCCCAAATACACCCTTGTCACAACTCTTCTCTGTTTATAATTGGGGCAATTCTTATTTAAGGCTGCTGGCAGGCTTTTGCTATCATTTACCCAACCACACTTACTCTAATCGGCTGGGATAGGATAAAGATCAGAGAACCAGCAAGCTCACAGTTCTCCTTAAAAGGATTGCAAAGCAATGACTCCAACTGCAAAGGGTCTTCATTAATGCATATATAAACTAAATAACACTTGAATTATTGCAGTATGTGTTTCTGAAGTCCAGGCTTTGCTCTGTCAGAAATACAGATAAGCACCAGCTGTGAAGTTTGGAACTGTCACATTGCAACTCTAGATGTGAACCAGGGTCTCACACCATTTACTAATAGCCTTTCACATTTTGGAAATTTAAAAAATTCACTGGCTTTTTCTATCGTATTTGTTCTCCTTTTCTGTATCTTATATTAGGGTGATGCTATAGGTAGAATCAGGCACGTGGTTATATATGAAAAAAAAGTGCTATTACAAACATATTTAAAATACACTGTTAAAATACAAAGAAATAAACAACCTGTGATTCACGTAGTACAAGCCACCTATCCATACACAAGTTTAAAAATTGAGTAAGTGCAGAGCATACAGTACAGGAAGTTTTCCAGAAAGTAAAAAAATATACTTTTAGTTACTGACTGCAAGGAAAGCACCCAGTGTCCTATTGAGATCCTTGTATTATTCATCTAATTTTACAAACAAATACTGCAGAAAGAGGAAATTTATTTTACATATATATTCCTGATTCCCTAGTTCAATAAAAATCATTAAACATTTATTGATTCATCCACCTCTACTTACAGATAGAATCAAACTGCTAAAAATTTCACCTGCTGATAGCAAAGTATGAGTTTTGGGAAAAAGCTCAGCACTTTCCAAGATCAATTGATCAAGTGCTTTTGGAATCCAGCAGCAAAAACTAGGAATCTTGACAAGAGCACTGCAATCAGAGCGCTAATGGAACACATGTTGCCATCACAGTACAGACAGAAGAGGTAAAATGCTATTATTATTTGTTATTACTGAACCCTGCATGCCTGGATGTCCATCTGTGCTTGCAAACACTTGCACAGCATTAAGCTTCAAGGAAAATAAAACTACAAGAGTATAAGAAAAAAACTGTAACATAAAGGAGAAAAACCCCACAGCAGAGGCCATCCTTGGTAGCTCACACCATAACAGATAGTGAAACAAAACCTTCTGAGAAGAGCTTTCAGATCAAATGTTTCTCTCTTTTTTTTTTTTTTTTTGCGAAGGTCACCAGCATAGACTTCCACTTTCTGTGCATTCATGATGAGGTGTTTTAGAAAATCCCTAAACAAAGCAGAGAATGTCTAATAACATCTCTTATGTATTGGTTATTCTTTTTGTGGAAAAGACACTGTATGTGATTGCACTTGAACTGCTCATCTCCTTACCTTGATCACCTTGTGGTCTGCATTCTTTTAACTCATCAGTTCTCCCATCCAAATTTAATAGTGCTTTCACTGCCACCATTTTTTCATTACTTATTTTCTTCTATCTCCACTACAATAATTCATATTTAATTTAGCTATTGATGTATATTTTGATAGGTTGTTATATGAATCTCCAGGTTAATAAATTTATGCTATAAACAATTCTATCAATATCAAACACACTGAAATACTTATATGTTAGGACCAAACCTACCCAGGTGTCAATGGATTATGTTGAGACTGTTGTATATTGATTTTTTCAGGATGAGCTGTATTACCATTATTTTAATTTTATAATAAAGTCAGTACACTCTTCACAGCTAAACATGTCCAATAGCATTAAAGAGTGACAATTGTACAAAATTTCCAAATACTGTGACAACCAACATTACCAAAATGAAATTTTAAGCACTGGCATTAAAACAACGCTTCTCAAAAATAAACATAATAATTTGAAGAATTTAGAGCTTCATAAAGTACAGCTATCTCCTTACCAGCACAATCATTCATATATGATATTCAGTTTAGGGATTTTTCATTTTTGTCAAGATCTGCTAGGAGGGCTGACTCAATCAGCTTTCCTAACAGCAAAAGCAAGGAAACAAGCAGCACTGAGCCCTGTCAGGCAGCCTCATAGCAAAACTCAGAATCACTTTCCCCTGATAGCAGAATTTTAAGCATATTATAGAGGTCTTAATTAATATTTTTTTTCTCAGACATACAGTTCAACTCTAGCTTTTTTGCTTGGGCAGTAATTAAGCAAGCTCTATTTTATTCTTAGATTTTAGAATTGCATGGGGATACTCAACAGACTTCACTACCATCTTGGGAAGTCCTAATCACACAGCTCTGCTGCACTGACTTTAAATATTCAAAGAGATTCCTATGAGAGACCCCCATTGCCAGAGTTACATGGCTGGTAATATTTTTACTATAATCCCTCCTGCCAGCCCTGGATTATAATCAACTGTGCCCAGCTCCGGTTTACATTTTAGCCCATTCTTTGCCTGTGATTTTCCCTTTCACTCTGCAAATCAAGGCTTATTTGGGAATGTACAATCTCCATTTTAAGCACATCTTTCAGGACTGAAGCTGGAATCTGCTCAGCATATGAAGATTAGCTCACGATCACATGCTACGATCGAGCTGCAAACCCGAAGTTTCTGGTCTTTGTTAGACAAACTAATCCACTACAGGAAAAGTCAAGTGCCAATCTCCTGAAAACATTCCTGAAGAAAACGGGAGTGGATAAGGGGTAACACATGCTAAAGAGAAGGCATCTGTTTATTAACTAGATGTTGTAATCTGCTTTCTATTTTCCCAATGCAGTTAGAGTTAATATTTATGAGGCACACTTTCAATCAGGTGGTTAATTTCTGCATTCAGACAATCTGATGGGTTTAATTCAGAGGCATGTCCTCACTTATGCATCAGCATACTAAGCTCATTTCTTGTGCAGTGCAAGGTAGGTAGATGCCATACATAGAGTTACCACTTAAATCATGTTTCCAGGTGCTCTCCCTGACAATGCACGATTAAAGTATCCTCTGGGAGCTGATTTCCTGTGATTCACAATCAAAAAGCTTTGCTTTAACCACTTGTTAGGGCTAAAATTTCGGTTTTATTTCAGGTACACAAGACTCATCTAGCTGCCATGTCCCACTGTTTCCTGGCTCTTCCCACCCATTAACATAGCTGGAAAAGTCGCATTACTCTCTAGAGAGAGTAAATTTATACATATTGTTTTACAAACATATTACATTTGAGGCCTGCTTAGTTCATTAGCTAATATAAGTAAATGAATTTTTTTGAAAAACAGTTTTGCTCCAAGCTGGGTCACAAACATAATAGCAGAGTTCTTTTTAATATGGTATCAGCAGGCATTCAAGAATAATGTCAAGTGGTCATTTTGTGTGGCAACAGAAGTTTCATTCTAGTTCCAGCTGCAGAATTTGGCATTATGCAATTTAGTTGCTAAAAGACCAACAGAAATCCAAAAGTGAGGATGTAAGGTAAAGGCCTCTTTTCTTACAAGAAAAATTCTGCGAAGTTGATACATGATTATGGATATTTTCAAGGGAAAAGTTCATTACATTTACACGTTGATCAATACACAACCCCACCAGGCTACAACCTGAAAAATATAATCAGTTCAAGGAATTCTTTAAAAATATGGAAAGCATAAGTTTCAGTAACCTATAGCTCCAGATCCTTTCCCTCAGCTTAATTATTTCATAAGGTCTTACAGGAAAGGATTGAGGCTATGAAAATCTTTGTTAAGTCAGAATTACAACTCCCTTGACTTTCACAGTCAAATTTTGTAGATAAATAAGGAGCCAGCCTCAATTGCTCAAGGAATTCCTTCTTCATATGGAGTCACAGGGAAGTAGTTTACTATGCAAATGAGGCATTCCAAGACAGACTATAGCAGACATACATCCAAGACAGGCAATCATGTACATCACACACAAAATATACATTTATCATACAAAATTAGTGTCCCTCATCTGTGTATTGTTCCTGTAGCTGCACTATGTTTTGATGTAACAGCTGTTATGCAGCAGCTCCTAATTAGATTTTCTGCTCTCATCCACCTTTCTATACTTTAGCCTCATTAACACAATGCTTGCAGATGTCAAGAACAGCTACACTGAGCCTGATTCACTACAAAGGCTTAAATATGTGAAGCTTTAGCTGCCATCTCAAAAAAACACTCCCAGAAAGAACCAGTGGTTGACAGGACTCAGATGCATTAGTATCTTAGTTACATTTAAATTTTAATTTCTAGGTCCCCAGCTTACACAGCTGTACCCAGCAGATCTAAACCTCAAGCTACATACTTTGGTTTGGTAAGTTTCTGTGCAGTAGCAGACCAGCTTTCTAAATGTCATTGCAACATATATTAATCCTTTTTATACTTCCACATAACTAACAGTAATAGATTTAGTTACCTTTCTGGCTGATTTCTTGTTTTAGCTGCTTTTTGAATGTTAATTATTAACACTGACAAAGTGCACTTGCAGCTGTGCTGAACATTTCTTAGTGTTGCTGTGGCCTGGAAGGAAGGAAACCTCTTTGGGATATTATATAAGTGTAGTTACCATGAATATCACTTTGTTGCTTTATGACCTCAGCAAAAATCCGCATGCAAAAACACTGCAATTTAAATATTTTTAATTAGCTGCTATTGAGTTAAAGACAGTTATCTTTAATATAACCCACCAAAAAAAATCTAAACAGACTTTAAATTTAGGAACTGATTAACTTTCTGCTGCTTTCAGTCTCAGTCTTCGAGACTGGCATTTCTAGTGCACAAAGTAACCTCTCAGAGACTTGAAAAAGTGTCAGTAAAATATCCCATAGAATTTCTACTTACATAACCAATCCACAGTCTTCAAAAAGTTTAAGTAAACCAACCTGGCAAGCTCACCATGTTATAAACAGCTCTGCCTCTGCTTTGCATGTATTTGTGACTGGAGGACGGAGAAACAAATAAAGCAGCAGGAAAAAAAGAAAATAAATTGAGATGTTTAAATCAGAAAGGTTTTGCTTCAAGAAGTAAGTGTGTGAAGGTATTAATAAAGTGCTTTTCAAAGCAGTCACTAAATCAAAACATTCAAATGGGACAATATTGTGGAATTGTAACATATAATTCTAATCAAGGTCTTATTGATTTATGACCATCTTAAATATTGACTGAGAATTATACTCCCTAATCTCCTGTCACCCCCTCAACCCAGAAAGCACAGAGTGGGAGAGAGAATATGGAACAGGGCCCTTTTCTTGAATCTAAGGAAAGAGTACTAATGTAGTGAGGAACAAGCTGTAACTTCATAGAATGATGCAGCATTAAGTAAACACATCAAGTACATTAAGAAAAAGGAGATTTGTCTTTGATAATTAACAAATATCTAAAGATCAACCGTAAGCATAGAAAAATCACATTTAAGGAGAGGAAAGAGTACTAATGTAGTGAGGAACAAGCTGTAACTTCATAGAATGATGCAGCATTAAGTAAACACATCAAGTACATTAAGAAAAAGGAGATTTGTCTTTGATAATTAACAAATATCTAAAGATCAACCGTAAGCATAGAAAAATCACATTTAAGGAGAGAAACACAAAATTAATTTTGTCTTACACCAGTCCCATGCGTGAGTTTTGTTAGTGGTCCTCCTGTAAAATATTTTGTTTATCCCCACATTGCCCCTATAAATAGGCTGTGGACATATGTGAGAGTAGAATACTACTCCAACAGCTTTACAGAGACAATTAAATAGACAGAATTCAAGCCAGAAACCATTCTTTCTTCATTGAATCTTATCCATTTTATTATTAATTTTTCAGGGAACTTACTACATACACTGTATGTTTTGAAACACCAAATTCTCTCATTCCATGAAAATAGGAAACTGTCACGTGCACACAGAGTGAAGGGAACAACAAAGACCAGATTAGTGCATAACATTAAAAATACAAATGGCAAATTATAATGCACATGAAAGCTCCAAGTAGTGCACAGTCACATGCAAAGGTACCTCCTACCTATCACACAGATCTTAATTTCACAGCATCCATCTCTGTGTTGCTACACCCCAGGGAACAGTGTTGGCATGGTAACTGCAGGCTCTACGTCTTTCTTTTTTTTTCTATTAGCAGTCATATGAGTTTTTTGTTAGCTTCAAGATCAGGTAAATTTAGACTGATAGCACTGCTTATTTGGGGAAATAAAGAAGAGGGGGTTTGTCTGCAAATACAACCAATCCTGCATGAGGAAAGAGCAGAAGCACAACTTAGATTAAAACAAAACAAAACAACAACAACAAAAAATTCATAAGGAAAAGTTATACATGTCTATACTCCTCAAAACAGTGTCAAGAAAAAAATATACATCAACAGCTTTGTCAGTCTGTCTAGAGTCATGTTAAGGACAGAATGGACTAAATTTCATTTTCACTCTGATATCTTCATTATCAATTTCAGTAGAAAAGCAGAACGCTCAAAATTGGAAAAAGTCTTTAAACAAGTTACCTTAACAGTCATCATCTTAGTAGATCCAATCTTATGTACAGAAAAAATGGCAACTTAAATTTTAAAGAAAAGAGTGCCTCATACTTCCATTATTTTTATCACAGAATAATAACTGCAGGCTAACAAAACACTAGATATTAGAAGACCATCAGAAAAAAAAAGTCGAAATCACAATGCATAGTGCTTAACCTTATCTGTAAGTGTCTCCAGGACTGCCTCAATGACCAAGTGAGCCATTTCCTATTAGTGTAGCCTTTTCTACTTTCCCTTAGCACAAGATATGCAGACATAATTCACTCAAAGGCACGTGGTACATAACAAATAACTTATGAATTCATTAAACAATGCTTGTAGTGGACATGTTATGGAGATGCCCAGGGGGCTCTAATATATCCCATGGCAAATACTGAGTGAATGAAGTAGTCTTGTCAGTCTAAAGGTTTATGTAACTTTCTTTTTTATACATGCATGAGTTTACTCAGTAGTTAGGAAATGTTTATTTTTGAACAAAACAACACTCAGGCATTACAGGCACCTATAGTATGTGATGCCTCTCTGCACCACCATGTAGGAGTAGTGCTAACTCTTCTTGCAGAAACAGAGAACACGGTTCTGATGCTTTCTAGAAGTTTTTATGATTGTGAATTAGGTGGGCTGTCACACTGGTATCTCAGCTATGTTTTGTTCTTTCAAAGTGTATCTCATTTGCCAGACAATGATGTAAGAAATAGAGCAATAACAGATTATCTTTCTTTTTTAAAAGTCAAATCTCTTTCAAAAGCACACTATCCATTTCTTTCAAACTGCAGTCTAGGCAACCATTAATCAAATCTCAAGTTCGTTCTTTTCCAGTTCCTTAGAGCTTTTAGAAAAAAAAATTTAAAAGCAATATAATTAACAGAAGTGTCTTGGCTGCTTGTAATATCCCTCCCATGTCTCAGTTCTTCCACTTCACCTCACCTAACATTAGATCTCTAAAACCACTGCCCTTTCTTGCTTCCCATCAACAAAGCTGACCTTTCACAAAAGCATTCAAAATGCTTTGGCCATCATCAGTGGGACAAGTGGATGTGGAAATTCTTTTGTATTCATGTTCACATAACCTAACAATTGCTACCTGACAAAGAGAAGCCAGAAAGCCATGTCAGCCTCAGTGTTGTGTGCCTGATGTTTGCAGAAATGGCATTTACAACGACTGCAGGTGTGAGAGGGGGTGATCTGGGCTTTTCATGTTATGCTGTTACTTTACCATTCAATTTTGTAGAACTCAAAGTGCAACCAATTGCAAGTCAATTCTACAGCAGAGCATTACAGAGCCTATTAGAAATATAAATACTTTAAATCAGGCTATTCCTTCCCTCTCAAAGAAAATCCCTTTATTAAAAACAAGAAGAGAGGGGAATTACCTATGTTTCAAATAAATGTCTACGAGATGAACAACTGAAGCAGCATGGTGCATTTACACTTTTACTATCAGAAAAGAAAAATGCAAACCTGCTCTGATTAATACCTACAATCCCTACTTTTCTGGAGAGCCCAGTTCTCGCTAATAGAGGTTATTGGCAGCATACTGATTAAGCAGGTATGGCCAAAAAACAATCAGGAACTCAAATAAGTATTTAAGAGCTTTTCTTCTTGATTGAACAATAGGGCACTTCATCTCCACTTGAGCTCAGTTCACCTTCATGAGCCTCAGTCTGCAGGGCTCTGCTTGGAGTGTGAGAATCCAAGCCTGGCAGTATGGGTTAACCAGTGTTTCTGGCTGACTGACACAGAGTTCTGTGCAGTAGCTGTACAGCAGTTCTGGAGTGAACTTGCCATCTAAACATAACATTTCTTATATGGGCAGTGAGAGTTAAAAAACATTAGAATTTAAAAATATATATAATTTTTTTTCCATACGGTTTAAGTGTTACCACTCAATTCCATATTGTTCCCATTGGCCAAAAACACCTTTAAATTTTATTTTAATTAATTTTATTTTATTAAATTTATAAGATCACCTACCTTTTTTTGTAATTTAACATTTTTAATGACTCTCATACCCCTTTGTGCAAGAGAGAGAGGACACCTTTAGTGCCCAAAATGGAAGTGCAAGACTAATTTCAAAACACCTAATAGTGAAAGAGCTGCCCATTTGCAATAATAACAAGAACTTCACCTCATTTTTAAGACAAAACAGCCATGAACAATTTTAAAACTGAATGCTAAAACAGCTAATATTTGAACAGCACCAAAATTACATAAAACTAGATATACAGAATATACTGAATAGAAGACCTAGTTATGTCTGGAAGTTCTTATCCAAATTACTGTTAGACCAGATTGTTTGTCACCCTGAGATGTAACTGCAAATGATTGGACATAATTATATAATACTATGAGCTATTTGTTCTGGGTGTTATATGTAAAGATTTCTTTTCAAATATGTGCTAGTCATCACTGTCTAAATTATTACCAAAGTCATTCAATAGAACCCTTTGCAACATGCTATTTCATAGCATGGCCTAATCATATGCTATATCAAAATAAGATTTGGTAAAGGCAGTACAGGAAATAAAGGAAATAAGATTACACTAATTCAGACACTGAATAAAGAATGGAATGACTCTCTTAATTCAGGCAATTTGAATTATTAATGAACTGTTTGCATCTGTAAAGATTCTGTAGAGACTTATTCTATTTCCTCAACCATCTGGATCAGGAAATTGGAATTTCAGCTTCTGAAAGGTCAGGTGCAAGATGCTGGAAAGGACTGCTGTTTTCCAAAATTTACTTCACTGACTCAAACAGCATTCCCAGGAAGTCCATCCTCATAAGTGGACAACAAAGTGCCACAGTAAATAGAGTGGGATACTGAGCTAGCACGGTAAACACATGGTCCCAAAATTATTCTCAAACACTGTTAGAAGGTGTTTCTACCATCGAAATACCACAGCAGGAGAGCAACAGGTGTACTGGCAGTTTTGTATCCGAGTTTCTATGTCTGTCATCATTCATTACTCAACAGTCAGAGCAGGAAGAGAAGCCCTATTTTCCCCTGCGCCTGGTGTCTTCCCCTTTCAGCTCCAAAGAAGAATATTTGTTGTGAAAGTCAATAGGCCATACGAGTTTAATCAGCCCATCAGCTACTTGGAGAACAGAAAGAGTGATTTTCACTCATGAACAAATGCTGACTTTATTTGTTCATTCTTCACACTGGAGAATTCTAACACTTCGCAGGATCACAGATGTGAAATCACTCAGAATACGCACAGTGATTTACATATTAGTAAACCTCTAGGCTTACAGAAATAATCTAATTTGTTCTCTGTACCCAGAAAATTCTACTTAAAGAACAGCACTATCTGTCAATGTCTAAAATTGACTGAGACTTCCCATGAGAAATTTGTTATTACTGCCAACATGACTAAAAGAAATCCCCCGTCCTTTGCGTTAGATATCTTATTCCTTTAATCTTGCTAATTATGTCTTTTATTAAGTCTGTTAATTATTATTTTTGACCTCTCTGCATGCCATTCTTTTGGAAATTTGACAGTCTTTTTACAGACAGTTACTTAGACTTCAAAAATGCCCTCCTCCCTTCTAATATTGCTCTTCCCTTTTAAACTGAAACCAGTATCTAAATCTTACTGTATTTTGAAATTGCAATGAGAGAATTTCCTTCTAGCAAACCAACAAAAATTACATAGGTTTAGGTAAAGAATAAGAGGTGACCCTTTAGGGATTGCTGTTAAGATTTGTGCTCCTGAGCAGCAGTATCTTCATGACAGTGTATCAGATGCTAGTTGAAAAAACACAGGTAACTGCCATACACACGATACAGAGTGCTGTAAAAAAGAACAAGCAACAATGTTTGAAAAAAATTCTAGTACCAAGCCTCAGAATTTTCCATACAAAAGTTAACTGGTCTCACCAGTTGGTCAAACATCATATGCCTTGTAATTGTACAACTGTCAGAAGGGATGCACAGAAACAGAAAATGTTGTCATTGATTTAGGCATACCAGTTGGTAAATACGTATCAAATATTCCACAAGACAGTTCTACACTATCTGCACTAAAAAAAGTAATAATCACTTTCTATGATGCTTTACAGTCAGGTGGCCCATGAATAATTTTCCCACCCATACTCTAAAAAATTATTATAGCTACAAGATCCTGCACATTCAAGCACTGCGGCTTCTAAAACGATGCAATCAGAAATCTTGCAAATAAGACAATCAGAAGATAAAGGGGCAGATGGTATTAGCAGTCTAGCATCACTGGGGCTTACAGTAACCACTTCCTTAACAGACATCCCTCACATTTCATCCAACCTCACTGCATCTTTTAAGCATCTATTAAATGACAAAGCAATTCTCATTATGTTCTTGCAAATCTTGCCTAACAAATCAAGTATAGTATTGCCTGTAGTAATCAAAAGTTATTTTTCCAATCCTGGATTCACCAGCACATTTGTCATCCATAATAGACACCTCAGATTTTCCTGATGACTGCAAGTCACCAAAGCCAAATAAATTGCATTACATTTGTTTTGTATTTCCAACTGCATCACTCAGCCCTGCCATTAATTTCTGCCACAACTGAGATGTTCCACACTTCAGCATTTTCCAGTTACAATATACTTAAAACAAGCCCACAAAATAACAATAATAAAAAAAACTTCAACCAAAAAATACATTTTTACCACCAATATGCTTGCCTTGCTATCATTCACATGAGACATGTTTACTATTCTCTCATAAATTTCATCAATGCCTGTTGAAGAAGAAACTTCCAGGGAAATACAGCAGATTTCTGCTGAAAAAGAACTGTGCAACAAACAATGGCATTTTCAGAGTTGTAAATATTTACCTATTACTGAGCAAAGCATGAGAAATTTATGTGCCAAAGCATGGTCATTAAAGCTGGTTTTGGCAATCAGGTAATGAAAGATTTTACTTTGTATTAATGCCTCATCCTTGACATCTAGCTGTATAGTTTTGTTCTACCATCAGGTTCCACAAATTCTGTTTGGAATTACTGAGTATCTCATGCATTGTCTGCAATAATCAGGGCTTTACAATTAATATTTCTGAAGCAAAATATGCTCTAATCCCTTTAGAAACTTCTTGCAAAAAAAGTGTCAAAAGTAAAATGAAATGTACAACTGAGTTTTAAGTTCAACAGCTTCTACAAACACCTGTCAGAAAGCCTTTACACAGTTCCAGACAATCCTGTAGAGAAGACTGGATAGTCTTATAAAGTCACCATTTCAGTCGAGTAAATGAACATATAGCACAAAAGTGATAAGACAAAACAATGACTGCTTTTCATTGTGCTTTGAACTACTCTGTTCTGAATCAGCCAGACAGAAAGACATATTCTCCATATCAGTTTTCAGAGGTACTGATTGATTCAACATTTTGTATAATGCAGAAAAATGTTAACTGTGCAGATGTGTCCTATATCCACAGGTACCTGAACACACTGACTTCCCAAAGACTTAAAATGTTCATTTTTTACAATATTTATACCTCACAAATAAACAAAGCTTATTCAATATCTATATTCCTAAACAATTTTTAATATTCACCAACACATCAGAAGTTTCAGGATTCTTTTTTTTTCAAAAAAACAAAACATCCATGTCTCTTTGCCATATTCAGCAGCCAACTATGGATATTTCAGCACCTTCCTCTCTCAGCAGCAGACTTCAGCACATCCCCTCAGCTTACTGATACTGGAGATAATTACTGCAGTTTTGCAGAGAGATCCTGACTGCAGCCACGTCCTGCTGTACTCATAGAGAGAGCCCATGGAATTCCCTGAAGGCTGGCCACAGCGGAAGACAGCACCTTCCAACACCTGTCTATCAGGAACATGTATTCTTGACTTTGCTGGGCTGAAGATGCGGCTCCTAAAAAAGTTTGCTCTGTTTTTCTATTAACATCAACAGGAATCACACAGGTGAATATTCACACCAGGTCCTAGCACATACACTTCTGACTTTAGCAATACCAGCATACCAAAGGTAAGAACGATTCTATACTCAGCTGTTAAAGGAAGAAAGATTATATATAAATGATTATGAACATTTAATAGTAATGTGACTATTCATAGAAGACTTTAAGGAAGAAAAGGTTTCTGCAATGCTACTAACACAGATTTTTATCTTATAAGTACTCATCTCTGCTTCTGCAAGTCAATTTTCATGCACCAATCTTTCTAGACTCAAGAGCTATAAACCGCTTTCTTGAAAAGAAAAAATGTCCTCCCTGCAGCCTACTTTTATCAAGATTACACAGCTGCTTGGTGTAAACATTCCAGAACACATTCCATTACCAAATTCTTGAGAAGATTTGTAAAATAAAACAAAACCAAGTTACTTTCCCCACCCCAGCAGTTTAGCATTTCCTCACAAAACCATGAATATGCTATTGGTCCCTGAAAATAACTTCTGTCTGAAGAGTACTGCAGCATGGACAAACTAATGCTCCACAAGGTATTTCTAATGCAAAGCTTTCAAATTTAATACTAGACAAGAAGAACTTTGTGTAATTTCCCAATAAACATATTGCTTTCTAATTTTAAAGACCTATTTGGAAATCATTATGCGGCAACCTTTTCTCCTCAGTGGGATTCAGCAACAGATTAGCAGCAGTTAAAAACCTGAGATTTGTACCCTGTGGTTAAGCAAAGGAAAAAGCCATGCTGGTTGCTAATATTTTGGTCAAATCTGACTTTAAAGAAAATAGGAAGCTTGGGACTACCAACTGTGATTTAAGTACTATTCTACACGGGACAAGTTCACCCTTTGCAATAACAGGACAAACTTTTGACGACAGGTTTGAGAACCATTCTAAGACTTTCTGCAGGGGAGCAGTTGGACATACAAGAGTCCTGCTGCTCATCACTGCAGTCAGTTGTGAACCTGGTACACATACAAGTGAATCCCATTTCCTCTGACCTCTCTAGTGATTACATTTGGCTTTATGCCAGCAACACCTGCATATACTATTTTAACATTTGACTGTGAGTATGGCTGAGCTGATTATTGATAACTCAAGCCTACAATGTCTGTGAACTTTTGAGAGATGAAGAGACCCCCCTATACACAAACATTATGGTTTCCAAACACAAAAAATACTTTGAAATTGTGAGCCTGTTGTAAAGATCTTTGGAAAACTTCAACTGCAAAATTATGAGCAAAACAAACAGGAAGAAAATAAATTAAGCCAAAATAGGACAAAATAGGAAACCAGTACCCAATATAGAATGAAGCAAGCTGTAGGAGAAACTAAATGCAAAAAAGTAATTAAAAATTTGTAAAAAGACAGCATTTCCCAAAGAAAGCAAACACACACATCCTTGCCCCCAAAAAAACCCCACCCCACTGTAAATTTCAAAAGACAGTGTGCACTGAAAAAAGCACCAAGAAAGTGATTCAAGAAAGATGAGAGAATTCTGCCCTTAAGTGACAGGAGAGCTAAAACATGCCCTGTGAAGCCTGCAGGAAAGAGCAGATCTGTTCCCCCCTCCCCACTTCAAGCCTTGCCATTACTCAGACAGAGCTGCTCACTTCCACCCCCACACCAATGTTTAGATTCAAGTTCTGTCTATGGCTCTTGCTCACAGCCCTCTCAGATTTCCAGAGCTCACTCTTCTCCTTACCATCTCCCTGCCTTGCTGAATGTTCTTGCCAACCTAAAATGGACAAGACAAACCTTTATGGAGCCATCACTGCCTCTTACTGTTTTGTACAACTCTGGCCAAAATTACTAGTTTCCATAAGATCAAACTACTAATAAATTGTCCACAATCAAAATTTAGACATGGTTCACTATTGCAGCAAGCACTGATCTCACTTTTGTCATGGCTACACAGCCATCTGAAAATATATTTGGGTCTGGGCTTTAAAATAAGTCTAAAATATGCAAGATTCTTTTCTGTGAACTCCTGTGAAAATCTCTGTATGGAATTATTTTCACAGGTCAGCAAAAGGTCTAAAATACTGAAATATTTCCTCAAAAGTAAAAAATTTTCAACTCTCTGCCCCTTGTATCATAATTTAATTTCAAAGTCAGTAATTTTAAATAATTGTGTTTTGATTTTAGAAGTTTTCTTCAGAAAATAACTGAAAAAAAGAATTTTTAATGAAATCCCTAAATATTTAATTTTGAAAACACAAAAGTATAATTTTTCATTAATTTTGGTTCAAAACTGTTTTTTCTTAAGGTGGGAGATAAACAGAAAAAACCCCTATTCAGCTAATTATTTTGCTTTCTGTTGATCCATATTTTCTACATAACCCATGGAAGTAAAAATCATCAAGAAGGTCTATTTCCTTTGTCTACAATATTCTTCAATGGGAACTGGGTTTAGATGGGAAATGGTAACTGCTGTTTTTCTCAACTGTGCAGAGGCTGGGAAGACACAGCTATAAAGCACCTGCTCATCATCAGCTGGTGAACAGTCAAACATTTGGACCAGTAGACTTAGTTTTAATTTATACTTCCCATGTGCAATCAGGCATACAATTCCATTTTCATACTACATGGAATTAGTGACATTGTTACAAATATAATCATACAGTTTGTTTTACTGCATATGAGTTCCCTGCACATCAAATGACAAATGCCAAAAGCAATGAAAAATTTCTGGTCCCCAACTAGGAAACATAGATAGAACTCGGGTGTTTGCAACCCTTCCTTTAACTATTAGCTAGGGCCAAAGTGCTAATCAATTTTTTTCACATTTATGAATAAAACAAAAGCGCAGCTTCCTCAGGAAAAAATACCCAGTTAACTCAGCCTGGTTCTTCATGCACTGTTACCAAGACCTTGAAAAGGAGTGAAAAAACCCTCGCCTAAACAGGATGTAAGATTGGTGCTTAATGTTTCATGCTTTCTTTCAGTCCTCTCTTGTTTCTGCATAAGTAAGACTATTGTTTCTTAACCAGAAATTAGATTTTTATAACTCAAAGTTACTGAGGAATAACTCAACATCAATTTGATCAAATAGAAGTTAATACAAGAATCACAACAATGCAGTATTTCAAACATTTTTAGAATAGTCTGTGTGTAAAATACCTAAGTATATAACTTTTTCCTCCCTACAAGTCAAAAGAAATTAGATTTCCTAATATCTCATTTCAGAAGTAGAATTCTGATGTGTATAACACACAAATAATAATTATGTTGATAGAGAATCAGTAGCACAGACAAGATTTTGCTGTAGAGAATAAATTCAAAGGCTAAAGTTGCAGCAGAGGCAGAGTGGAGACATCTTCATGTATCTTGGTGCAGTTCTAAAGACTAAAATTTAAACAACCCAGAGTGAGAATGAGCAAACTTTTTATTCAAATATTTCTGGCTGTTCAAATTTAGTCTCCTCTTAAAGCTCTATTAAGAACCTTTCAGAAGCAAACAATGGGCTTTTCAAAAATGAGACAGCAAATCTCTAATAAAAAGAGCCACCTCTGAGTCAAACAAATGAAGATTATTAAACTATTTTTTTAATAAATGAGAGCATGAAAGAATTTTTTCTCCTTAAAAATGTAAGTATTCACACATAGCTATCAGTCAATAAATACCAATAGATTTAATGAAAAGTGCTTATTAGTTTTCTATTTTAAATTGGTTCGTAGGTGTCTGAAATAGTCCAATTGTATATTTCATAGTTAAAATAACAAAATGCCTTTGTATATAATTTTTAAGGTGACTGCCAATTTTGAGAAATTATTACATTTCACATAGATAGAAGAGAGATATAAAGTAAGTTACTTAATGAAACAGCTTCTCTATATAGGGAAGGTCCTTCCTGTTTGTATTAAGTCTGAACAAAACTTCCACCTAATACAGTAAAATACAAGAATAGAGTAACCTTGGGCTCAGAAACTACAGCTAAGGAACTGCTCCAGTGCAGCTACCACTTCATCCTACTGGCTGGAAAACTACCAAGCTTCTGAGCCTTCCCAGCAGCATTTTAAAGCCAGAGGCAGAAGAGGAAAGAAACAGCAAAGATTTAGACATCAGCTGTCTAACAGGGACTGAGCACTCTCTTGAACTTCAATTTCAGATTAATTTTTGGATGAAATATCTACACACATGGTGTCACTACAAGCTGAAAAGTTGCCAGAATGTATTGGTTGATCTTTTTCAGATTGAAGGGAACAGTGAACAACTTCCATCAGTATTGAGGGCCACAAGAACAGCTGCTGCTGCTGCTGTTGTATCTCAGTTCTCAGATTGCTCCTTAGAAGGAATCACTGAAGTGGTTCTTCTGACCAATTACCAACCAGACAAATACAAGTTAGATATTTGGGGCCTATGAACAGTTTTCCCTGGCTGTGACCCATTTTCCTCATTTGCCAGCTGCAATCTATGTGAACAGAATATCGCCCATGAAAGGATCACAAAAGTTGATTTAAAAAATCAACACTTGGTCTGTAACACATTTGTAAACATGGGAAAATGGTAGGGAGGAATGAAGATGGAACAAATATTCAAGTATTAGTCCTATTTTTTGTAAAGAGAAGCCTTTGTGATTAGATTGCAAAATAGCACATAAGGATTTTCTTTCAATACAGTAACATGACTCACAACTATTTTTTAATTTACTTTTCTGAGGTCAATAAGATCACTTTATATCAAGAAGGTAGAGACACTCTGCAATAAAAAATTATGTCAGCAGGTATATAGCACACACAGACATGCCTGTATAGCATGTGCTATATGATCACTAATACAAATTAAGCAAGAAATTGAAAAAATTTCAGCCTGAGTAACCAAACTTCTGACACTTCCCAGGTCCTTCACCAGGCTGTGTGCCAAACAATAATATTAAGGTTTGTATACTCTAGGAGAAATTGTTCCACCCCAACAGAGATCTTCAAGTAAGACAGTATATTATACACATGAAGCTAAGTAGTGGAAGATGTGCTGTGTTTTCCATGAACAAAACCTTAAATATCTTCTTTACTTGCAACTTCAAACATAGTTTTCTATATGCAATTCATTTTTAACTGTAGATCTTTTTTCCTACTCTTAGAAACATTAATAATAAAATCACTTTCTTTAGCATATAAAAACATCCTCAATTCCCCACTAAATCTCTTTGAATTCTAATCTATGTAAAATATTAATAAAAAAAAAAACCAAAACAAAACATGTCTAGAATGCAAATTCTGAAATAATTTTGAGCAAAACCTTTATTTAACTGCACTCTCCCAGGTCTAAATGTATCAGGTGAAATTGGCCTATAACTAGAAATGAAGAGTGAAAACAGTCTGGAACTACAGATCCCATCCTCTCCCAGCAGCATTTTCTGATGCAGCTCACAGAAGGGTTGAGGTTGCAAGCACAGGGCAGAAGAAGCACAACCTCTGTAAAAGAGGCATTCTTGTCCCTAAGGTTCCACTGTGTTACTGTAATTTTGAGGATCTTTTATGAGGTCATGCCCCTCCCACAGCCAAGCAGTGGAAGTGTATTAGCCAAAGTATCAACTGAATCTGCAATTAAGAGTCACAGGAAAATGGTTCCTCTATAACCTCAAGTTAATTCCCTTTAGTTCAGCAGGAACAAGTTATGCACCAGCTTGTATATTATTATTATTATTATTACTACTTGTATTAGTACATCACATCATATGTACACACCACATACATTGTTCAGACTCCAGTTATTCAGAGACTGTACAGAAATCAAACCTACCACAGCCACTTATTACCATGCTGTGACTAAAAGATTTCAAGTGCTGTAGAGCTTATGTAAAATGGTCAAAACCACTCAACTCAACCCACAAACAAAAAGAAGCACAGATTTTCTGGAAGATGGCAGCAATCATGCAAAATGTTTGTATTTCACTTATAGAAATGGAAAGTAAAAAAGGAGCTCTCTCAATAACCAGTAGTCTCACAGATTCGTTGGATGCAATTAGTTGCAGAATTTGCTCCATCCAAAACAAGTTTGTAAAGTCCTAAAACCTAACACAAAATTTTCTCAACCCAAGAAAAGCCTTTAAAGCTTTTAAACCTAACATACATTTTTGTATTCTGTATTTTACCCTCCTGAAAAGGCTACATTAACACAAACTGGGACTAGAGTCTAAATTAAAAGGCACAAAAAACACTAAAAGACAGCTGCCTCTACAATAGGAGAGGTGTAATTTTTGCTAAGTAACTCACTGAACTAGAGTAAAAAAAATATTTACGCCACTGGAAGGAGGACTTTTGACTTCAAAACAGACTTTGGAAGAGAAGAGGTTGCTTTCTGCTAAACAGCTTACTAGTGCTGATGAAAGCCTACAATACAAAATCTTTTCAAGGTCATGCATTTCAAACCCATGAAAAGCAATCTGGTTAAACTCAAATTATCAGTTTCCTACCAATTTAATTCCAAACAACTCAAATTTTATATCTGAAAGCTTACACTTAGGCTTTAAAAATATTTAAAGGAAATTAAATGTACCTCCAACTACTAAGTGAATTGCTAATGCTGAGAGTCTGATCTTTTTAAAATCAACTCCAGATTTGATAATTCATATTCTATCAGTTGAGCTACAGTAGCAGAATGAAAAACAGATGCTACCAAATCCACACAACATGTAGACTAGATTTCAATAAAATCAGAAATACCATAAAATCACACTGAAGGTTCTAGAAATCTCACGTACCATGGGTCAGTAGCAGGAGTTAAATGGTGTCACAGCCTTTTAAACCAGAGAGAACACAAAAAACCTTCTCTGCAGCTTGGCTGTCTGCAAAAAGCGCTCACCATTTCAGCCAAAGAAAATATTCTTGAAAACACAGCCAGTCCTAAAATGATAGAAAATCAATATAAAACAAAGAGTTAAGGACTACTGCAGTAAAGTACTTTTTCTTCACATAGACTCATGCTGGAGATCAGAGGGAGCTACAGAGGTGAGTACCTGAGCTGCAGAAGCACTCTTACAGTCCTGCAAATGCCTACATTGCTATAAAACATGCAGGACAGTTACTTGCATGTGTTACTTCCAGAATGTTCTTTGCATCCTAGTTAACATTGCTCCATATCAAGTATCCTCATGGTACCTCGAAGCCAAAAAGACCCCAGAAACACTGTGGCCAATGTGAGCAATTGTCTTACTAACTGACACGGCTCAAACCCCAAATAGCCTGTAGATAACTTAGAAAAAAATTAATTAATGACCTAAAGTCTTTCCCATTGAAAATACAAGCATGGAGAGAGCATCACAAGAAAGAAAAATACAGGAGTTGTCTGTATGTGTCCTGCAGTGCCTGTAAAAACACATTCTATTAAAGAAAATGTCTTTTCCATTGTGCTGCCTGGCAACTTCCCTAATTACTCTGGTAAAAAAGAAAAATGGATGAAAAACGATCCTGCATAGCTTGTAGCGCTCTATAAGCTCTTTCTAACTTGAAAATTTTATTTGCTCTAAACAAACGTTAATTTCACTGCTAAAATGTCTAGGATTGCTGAGAGGTTAACAAGATATACTTTAAGCAGCATTTTAATATATTTTATTATAGCAAGACAGTGATTACGTTTTATTAATAAAAAAAAGCAGTAAATCCAAAGTTTTTATGGACTTATTCCCCTAAAGATCCACAGTAATTTTGTAATACTTATCTCAAATGCTCTACTTTCTAAGTGGAAATTCCTTCATATCCATCTCCCACAGTGTTTGGTTCTGTTGCCAAAAAAACTGATTCAGTGATAAGGCACTAACTAACATGAGCTGATTAAATTTCAACTCTGCATATTATGGTTTTTGGGAGGAGGGGTTTTAATTAAAAGACAGGCTCTCAAAAGCCTCTAACTCTATACTGTACTCCTTCCTTCTTGGTCTGAACTTACTGGTATGTCCATTCAAAATATTATCTGCTGATTTGAGCACCCAGTCAGTTCCACAATTTAATATTAAGTCTATCTACCAGATGGCTCAAACTAGGGTCTTAAATGTTTTAGCAATCATCACAGAGCAAAGCAGTGAGCAGAAGAAAAATGATGGTATAACCCTGCAAGCACCTCCACAAAATTTAACAGCCCTTTAAAGTTCCCAGTTAAGTTTAACAGCAGGCAGGCAACCAAGTATGCAAGTCCCTGAAGTGGAACACGTAATTCTGACATCAATCTAGCAACCCTGGCATCAGACCCTTTTTTCTGTCCTTCTCCTTAAAGTGAGAGAACAGACAACAGAAGCTACATATATTTCCATTAGAACTTCTGATAGAAACTTGAGATGCAATGACAAAATTGACAGCTTTACTTAAAGAAATTCATCTTGAGGGCTGTTGCAGGATATCTAGTTGACCTGCCTCTTCCATTGCTGGGCAAGAATGATGTATAACAGCAGTGCTGAAATTACACTTGCTCTGTATCCTGTTTGCATTCTATTTTATTAATTCTGTCAATGAGAAACAGATGCTATGTTTGATTTTCTCCTGACAACAGTTCAGTGGGGGAAAGCAACAAGCTTAAAGACAGCTCAAGAATGTTTAATTGCTTTACAAAAGAGGACACTAAAGGACCTAACCTGAGTGCACAGTTGCAGATAAACAAAATACCTATCAATTTCAATGAATTTCAATGAATTTCAATGAATTTAGGGCTGTTCCCTAAATAATATTCCTATTACACTGCACAGTGACAATACAATGACACACAACAGACATGAGGAGCATTACTGCCACTTTGCCCCCTCCCAAATGTCAGCTATAAAATCAGCAAGGTATCTGCTGAGTTATCCACTGACTGCGACGTGCTCACATTGGCAAGTACCATCCGTAGCAACTCAACAACTAGGTGGATTTCTCCTTGCTCCCAGGTTTCAGGAGCATGCCTTTCCCCCCATTTTTAGCTGGTATCTGTAATAGGTTTATACAGATTAGCTGCATTAGTGTTGTGTCCCTGATAAACTGTGATGCTGGGTAGATAAACATCTCCTCCTTCCTTTCCATGACCCTTCTTCAATATGAGTTGTTCCTGTATTTGTCTAGTTTTTTTAAACTGCCCTACTCCCTGACCTTACAGGCCTTTTGAACTCTTAACATTTCAGGAGACAGCTGTAGAACCTGTAGCAGGCTGTTAGTTGTCTTGTTGCACCTTAAGAAATTAATGATTCTGTTACTGACTAAATCAAGCATAATCAGGTATATAATTCCCACCTTGTATGGTCAGTGACCATTACCAGATTTTAAAGGCTACACAGTTGAATCAGTGGCTCTGTTTACCATATCCAGAACTGGTGTTGAATTAGAAGCAAGCAACAAAATAGAATTACTCTGGTCACTGTGGGTAGCTTTCCTAACCTTACTCTTCCCCGATACTCAGGTCAAACCTGGTTTTACTGGTCAGCATTAGTCAATTTGAGAGAATGAACAGATAACAATGAAAACTTTCCCACCATTCATAACTGTAAATTACTAAGAAAAACAGTATTGACTTATGGAGTAATCACCTTCTATACCAGACCATGCTTGTGAATTTCGGGAAGCACAAGAGCAGGACAGAAAGTGGAATCAAGCAGACATAGACATGCTGTTCTTCCTGTCTTATAGGTAATTTCTAAGGTGAAGAACACAAAGAACCAACTACTGAAAGGAGCTACCTCACTACTACAAACCATAGTGAAACAACCATAGTGTGAACTACAGACATTTCATTGCAGAGATAAAATTATTCTGTATGGCTGTTGGGAGGGTTCAGTGTCATCTAGGAGATATGAGCACTCTCTGTTCTTGCTGAATATCATTTTGTTCAAAATAGCAATGGAAAGGATTTTCCTCATTAACAAGCCATGATGGGGGGAAGAATGAAACTTAAGCCAGCTAATTTTTCCAGGATCATAATGTTCTTCATTTTTAGGTCATTTGAGTTCCATATTAATTCTAGAAAGATGGAGACTTTGCAATCCCCTTGCTCCCTCTCTCATTACATATATAATTGTAGAAGCTACCCTGCTGTAATAAAACATTCATCTCTGTACTTCTTATTATGGGATCACAGGCTCACAGTGATGGATGACCACGTGTCAGAGCACATTTCCACAGTACACCATAATATCACTGAGTCATCATTTGGAATACGAAAGCACAAGTGTAGCTAGACTACACATTCTTGTTTGTTTTTGACCTACACTGAAGCAGCTTCTGAGCCATATCATATACAGAAATACCTGACACTTATAATAGGCTTAGTCATACCTAGTAGAATAATTCTGCATATATACAAAGAACTTTAACTATCTTCTGAAATGTGCCTTCCTTGCAGTGTTAAGGGCAAAATTCATTATACCCAGGAACAGTAGCATGTGGCATGGGCATAAACACCAAGCAGATTTAAACAAAAAGTACTGGAGAGATACTACTTCATTGCAGTTGATATGACAGTACTTGCTTTGTAATGCAGTAATGACAGAAATTACTACACTTCTTAACTTCTCTGAAGATTTATCAATGCAGCTTATTTCAACTGCAGGCCTGCAGAAAAAAAAATTGGCACCTATCTTCAGGTGGTGTTAAAATACAAATTTCTAATGTGGACTTTTTATGTTTTGTTGTACAGGCTAGCCACAGTCTACCAACACATCTGGAAGATACATTTACCTATTGACAAGAGCTACTTACAACTGTTTTTTTGATTAAAACAAAAAATTAAAATAAACCCCCCCCAAAAAACCAAAACAATTCTAAAATTTAACCAATGTTATGTATTTAATTGCATATGCCCAATCCATATAAGTATGCATGTCAGTCTCTCATACACCCTACTAAAACAGAATGTGCAAGTCTCCCACAACTCTGAAAAAAGAAAACAAATTGCAAAATCATACCATATTACTTGTTGATTCTTATAAAAAGGAAGGTATACAGTGGGAAATCCCCAACTTTGCATCAAAACAATCACAATCAACATCATATTGGTATCAATGGAATGGTGCTGCTTTGCCAGTCTATGTCTAGATTATACATGTATACCCTTTATAGTATATTTTCCCTTCATCCTATCTAACGTGAAATGTTGAGTTCCACTTACCCTTCAGTGCCTCCTCTGTTATAGGGCAACACTAATATTAGTTAATTTTTTTTAAAGTATTGGAATTTCTAATATTAGTTAATTTTTTTTAAAGTATTGGAATTTCTAAGTAACATTTTCAGTACTTATCCAAAATCTGTTATATATGAAGTTGGTTTACCTTTTCTTGGATTAAGGCTAAAGAAATACATAGTGAGACTTTTACCGCAGACATATAAGCAGGACACAAGAATGGAAAACTAATTATTTCTTATCATCATTCCACAAAAGCTTGGTATTCATAATTCTAATGCTCTTTAAGGATTGAAAAAACACTAATTTCCATAATACTTTACACTTCCTCTCACAGTTCACCTGAGCAAACAAGGCAGAAGACAAAAGTAACCTTTTGTAAACTGCAACTTTTATTTGTATCTGATGTCTGCTTTAGTTTCTAAATAATGCTACAATGCTCCCTTTCCCTAGATACCTTGTTTCTTCCTATTTTCTTTCAGCTCTGATTATTTGTTGCCTTCAGCACAAGCAGCAGTTAACAACACATCAATATCCACCTGACAACAAGGAGTAAATGTAGACAGTCATTGGCCAACTGCTCCACCTTTCTAATGAAAGTAATATAAAGCGCGTGTGATAAATTAAGCATGTCTTTCTGGTGCCACAAGTCCCTGTGAGGAGCTGGCAGTCATTCAGCTGTGCTGTACATTAGCAACTGCATCTCTTACAAGCAATTATGTGTGGACAAAACCTATTCTGAACAAAACTGTTCTACGTTTGAGCGTACTCAGTTTAAGCATCATCTGAAGTGATTAAAGACACAGCCAAATGTGTTGTGCTCTTCTTTGCCTTCAAATATATCCAAGAAGTGTTCTGGGCATAACAGGGCAGACTGCTCTGACCTCTGTAAAGCAACTATTTTTACTCAGACTTACAAAGTTGAAATACAGTTCTCACAGAAGCACTCATGTCTTTCCACTGAAATGGGGAAAAAAAAGAAAAAGTGCAGAAGATTAACTCAGATGCTGTGCACACAACAGTTTTATGCTGTAGTTGCACAAAGCTACACAAGCTGACAACTACTCACAGAAATGTAACCGGTATGTTTCCCTCGGCCTTTGAAACTACTTTGAATTATTCCATTTTGAACTTTCTGCCAGAACACCTGTTTCTTTGTCCTTGTTGTCTTGAAGATACCAGCAGAAAAGGTCACTTGTTCTGATAAACCCATGCCAGTTTGAAAATTCAGCTCTAATTAAACTGTAGAAAAACACAATCATGAACAGAAAAACACCTGTATATCTAAGGAATGTCTTTATATTTTCAGAAAGTACTGGCAGTTAAAAATATTCAAAGACAACAGTTTTCCTATAGGGGGACAGCACAAGGCCTCGCACAACTCAAACACCTAAACTCAAAGCTAAACATTGTGTGCACTGTCTATCATCTATAAATCAGCACATTTTCCAGGGATAATTTGTAAGCATTTCCAAAGGCAGAAGGAAACAAGATTTCAACATGACACATAGAGAAAACATGAAGTAACATCAGGGGAAGAATCCAGATCTCCCAGTCCCTAAATCTTACAATCAGTACATTAAGTCTCTTCAGCATTTTTGAGGAACCACAGCTTAGCATAAAGGCAGTCTAAATTAAGTAACTTTCACTCCCCCAAAACTTAATTATTATCAAATTTCACCATGTTTTACAAAGAGGAGCAAGAGTATGAATGAAGTTCCATGTGCAAAAGGTAAAAAAAAAAAGATATTATTTTGCCTTTGTCTGAAAAACAACAGATTTTTTCAGAAGTCAGATTTACAGCAAAGGAAATCAAAGAATTGTGAAGTTAACAATGGAGCAGAACTAATTTCTGAAACCAGCCAAATCTTTGAAATAGGATTTACTACGGAAAGGAAAGCATGCTACACAGAATGTTATCTCAAATAGGGATTAGAAATAGGAAACTCATGTAATTTCTACGATTGAACAGTAACTATAAATCTGCCAGTTCTATGAGATGTCACTATTAAAGTGAGAAAAGGTATAATATATTAAGGAAAAGTATTCATCTGGTCATGTGTCACATGAAAACCCTTGCATTTCTGATTCTAAAACAATACACTGAAGAGATTAGAATCAATAAGGACCATTGTAAGGAACATTGTAATGTTGTCTATATTTTTTAATTTTCAGTGACAAGCTGTAAAGAATGAAGAATACATTGGTGATTGCTAATAGGCAAAAATTCAGGAATGTGAAATATTGGTAAATTTTGATACAGTTATAAGTGAATTTCTAATACTCAGGAACAAAAAAAAAATCTTTACTACAAACTGAACATGTCTTCTTTCCCCATGTATTCTGCTCCCCCTCTCTAGAGTGTTTGCTATTCTCTCATGTTTCTGAGAAGAACATGAAAGATTTGTCACAAAAAGAGTAGTTCCACAGACATTTCAAATAACACCATAATCTTAAGAGTCCACAAATATAGTCTAGTAACAAACACTTTTACAAGTATTTACAACATTTAACCTTTTGAAAATTCCTCTGGTTATGAAAGTTGGAGTGCAACACCAGCTTTTTTGCAGGTTTTTATTGGCTGACTATCTGACTTCAAAAGCAAAAGGCAGATTTAGGTCAGATATTAATTTATTATTTCCTTTATTTAAAACTTCATATAAAAATATCATCACAATAGTCCAGGGGAGAAAAACCTTGTCAAAAGAAACTCTATTTTGGAACCCAGATCTGTGATAAACAATTTGCATATGGCAAAGCAAATAATACCTGCACAAGTAAGCAACTCGGAACCAGCTGCTCATCTTGTCCATCAGATGCACTTGCTCCTGTTTCAAACTTGCATTAAACCTCGAAATCCGAGTCTTCTTACTTCTGAATCAGTACTATCATCCCAAAGGGTTCTACACTATTTTTGTAGCTAGTATCCAGATACTGTTTGCTGCCAAACACTAGCAAAATAAGCACTGACCAGCATAAGCCACATCATAATCTGCTCTGTCTTCAGGCAAAAATATTTGCAGTCCCCACTGGAGTCCAGCTACGTCAGGAAAAGAGAATCACTGCATACAAGCCTTAGAAACACGCAGCCATTGCTACAGTACTTCCTCATAGCAAAGAAAAACATAACACAGAAAGCAATTAGGGCTTTTCATTTGAGTTTCTCATCCCCTCCCTGTCACAAGAAGTGCCAGGGACTCCTGATTGACTTAAATTTTAGAAGTTTATTTCCAGTGAAAAACTGTAACTGGGCAAAATATCTATTATGCTCAACACAGCCAGGTTACACTTACACCCAAGAAGAAATGAAACTACTTGTTGTAAATATTTTCCAGAACCACAGAAAACAACCTATTGATGTTACCTGCACTTATTAGGATCCAAACCCACTTTATTTTATCATAACTTATTCAGGCAACACCACTGCAACACAATGACAAGACAATTGGAAAAAGCTTCCATTTGCTAAATAGGCTGGATTGCTTCTTCTACCAAAATCTTAATGGAACACAGACGCTTCCACAGTCAGATCATCCTGAAACAGTCATTCCCCGGAGATGTGCTCTGCA
The DNA here is from genome assembly GCF_020740725.1 of Corvus hawaiiensis. Lineage (NCBI taxonomy): Eukaryota > Metazoa > Chordata > Aves > Passeriformes > Corvidae > Corvus > Corvus hawaiiensis. Next base: position 9,332,831 of record NC_063224.1, read on the forward strand.
AGGAGGAACAACAAACAAACAAAAACAGCCATGTGCAGGTCACCATTTATTCCTGCTTTACTAAAAGGAAATATTAAGAGTAGCATTTTGCAACAGCCAAATTTGGAAAAGCTTGTACAAACAGTAAAACATTTTCTTGGTCCAAAAAAATCTATGCACAGAATTCAGCTTGTATATGTGCTTCTGAAATTTCCAAGAAATGTCAAAATTTGTTTCAATCACATGTGGCAGTGGAATCTCAGCACAGTTTCATTTTCCTGATGACAGTCTGTGGGCAGAGTTTGGGTATGGCTGTGGCATGAAGATGGACAATTAAAACAGTCATCAATTTCCCATGCAATACAGAAAAAAAGGTATTTTTAATTTAATTCTGATCTAATAGACTTTAGATTAATAACTCCTAACATAGTTGGAGTTGGGAGTTTTTTCTTCTAAGGTTCCAGCAAATTACAGGGATCTTAATTCTCTTAAAATAAAATATAATCAGTCAGGAACTTTACTCCCCATGGCTAAAGAGATGAGCTGGAAATCTGTGCTGTGTAGGCCCTAAAGAAAATGACAGATGATACAAAGAGAAAAATTAAGAGAAAAAATTTTAAAATCTAAGTCACTTATTTGGGGCTTTGAAGTATAACTCTGTTCTTAAAAATTTCATCAGGTCAACAATACTGGAGAAGTATATATTTCCTTACAAATTTTAATCTACCTACCTGTAGGTACTCCCGTCTAGGAGATCAATAGGAATTGCTCTCTGCTGATCAGAGTTTATCCAAGTCACCCATTAGCAACTTAAGCTTTTCAAGTTACGAATATTTCTGCACAATCTCAAAGAGCTAATAGTACTTTTGGCCAAAGGGTTATTTAATATTTTATGAGGAACATAATACAAATAAAAATAAATAACATCTTTCATGTCTCGAATTACTAAAAGCTACAAGGATTCGCATGGTATTTTTCAAAGTAATAGAGCACAAGACTGATGCTCATAGCTCCATTAGAAACATTTATATGCAAAACACTGCTTTTTCCAATCATGAATTTCTTTTAAGATTCATTATTGCCCTATAGCACATTTGTCTGAAAAGAGACTCTGGGGAGATGACACTTTCTTTGGTTAGCATTGTCGTAGCTGACAGAATGCATAAAAGACAAACTGTTTTTTCTCCAGCTTTCAGCCTGAGCCAATCAAATGCAGAAATTCTCAGCCTCTTCTCATCTTGAATTCTGGATTTTGAAGTTTACAGAATAATTGTGGCTTTCCAGCAGAATCATTTTGTCACACAGACCACTCTAGCTCACATAAATGCTACTGGTGCACTAAATACCATTGATGAAAAAATCATGATCTTTGCATTGTAGACATGTCAGCCTGATTAAAAATCATTGCATATTCTTAGCATTAATGCACATTTCATTATGAAGAAACGATCTCTGAAGGCATCCCACACTTACCTTCCTATGAAAAAATAATTCATACTTGGAAATATTTTTTTTTTCCTTCTCTCTTGAGGTGGGACTATAGGCCCTTGCCTGGATTTCTGGGCCCTGCTGTGTTAAACACTTGTACAAAAAGCCAGTCTCTGTTCTAAAGAGCTTAGAGAATATTTCATTTTCTTTTTAGACAACTGAACACAGTGACTGGAAAATACAAGTGAACATCATGATAAGCACTGTTCAATCACTCTAAAGTCTTTACAGGTATCACAGGAAATCAGAGTTTCAAAAGGATGGACTTGAAAGGAAGAAAGGTGACCTCAAGAAATATTTAGAGGCAGCTTCTTCTAAACACAAGGGAAGGTAAAGCAAAAGAGGCTTGTTAGAAAGCTCAATAAATAAACCACCAAGACTCTTTGTTCATCTGTACTTCAGAATAAAAACTAAAAGCAAGTGACACAATAGATAAGCCAGAGCAGAGCAGCTGGCAAGATCCTGTCACTAGTGTGCTTAAGAGGCAAGTAGGAGAAACATGCAGCATGGCTAACTCAAGAGCCAGGCAAGTGACCTCAGCAGCAGAGTCCTGCATTGATGTCAGCTGCACAAAACTGGATTCAAGATTCACAGAGGAGGAGGTTCTTCTCAGAGTGTGGGAGAAGTCTGGAATTTGAAAAGCTTTTTTGGTGGTACTGTTTCTGGTTTTGCTCCAGTTTAATGCAAGATACTGTGTCAAGCTTTTAAAGGCAGCAGCATTTAACATCACCCAAGAGTTCAGTACTTTAAAAAACCCATTTATTTCATTAACAGAGGCACTTCTAGCTACACCTATACTGTCTCTTCACCCCTGGGTCATCAGGTCTTATAAAAGCCCCGTGAGTTGAGAAGCCACCTAGAAAATCAAGGTCTATAAAGGTCAAGACAACATAAGTAGCAGAAAGATACTTCATAATGTACTGGGACAGAAAAAAAGCCAGAGTTAAACGGGCAATGCAATCTGGCCCGGATCTGCAAATGAGAGGCACCTGAGCTGGCACAAATTCAAGCCAGTGCAGCCATGTGGTGGGGCTCTACTCGTGGGGAAAAAACAGGGTACAAAGTTACCACAGCACCAGGGGAAGCTCACAGCCTCTGCCTCTCTGCAGGCTCTTCCACCTTGCTGAGAGTCTGACTCACCCCACTCCACTGCCAACTCAGCAATTCTGCGCTGCACTCCACTGCTCGGTTATGCACCAACACCCAACCATGCTCACCAGTAACTGCAGCCATCTGGTTCCCTTTTCCAGGCCCCCACTGAAAACATTTCTGACATCAGCACTGTCTCTATAGCACCTAGAAAACTTCAGTGATTTTTTCCAGAAAGCAAACCAGAGCAGAGAGCTGGACAAATTTAAATGCAAGATGGCATTTAATAATTTAATAAACTATTCCAAATGGCAAGAAGTAAATAAACTATATGCAAAACCAGTTTTCATCTGTTCACAGAACTTCTGACTTGGCCACTGTGAACCTGTACCAGAAAGGATTGGTTTGCACTTTTTCCTGCCTGCTATGTGTGTTCTCATGGTATCTTTTGCACTTGCCACTGGCATCTCAAGCAGCCCTGCACAGTTAACAAAACCAAGGAATTGATGCAGCTAAAAACTGTGTAGCAGCACTGATTTTCATCATCTTGAAACTGAGCATGGGTCTGCATCCCCAAAGTACTGCATAGCACCACAACACATCACACTGCAGCTGACTACTTTGGAATCTTTATGTGACTACTTGTAGATAAATCGGTAAAAGGACAAAAAGAGAACTTAAATGAAACTCACTACTACTTACTACTCTGCCAGTTGACAGCCTTACTATTCATATTCAGCTGGATGCCTTCCTCTCTCAGAAGAACCTCAACTTTCAAATACATCCACTGAAAAGAACATGCAGCTTTCGCCTCTGCTTCTACCAGTTTTCTTAATTTCACTTTTTGCTGTACCAGAAGTTGTCTCCTTGCTGCTCAGGTTTATTTCATTTTCTCTGGCCACCAGTCGTCTGTGGGTCTGTTCTTCCTTGAGAATGAAAATACTCATCCATATGAAGCAGTATTAAACTGTTGAATACAATGTAACTTATATGGACTCTGCCTCCTATTGACACTTATTATCCTGCTGCTTCCTCTCAAGCCTTCAGTTCGCTGCAGCATATTCAGAAGTCTCAGTAAAGTAATCCTACAGCAGGTGCAGTTTCTCTAAAAAGGTATCCTGTAGGATCTCATAGCAGTCACTCTCACAAAATTCCACTCACACAAGAGAAAGGACGTTTTGAAAAGGCAGACAAAGTTAGTTTTTAATATCTTAAACCACAGAATACAATTAAATTGATTAAATAACAATGCTAGTAGATATCTGTGTTTTCTAGAGTACATTTGACACCAAATATTTTTTTCAAAACCGAAGGAACATTAAGCACTAAAGCAGAAAATTTTGTTCCATATTAGATTATTTTAAACTGTAGCTTCGACATTACTCTCCCAAGTTAAATAATTATTAGGATACCAAACTGCTTGACCTTGTTTCTGTACAAGTACTATTCAGTACAGAGAACTATAGAAATTGTAGATATCTGCACCCAAGACACATCCCAGCGACAGCAGAGTAATGTTCAGCACAAACCCTTCTTGGGGACTCTTTCAAAGTAGTCACTTATGACAAACAGCCTTTTGGCAGATATCAGTGTAGTAGATTTTTTTTTTCCCTTTTGCCTCATGTAAAATTCTTGCTACACTGCTCTGGGTGTGTATCCTTCATTACTAGGTCACTGCTCACCTTCATGCCTGTAATTGAAGAGTAATGATGCCACAATGGGCTCACAATGCCAGTGAGGTGCAAGCTGAATCAAATTCAGCATATTAACCTCACCAAATTAAATTTTCATTTGCAGAAGGACATTCAAGGGATATAGATGTAAAACAGAGCTAAGTTATCCCCCCACTCCAAAAGTGTGACAAAAGGATGCTCAGTCTTATCATAAGCACATCAAACATTCTTTGTCCAAAATGAGGCTTATGACTGCTGTGAGATCTCTTTAGCATTGAGATTCTTTCATCAGAAAGACTGAAGATACTAAAATACATGTAAAAAAATAAAGTTTTTTAAAACATACCCTTTCCAAACCTCATGTATTTACCACTGTGACCCCAATGTACATGCCATAAAAGACAGAGAGAAAGCACAGTGATCTAGTCATGTGCCTGGGAAAATAGCTTTGGGAACTAGAGTATGGACAGGCTCTGCTTTGCCATTTCAGTGTACAAGTTCTACATTTGAAAATAACCAAAACATAAGATGAAAGATTAGCAACTGCTACACAGAATTGATATCAGTAAGTATAGAATCTATGTGGAACACTGACTTCAAAATACATATTACATGTGTTTATTAGTGTGTACATATGCAACAGTAGAAGGACAACAAACTCCAGAACTTTGTGCCCACAGCTAACAAGGAACACAAGAACACTTCTCAAAGCCCAGTCAAAATCTTTTATATTACATTTACTTGCAACTGACACCAGCAAAGAAGAATAATGTCACATCATCACAGTTAAGTAATAAGTAAAATACAACCCCCATTGAACCACCCAGACAAAATGGAAACAAAATAGGACTGTATCTGGAGCTCAGAGAGCAATGACTATGTTTATGGGCAGTTCTCTTCATTCAATTTTTTCTACAATGACCATCTTATTCCAATTTATTAGGTTTTTTTAAGCCTAGAATTCATTCCAGCTAGCACTGGCAAGCTAGAAATAGCATGATGTCTTAATCTCCAGTTCAATTTTATGAAAGGTCTGTAGAGCAGGTATCTCAACAACAACTCATCTCTTTTCTCTTATCACGTCTATGTGAAAGTCTCTGAATCGTACTGCTCTGAGAGTTATCAACTCAAATGTAGCCATTTTCAGTTTGTTTCCATTTGTTTAGCAGATGTTCACTCAGGTATTCCACAAATACAACACTAGCATGTAGACAGGTATCCCACGCTTCCTACATGAAAGGTACAATATTATTGTTTGCTTATCTGGATTATTGAAAGTCCTGATTTCAACTGTGCAAGCACAGCACAAAAGAAGAAGAGTGTGTGCAAAAATAAAGCTCTGTTTTGATTTGGTTTGTCTTTTCCCCTCAAAAGTCCACAGAAAATTATTAGTTTATTTCTTCAGCTGCAACAACTAATAATTCATTCTTCAGACACAGTGATTAAGAGACCAAAGACAAGGCCAAAACATTACAGAAATGGACACTAAATTAATTTCAAATAAAAGGAATTATTCAAAAAAGAAATAAAAACCTTCTACTGTAATCTGCAATAGTAAGTGACATAACTAGCCAGAAAGACCACATAAATCAATATTACCACCCTGTAAAGAGCTCTGCCAGTGAAAAAGATGGCTGATTTAAACAAGTTTTTTCCCAACACAAAACATTCATTTTGTTCATTCAGCTACTATTTTAACATAGGACTCAAGATTGCTAAATCAAACTCAGTAGGAATTACACCATTGATTACAGTGATAAACAACCAAAATGTTTATCCCAGGCCCTAGGTCAGAAGGCAGCACAACTCTAGAATCAGTGGTGGTATCTCAGAACTCAGAATATTACTGAAAATAGCTACAGTAAATTTTAATTAAAGCATTTTCCTCTTGTTGCTTCCCAAACACTTATGACATTTTTGCACTCTTGTAACTAGCACTTATAATTTCCTTTCACAACAGCTTTTATTTTAAATAAACACATCCAGAACAGAAGTAGTGAAACAATACTTGTTTTCACTGTGAAATCCTAGAATACTGTTTGGCAGCACACACCAACATACAACCCTGCCTTACTCATACTCTGTGCTCTGGGTGGCAGTTTTGGGGTACTGAACTGAGTGGGGGGTGCTGTACAGCTTTTTTTTTTCTTGGTAGTGTTATTACTGCTCTCACAGCATTCTAAGAATGTCATGCTTAGCTACCGAGACCAGATTTCCGACAAATCAGTTCAGTTAGGCACAAAATCAAAATGGACAAATCTTCACAAGAGCTCAGAACAGTCAGTGCTAACCTCTTTTGAAAATCTGCCCCTATCATAGATGCCAAGTACTTGAAAACCTGGCTCCAAGCTCTTAAAAATCCATTTTCATATGTTGAAAACCAACACTCCAGTCACTCAAAGGACTCTTGATAGTGTTTTTCTACCAGGGGAGGAGCAAGGCAAGAGGCAACCTAGAACAGACAGAGTAAATCTACTGAATAAACCTGTCTGAACTCACAAAGCTTACTACTACATTTACTGGCACCATCCAGTTTTGGGTTTAGCCTCTTTTTTATTTAGATATTAGTCTTTCTGAGCCAGAACCGAGTACATCTTCCTTTTGCCAATTCCTCGCTGATATCAGCCTGAGGTGTTGCTAGAGACAGTAGATAAGGGCCAGAACAATGAGCTGGCCAGACAGAAAATCCCACACACTTTACTTTTCCTGTAACCAAATCAGGTTCAAGATATGTAAATTATCCCAGTTTACACACCATGGGAAAAAAAAGACAAAACCAGAATATTCATCCAACTGTAAATTTATTCAGTTGTGAAAGAGAACATAACCATTTGCTATTTACGTGGGCTAGAATGGTATCACTTAGCTTTAACACACACCCCAGAATTCACTTCCTAAAAGAAAGTGTTGTGCAAAATGAGATTTAATTACATATTTTAAAGCTTTCACAGCTTTGAACTTAATTATAAAATATGAGATACCAAGGCCAAAATTCTGCCTTCAGCACAATGCTTTGTCCCAAAGACATGAATAAAAGTTGTTCTGTTACTGGAGCTTGAGGATATTAGAATTTAGCGGTATAGTAGTTGTTTAAGCTTCTGCGTTCAAATGTAAAACTGAAATGACAGTTTTGGCCAATTCATACAGTTATTACACTAGAAAGTCACTTTCCACTAGTTCCCTGAACTGCCACATAGAAAAAGAATCATAATTTTTCTGCTGTGATCACAGCTACAAGGAGAAGTCTTCAAGCATCTGTTAAGGAACTCTTGTCTTTAAAATGTATGCATGAAGTGCTTGGCTTTTTACTTCTGCCACCTGCCCTGATAATTTAAACATGTTATTTTACTAAGAAAAACTATTTTTACTGTGGTCAAAAATACGACTTTTCAAAGAGGCAATGTTAATTCTAGCTTATCTAAACATAGATGATTCTTAAGAGAAAACAAAAACATAAGGGACTTAATGTAAAAACTTTCTAATACCCTGGTGTATAATTACATTATTCATTAGCAAGTAACCTCAAGTGGGTGTAATTTAATGTTTCCTTCCTCTCCCTTGAGCAAATACGACACAGAATAGCCAATCAATTTGATCCCAAGATCCTAAATCTTCAGTAAAATCTGATGGAGGTTTACAGAAGAGCCACCCCAGGCTACCCTCGAGGATTAAGAGTGCTTAAAGGTTCACTCACTTAAGAGGGGGAAGATGGCAGAACTATGTGCTTCCTGTGCTTTCATCATTTCTCAGTAATTTCAGACGAAAGACATTGCCCTGCAAGACTTACTTATCATTTGTTGTTGCTTTTGCCTAACTCCACGTTTTGTGCGCTGGGCTGGTCCCTCGTGAGATGCCCTGAAAATGGGCACATCTGCCCTGAGCCTCACCTCGCATCTCCCTTCAAGAGAAACTGTAACTAGGCTTTGATTTCATCTCACTACAGTCTGGGTAAGGATGTGCACCCCGACAGAAAAAGAAATAACCTATTAAAACAATGCTTATTTAATAACAAATTATTTAATAAAACATTTAATTACTTAATAAAATTACTGCCATTGAAACTCCTCTTTGTTAATTTCCAACGAAAGCGAACCAAGAGCTTTACAAGCAGAAGTCCCTCTCCGAGGAGCTGACCCACGACATCCGGACAGGGCGGCCGCGCCTCCCGCTCACCGGCCTCCCTCGGCTGCTGCTATTCCTGCGCTTCTCCAGGCTTTTTCCTCCCTTCTTTTCCCTCTTTCTCTCTCCTTTTGCAAGGCTACCGTGACAAACCCGAGAGTCGGGGCGTCACGGCAGCCGAGCCTGGACGCTGAGACTCCTCGCCTACCCGCCCGCCTGCACGCGCTGCTCCCGCTTTCCCGCCGCGCGCACTCTGATTGGCTGTCCGGAGGCGGGGGCGGAGATCAGCGCGCTCTGATTGGCTGTCCGGCGGCGGGGGGCGGAGATCAGCGCGCTCTGATTGGCTGTCCGGCGGCGGGGGCGGAGCCGCGCGGGGCCGCGCCGTGAGGGCGGTAGTGCGGTGTGAGGGTGGGGACGCTCCGGGGGCTGAGGAGGCGGTGGCTCAGGGGATGTGGTCAGAGATTCTCCTGTAGCCGGCAGCCAGGTGCTCTGGTGAAGGGTGAAACCTCCGCCGGTGTTCTCCTCTAGATGAAGTGTAATCTGTATGTTATTCACCTCAATGTTATATTTGTTCAGAGATATCTAATGTTGGCCTCAGAATAAAGTGTCAGTGCCCTCTTGAGGAATAGCCTCGCTTCGCCTTACCTGTATCTTTCTAATGCTATGCAACAAACTTTTAACAACACAGTTCTTAAACCAGGGAAAAGGTGCCTTAATCGATAATAATGAATAAGCCCTACTACCTTTATTGATGCCAAACTGCCTGACTTGAGTTCTCCATAATTATGTTGGCTTTTTTGCATTAACGTGTGATCTATAATGTTTTGGAGCCATCCCATATTGTTTATTTTAATCAGTTTGCCTGGCTTCTATATTAAAATCTTTCTGCATCTTGAAAAGTAATCTAATTTCCCAAATACCAGAAAGATAATCATATTCTGTAGGAAATTTGACGTGATTTTTAATATTCTACTTTTCCATGCCATAGCCATTTTTCTACAGTGGTAGTGGTAATAGACTCATCAGTGCTTAAAAAATTTCTGGAGATCTGTCTTCAACAATGAGCTGTTTTTCTCGAACTGTACAGCTCAAATGCTTATTATACAGTGCACAATTAATGAAAACAACGTGTACTTCAGTGTATGTCTGTGTGGTAATGCTTTCTAAATACAGGAACATCATCACAGAACTCAAAAGAAGGATGCAGTTTGCCTCTTGTTCTCAATGACTGGCTGGAAAAGTAATAAGGAAAAGTAATACGAAAAAGTAACTTAGCTAACTGAAAGACAATGTAGAAACTGGGGTTTTTTTCTTATTAAGGTGCTCATTTGGGCTATTATTCTAAACCTCCTTTTTTGTCAGAACTATTTCTCCTGACGATGGTATCAAAATTCGAGATCAGTTTTCATGAGACCTTGTGACACCGCCTTGTGCTTGCAAAACTGTTCAGTTCTCAAAATTGTTCTTCCTACAACCCCTAAACCCTGTGCATTTAATTCACTTTTTTCAAGAATATGTTATGGCCAGATTTTTCAGGGGTTTTTTTTTGTCAATGTAAAGAGCAGTGGATTGTACTAAAAATATTTGAAAGTATGTGGTAACCCGACTGCAAATATTTAGTGGGTTTCAAGATGCAGGTGTTGGAGTTGACTGCTATGAATGTCTGGAATCTTACTGATAGTAAATCTGTAGCTGTGAAAGTGCAAGCTTTGTGGAAACTATTTTATTCTTAGTAGACAGATTTTAATTGGGGAGGAGGGGTGAGGTGATGTCATAATTCTCAGCTTCTGACACTGTTTCTCATATTGAATACAAGAGGTAGCTTTTGCAAATGAATTCTGGGTGATATATTTGTCTCTTCAGTGCTTATGCCTATTGAGCATTTCCTTATAAAATCTCTTTTTTACTCACTTGTATAGTTTCACATCTCTGAGCTATTTGCTGCTGCTTTTTCAGGTAATGACCTTTTAATTATTCCTTTGTCTATTTGCTTCTGTGCTGATGTGGAACTGTCAGCTTGGGGCCCTATACATTGCCTGCAGTCCAGCACATCATCCACATTTTTATAGAAACTGTTGAAATGGTGTGATTCTGCTCACTTCACTTACGTGCTTGGCAGCAGTTCCTTCATGGATATAGCTGTTGTTTTTCCTCTCTGCTGAATGTTCCAGCTCTTGCAGTGTCAGTTCCTTCACCAGCCATCTGTCTTGCTGGCTCTCTCACTATCTTAACAGCTCTCCTTCTCAGACTAGGTGTAAGTCCTAGTGAGTATGCCATCAGCTGTTAATTTTTTATTCAGAAGCTTTTAAAACAATTGTTGCTGCACACGAATATCCTATAATTCAATCCTCTCTATCCCATCCTTGGCTCTTAATGGTTGCTTTCTTCTGCATCCTCCTTTTACCAGGTTCCTTTGCAAGTTGTTTGTCTATCACTTCATTTCTTTTCCTGAAAGTTTTAGAGTAATTTTCTTCAATTTGACAACTTGTCCCTGAACTCTATCTGGGGAGTGCATGTCTGAATTCAAGGAAGACCTAATCCAGTTCTGTTTGTTGTGGCACAGTAACTCTACAATCACTGCAAGAAGCATCTAAGTACTTTCAGATATTACACAAGTCAGGTAATAGCTCCTGAGAAGCGTAAGATTGTTACCTTTTGTCAATAAGTTAGATAATAACTTCTTTGTGGTGGTATCAGTGTTACAGATAGGATAGATTGTCTTGTAGCTCAGGGGCTGGCATATTGCTAAACAATCTAGCAATCTTTTTGATGAAAAGTTCTATTTGCTTGTAAGCCAGTCAGGCCTGCATGCAAAATTGCCTTATGAAGCTCCGAGAGTATAGTATTCCTTATTATAGTAGCAGTTTGGTTTATTTTTGTATGCTATACTTGCTTTATAATCTTCCAATATCTAAGATTCAGTTAGATGGTGTTGAGAGCTTTATAAATAACTACTTGGTTTTAGTGCAATTTTCAGTTGTAGAAATTAATCACACAGATAATAGTTTCAATAGAGACATACCAGCTTTTCTTTTTTTAATGTATATTGATAATCCTTTCTCAGACCTTCTGCTCCTTTCCTGGACAAACTCAAATATTGTTTATTGCTAGTGCCAATTAGCCACGCATCTGCAGCTGGCAGCTGTCCTCATGAAGGAGCCCCAGAAGATTAAAACTCCCAGCTGATTTGTATGTTAGATATCATTGCTTGTAATCTTCTAGATTTCTTCCATACTTAGTGTTTCTTAATGATAAAGAAAAGTGAGTACGCTTACAGTAGTAATTAATAATTAGTAATATGGATTTTATTTCCCCACTGTACTTATGACAGGATAAATTTAGACCTGTCATTTAATGCCTCTCATGAGGGACTGTCCATGTGGGTAAGGTTTGCTTCCAAACTAAACATTGCCTCTGAAACAGGTCTTCTCTTATGCTGGTAGAAGTGTGTTCACAAAACATTCATCCCTTCTGGGCTAGAAAGTTAAAACTGTATTACTATATTGGTAACAGAATTTATGACAGCGTAATAAATAATTTCAGCAGTACAGAAAAGTTTTACTAAAAATTACAAAGTGTTTTTCTGGCATTGCTCAGGCCCTTTTTTATTGTACACAGAAAGTAAAAACAGTCAAACAAGACAGCAGCATAGAAGAGAGTGAGAGTGTAAGTTAATTCCTTTTCTGACTTTGTCTCAGGCAAATCAACTCCCTAACTCCAGAATGTGATTTCCAGTATGAAGGTGGCATAGTGCTAGTCTTTCAGGCAGCAGAGGTTGTCTCCAAAACCTTATTAAGTGAGGTACTCAGGTGTGATCTTGACAAGCCTTATGATTAAATACAACCAGGAGAGGCAAAGAAATTTGAAACTGTCCAGAATCCAGAAGTCTTCAGCAGTGAACTGGTAACTAATATAGTTTTTCTCTCATTAAGTGAAGCTACAGATATCTTTTGCTAAGAAGAACAAGTAGTGAAATCCAAGAAAGCTGCAGAGGAAACCAGTGAGCTACACCTTATCTTCCCTTCTTGTTACCAGGATAAACTCTGTAGTCTGGGTTCAAACCAATCATTATCCCATGAACATTAAGGAATGTCATTGTTAGGTGAACACACCGCCTATGTTAACTTACTCTGCTTGAAATAATATGTAAACTGGCTTCAGAAGAATAAAACTATTCACCAGAATGTGATTGGAAGGGTATTTTAAGAGCAGACAAAATCTACTTACATTACTTACTACTTACTTCTAGCTAGGCTAGAAGGGGCTAGCTACTACTTAGATGCTATTAACTAAAAGGAATCTCAATTAATTCTCTCCAAAAAAAAAAAAAAAAAAAGAAAAAGAAAAAAGAGAAAAGAAAAAGAAAAAGAAAAAGAAAAAGAAAGTTAAGCCTCACAAGATTCCAAGATTTTATGCTTTAAATAATCTCAGTTACCAAAGAGAATTCCTGCTAATACATCAGTTGGAATTTCCACCAATATAGTTAAGGAAGTGTGAACTGAATAAAAATTAATTTTTACATTAGGCTAATAAAATCTTTCTATCCTGGCAGATACAGAGGTTTTAGTTTCATCATAGTTTTTACACTGTATTATAATTAAATAGATTAACATTTTATCAAAACTGTGTGAGCAAGTCACACTTCCAGTTGGCAAGAAATGCTCATTGCAACATCCTAAACTAATAGGAACATCACTGTGCAGAGTTTACTATTCTTTCTCATACTTTTTAAAACAAGGCATGCTGTTTCATTTACCTATAATGTGCTCGATAAGAAGCTAAATTAACTGACTTTTCATATTCTGTAAAAATGGCTGTGTTGTGGCACAGATATAAAGACTGTGTATAGGTAAGTTCTGAATGGAGAAATCTGAAGCTGGGCCTTGCAGTGTTGTCAGAAGTAGCTCTTCAGAGGCAGATTATGAAATTAAAGCTGTAATCTCTGCCTGACATAGAGTTAATATGCAGCCATTCCAGGACTGAAGCTGTTTACTCGTTCTTCCATCTGTCAGGATTTTTCCTAGCTCCTATGGGAAGGAAATACATTCATTTGAAACTGAGATTGAAGGGAGGAAAACTTTCTTTGTGGCTGTGTTATGGAAGCCTTTTGAAGAACTGTAGGTAGCTGCTGGCAGACCACCAGGTGAAGGAATGAATGGGCATAACAGACGTATTTATTGACAACAGCTAAACAAACTAAAATCCTTTTTCTCCTCTTTGGTGTGACATTTGAAACTTGTTTGTGCAGGAAAAAATAGTGAGAGAAGTAAGAGTCAAAAGCATTAAGACATGAGGAGAATGAGACCTGAATGAAACCAACATGGGGTTTTTTGTTTCTTTATTTATTTTAGTACTGGGCTTAGCTGAGTAAAGTTTAGTGTGTAAAATCTGCAAGGTTAATGTATAAGCTAGACTTGAAGGACCTTGCCATAGGGAAATAATGAAAGCAAGCATCGTATCAGCTGGCAGAGATGAACATCACATATTTGCTGTAAGTTACTGGTGAGGACTGTCTTGTAAAGTCCAAAGAGTGAACCTAAGAAAGGACAATTATTCTGTGCTGACCTAGTGATCTGGTAAGGCAGGGTTCTGTACCTATACATTGATTCTTCTGTGTTCCATAGCCTTTTATTGCTGGACTAATGCAATTAGATATATGCAGCAGCAGCCTGTGTGCTGTGCATCAGAGAAACTTTCAGCAAATGTGCCTATGTTCAATAAAGATTTAGCTGTGCCTGTACTTTTTCACCTTATGTCTCTTGGATACATTATGTTTTGCTTTTGAAGACATAAAGAGGAGAATACTGGGCTAAAGCTGAGGTTCTGAGAAATTATCAGGAACTTCATTTTTAAAAAGTTGCAAATATCTACCTCTGTCACTCATGTTATTTCAAAGTTAATACTTTAACAAGAAAGGTGCAATATCAAGTTCAGGCCTTCTCACAGGGAATAAAAATCCTTTTATATTGAATATATTCCCATCTGTTTACAGCAAAAACCATTGGAATTAGGTTTGCCAGGCTGTGGTAGTCAGCTTCTTGTGCTTCATTTCATTGTACATTGTTCTTTCAAAGGAATGTTTATCACATAGCTGATACCCTGGAAGTAACTAGAGTAATTCACATAATTGTACCTTATCAGGATGAGCTTTTTTCAGTAATTTTTCTACCTTTGCTGTGGGAGTAAGAAAAGTTCCCCCAGGACTAGAATCTATGAAGGGCTGTTTTTAGACTATAGAGTCATCTTTACCTGCACTGTCTTGCCATGTTTGCAGAGTAACAGCAGCTTAAAGCTCTATCATGAAAAAAGAGTGGTATGTGCATCCTCTGGGACTAGCAAGGATCCCCATCTCCAGCCTGTGCCAGCAAAGCCTCTATCCACCTGCTCAGGAATTCATTATGTGTGCTGATTGTCAGGGTCTCTTCCTCCCTTTCTCTCTCAAAGAGGCACTAAGGGATTCCAAGAGGGATTTTATCCTTCCTTCCTTTCACTCATGGGACAAGAGAACACCGACTGCTCTCTATCCTCTGAATAGATCTATTAACATATACCAGTTCACAAAGGAATAATAAACTTTACAAGATTCTTATCTTTCTTCATTTTTCCCTGCCAATTCCTTAGCTTGGATAAGAGACTCCTGCCCATGCTGTATTTTCTAGACTCTCCCTGCCTTTTCTTTCTGCTGGTAGGGTGATCAATGGAGTTCAGCTTCGAGCTCAATGAAGGACTCCTAGAGGAAAAGCTGTAAATCTTTGATCTCTCATCTGTATGGCAGTACTGATTTCACAGAAGTAACTGTGATGAAGGAGTCAGGAACTGAGTGTTTTTTCTTCTGGTCTGTGATATTTGAATTGTTTCAGGGCACACTTATTATTCTGATGTATTTTCACTTGTCATTTCTCACCGAGACAGAAATTCTCATTGTTTTTAACGACAGACAGATATGCTTAGCAATACGGGAAGGGTGGAGTAGCCTGTACAGAAAGCTACAGCCCCTCAGCAGATAGCTGCTTACTTTTCTTAGATAATATTATCTCTTCCCAGAAAGGATTAAACTCTGCTTTTTCTCCAGCCAGTAATTCCCCAGTAAAGAAAGAAAACAAAGTTGCACAGCTTCCTGATCATGAATTTTTCTGCTAGCCTCTTTGCAGTTACTACAGAAATCTATGGATTTTTACCCTTTTTTTCCAGCATGACTGTACCAATGTTTGGAGTAAGTAGAGGGAATAAAGTGACCACTTAACTCTTGTTTTCGCAGAGAAAAGATTGAAGCAAGACATCCTGCTTAAAAGTGAAAATCTTCTACTGTACTTGAAGCACAGTATAGGTGGGAAAGAGCTAAAAAATCACCAAAACCCTATGTTGAAGCAGAACTGGTAATCAATGTTACCTCATCTAGAAATAGTCAAGAGGGACAGATGGAATCCAGTTATTATCTCTATTTTACTTGAGTCAGTTTTAAAATATATTAAAGCTTGTGTACTTTTGAGTGGCAGATATGGCTTGTCACTTTAAAGGGTATTTTTACTGTTGTTAATACTGAAATAGATTGTACTTGAATAACAGTAGTTAACAGAAATCTTAAGTTCCTCAGAGAAAATACTTGTCTTGCCTTTATTATCTCAGCTTTCAGATTTAAGCAGCTGTATGTGGTTAAACTTTGAAATTATGTAACAGTAATAGAATGCTTTTCGAGTTGATGCCTTTCAGAAGACAAGGGAGTGGGGGTGGGGGGTGTGATTGTACAGTAAAACCATGTTAAACTTTTTCTCTAACTGTATTCCTTGAGACAGCAATCAGCTACCCAGAACAGAACCCAGAATATGCTCTCTGCAGTTTGCTCTGAACTCATAGTGCATCTTGTGGGTTTTTTCCCATAAGACACTGATATGGCTAAGCATTGACGTAATTTGTATTTAAATCAGAATTTCTCAGCTTATGTTGTTTAATTGTAACCTGTTCCCTGGTAACATATTTCTGGAGTAAACATCCTCTTACTATCTGAAGAATATGCATTTTTAGTTATCTCAAAACTGAACAGAATTGTCAAATCGTGCTCTTATTCTGTAGTTGAGCTGTGTCTTAGGTCACGCACAACTTTCCAAAGTGCAAGTTTCAACAGATGCTGTGCGAATGTTAACAAAGAGCATCTTTAAAAATCATTTCCCATACTTTTAGGATGCCAGTTTAATGTTTTTCTGCTTTTTATTTGTGATGCTGAAGTTTTAATACAATTCCAAAGCAAAGATAGCAAACCATGTCACCAGAGCAACTCTCTACTGCAAATGTAGCAAGAATAATCCTTTTATGCTGGCATAAAGCTAAATGGACAGGCAGAGGATAAACTTCTTGGGAGTGGAATATTGGTTGTGTATAGATGACTCTTATAATTTCTGAGATATCTTGGTTCCAAATTTAAAGAAGACTGTATAACTACTTTAAATGGAAACTAATGGAAATTTTGTTTGTTTCAGGAATTTTCAATAATTTGGTCCTGTGTGTTTCATGTGGAGTACCTCAGATGTCTGTATTTGCAAATTTTGTCAAGTTGCATTTTTTGAGGACAAGTAGCAAGAAATCTAAAGAAACCGCAAGTGTAATTTTTTGATAGCAGCCTCAGACACATCTCAAAAAAAGCAAAAAAAGAAATCTGAAAAGTAACAGAAAAAATTGTTTCATGCAGCTCTTGCAAACAGGTGCTAGTCCAGGTCCATCATCTCTGCTCTGTAAAACAGCAGGTGAGTGAAGGATGCAAACTAGCAAGTATTAGGCCAGAGAGAATAATCATCACAGACAGAGGAGCGGGCATGCTGCCCAGGCACTTATTCCCATTGAGGAGACTGGGGTCAGCTCACACAGAGTGAGCTTTCTGTTCTTTAAATATACTTGTTAAACCTCAAACTTGTAGCACAAGATTCAAGACTGAGAGATTTCTCAGTCTCCCTCACCTTCACTGAGATTTTCTATGATTATGAAATTGCTTGCTCCTGCTTTGACTCAAGAGCATGTTTGCTGGTCACTCCTTTAAGGTATGACAGCCTTCTGCCTCCTTTTAGAGTAAAAGCTGACTGGCTCTGACAGTACAGCCCTCAAAGGGCAGTATGTGCATGATCAAGTCAGGAATCCCCAAAATCTGGTGACTTTCCAGTGGATAAGTACAAATCTATGTGCAGGGCTTGCCTTCTGTCCCATAATTTTCCCTTCTTGCCCCCATCCCAAGCACTAGAAACAAAGCTGAGTAGAACTTGCTCAAGCAGGAAAAGCTTCTATTCATTGCAATTCTACATAAATACTGTCTCCAAGCTGCCCATTTCTCAGAAACTACTTGTTCAAGACAAAATAAAATGGAAGTATTTCTGCAAATCTTGTCAGCATCATGTTGTCAGCTCAAATCATGATTGCCCCTTTTTACAACAATGTCACAATTCAACCACAGCATAACATTTTCCCAGATTTTAGAGTGACTTTGACCTACGAGATATAAAATTACATGATTATAGCAATAATGCCTGGAGTGCAGCTACAATTTTCTTCTGTTTTGGAGTGTTGTGGAGAACTTAAAGCAAATGCTTAAACACTACAGTCAAATATTTGTAAGTTAGAAACTATACCTTCAAAAATTACTGAAAATATTACTTGCTACTTGAAGCAAATCCCTGGGATTGCTCCTTTTTAGTTAGCAGGCCCTTTCTTGTAAAATGAAGAAGTTCAGTAATTGCTTACTGCAGTGTGCATTTAAATGCCTTTTTTAAAGAGTAGACTTGGGAGCATCATGTAACAATTTACAGGCATTTATGGGGACAACTAAAATCTAGTTATGTTTAATGCCAAGAATTGCTAGAATTCAAGCAGAAAATTGGCACTATATGATACATAAAAATATTTTTTCTCTTTTTAGAATTGTAGAAAATACATAAGCCATCTCAGCCAAAATCCAGGGAACACTATTAAAAGGTGTTTTGGTAATAGAGTACTTTGCTTCTCCATGCCACATAAAGGTACGTGTCCTGTCATTCTCCCTCATACAGATAGCAGTTAAAAAGTCTCTGCCTTTCTCTAGTCCATGTTGATTATTAACTATAGCATTTTTGTACAGATTGCACTTACAAGGATATTTTTAATCCTTAAAAAACCCCTACCCTTACTGTATTGCTGTATGGTGTGATCATAACAGTAGTTCTAACATTAAAAATATATCCAGGTCAGGTTTTTGTGCAAACTTTTTTGAAAAACAGACTTTTACTTAAGTGTAATGGAAACATTTCCATGACTTCAGCAGTCTCCTGTGGAAGTTAAAATAAACATTTCCACAAAGAAATTGCAACTTGAAATTTAATTTACTGTGCTGAATGCATGATAACTGGACACAGAAAGTTGTAGTGGATCCTACATCAGTAAAGTATTGATTGTTTATTGCCCAAGCTGACATACAAGTAATTAGCATAAATATTCTATTTGCAATAGCCTTTAGCATAAACAATGTTGGGGAATACAAGAGTCCTTTTTAATATATTTTGGGAAGCCCAGATGGTTGGCTCTATTTAAAGCATGTTGCACTGGCTTCATTAGGACAAAGCAGCTTTGTCTTTGTCCTAACTGACCAGGTAGAAATATGAATGTGGCAGCAAGCACAGAGTCTCCGTTTATGAATTATGGCAATGTAGGGGAGTGGTCAGAGCATGCTGCTTAGCTTTTCTCATATTTTAGTGGCTTCTTGAGGGCTGTTGCAGGCAGCAGCAACTGCAAATATAGAGCTGAAATGTCTACAATGTCCTTCTGTTATTAAGCCTCTTATTCCTACCCAAAAATGAGAACCTATTTTAAGGTTTAATAGTGTCCTTTTAAATTAGAAGCAAACTGCTACAGTGAGATATTCAGACTGGGTTAGGCAGAGTATGCTATGGTTACCATCACTAAACAGAGCTGGATCTGTTAAGATCAAAATGGTTGACTTGTCACTCTGTAGTAATTGTTCCCTTTGGAAAAAATTCAATAGCATCGCTTAAATCACACATAGCTGATCACGTGCTCTGAGGCTTCGATGGTGCTTAGACTAAAAGGCAGAGGTAGGGAGGAGCTGTGTCAGGAAATCTAATTCTGCTGGTGTGAGGGGAAGCTTGCCTTGCACACAGTCATGAGCACAAATTGATTTTTAATTTTACAGTAAAGCACTATAGTAATTATTAACTCAATTGATCCCTAAAAGGCTACTGTTAAGAGCCAGATGTTGTGCCTCTGCATGTCCAAGGTGCCTATCGGAAGGAGAGCTTTTGGATGTGAGATGACTGTCAGACAGTATTCAATCTATTCAACTTCTTTTTATTACAGTAAAGCACAAAATCTGTTAATCTGCAGCCTCTGTAAGAAAAAATGAATGCATGCTATCTTGGAAACGAATCACATACCTGAACCCTGATCATTAGTACAAAAAGATAAAAAAAGAAAGCCAAGTCAATGAAAATGAGAAATACTATGTTTCTGTCCAGACTGGAGAACCTTTAATATTATGAGAATTTATTTGAGTCCCATAATTTTGCCTTTAAACACTTACCTTACTGCTCCCTGCAATTGTTTTTCTGGCTCTTTTCTTCTGATTTAATGATATAGTAACATGAGGAGCAGGAGAAGCTCAATACACAAAGAAATTCTAGATACAGGGCAGAAGTAAGTTAAGGCAAAGTGCTAAGAGTATGCTAATTAGACAGCATTTGATTTTCTAAAGGAAGCAATTTTTTAATCTTAGTTTGGTTCTTCAGTTTCTTTTGAAAATCAGCATAGAAACTGTACAAGTTCCTGGTCTGACCACATGCAGTCCCCTGGGTTAAACTTTTCTCACCATCTACATCTGAGAAAAGTGCCGAGTTTTTGTTTTACCGGGCTCCCCCTTCCCATGCCACACTGAGAAGTGTAAGTTAACCTGTATTGCTAACAACACAAAAAGGGTACAGCTGCATCCTACTCAATTTAGGGTGAAACAGTCTTTTGATAGCACAGGAATACTCGCTGATCCTGTGACAGAAGGTACTACACACACAAGCAGTGAAGAGCACTTGCTGCTTGATTATGCATGGTTAATATGCTTGCTCAATTCCCTATTCATCACCCAGCACTAAGAGGAAGCCTGAAGCATCAGGCATAACAGCACAATGCTTGGCTGTAAATGACTTCATGTAGGATGCAACTTGTCATTTGGCCTTAAACACAGCGGAATTTTTTCCTCTCTTTTTCTGACACTTTGTCACAGAGACACTGTAGCTGCTACTCTGACCTTCTGCTGCTGGTCCTAGCTCTTCAGTGGGGCTGGTGATCCACACAGAAAGAAGTAAGAAATTATTGCAGTGCAAAATCTATACAAGCATTACAGTTAAGAAAGGTACTCAAGGAAACCATTTTGCAGTCTTGACTATAGCACTATCTTACCTGTATGGCAAACACATCTTTTCCCCTGCTGAACCATGAGAATAGGAATGTGATTCTATGAGCGAATTAATATACGTAGGGGTTTTTTTCCCCTACATCTAAGTAAGCACAGATATTTGCAGTTAACCAGCCATCCCGCTCTTCCCTTCCCCACTCCCCGGAAGCTAAAACAACGAAACTACTCAAAAAGCATCTGGACCGCACCGCACCGCTTTGTTCCCCGTGATCCGCCTCGCGGAGCTCGCTCCCTGCACACAACTCGCGCCTCCGGCTCGGCTCGGCAAGAGCCCCTCGAGCCGGCGGCTGCGAGCGGAGGGCGGGCGAGGATGCAATGCGGATGGGCGGGAAGGGAAAGGCTTTACCTGCCGCCTTCCCCCACGGAGCCAGGGGCGCCTGGAGCTGCTGCATCCACGCCGGGGCGCGGCGGGCGGGCGGGCGCTCAGAACGCCTGACGGAGGCGGCTGAGCGCCGGGGCCATGGCCGCGCCGGGGAGCGGTGGGAAGAGAACGCCGCCGGAGCCTCCGTAAGCCGCGGGGAGACTCAGCACCTGGGCGCTGAACAGCTCCACGGAGCGCCACGGGCGGGGCCGGCGCCGCGCTCCCGCCCCTGGGCGCGGGGGGGCCGCGCTCCGCCCGCCGCCCGCCGCGCTGCGGCCGCCCCGCCCCGCCCCGCCCCGCTGCGCTCCGCGGGGGTCCCGGCCCGGGCGGCGCCCGAGAGGAACGGGCGGCAGTGGCCGCGCTTCCCAGCCGCCCCGCGGAGAGGCGGTGGCTTCGCTCCGGGGACAGCCGGGAGGTGTAGTCCCGGCGCTTGTGGAGCGAGCAGAGCGCCGGCTCGCTTGGGCGGTGCCGGGAGCCGTGCGAGGGCTGATCGCGGTAGCCGCAGCGCCGCTGCCCGGCCGTGAGCCCCCCCGGGAGAGGGCATGGAACCACCGCCCCCCGAGCGGGGAGCTCCGCCCGCCCGGAGTCCCGCGGGGCCGCGGCTGCCCCGCACCGGGGTGTTGGCACTGCGGCGATACGCTTGGTGTAGAGACTTTCCAAAATGTTTGATTCTGTCCTTTTTGGGGTTTTTTGGTGGGGGGAGAAAAAACTTCTTTTTATTACAGTAAAGCACAAAATCTGCTACTCTGCAGCCTATATAAGACAAATTGAATGTATGCTATCTTGAAAATGAATTGCATATCTGA
Source organism: Corvus hawaiiensis (assembly GCF_020740725.1). Classification (NCBI taxonomy): domain Eukaryota; kingdom Metazoa; phylum Chordata; class Aves; order Passeriformes; family Corvidae; genus Corvus; species Corvus hawaiiensis. Next base: position 9,354,782 of record NC_063224.1, read on the forward strand.
ACCTTAAGCATTAGTTTAAAAAAAAGAAAAGTAAAGAAGAAAAGCCAAGTCGCTGAATATAAGAAGTACTGTATTTCTATTCAGACTGGAGAGCCTCTAAGAACAGGGGAACTGATGTACATCACATCAACTTGATTTTAAACACTTGCCTTACTGCTCCCAGCAATTGCGTTTCTGGCTCTTTTTCTGGTTTAATGTGGGGAGCATTTCCAAAATGTTTGACTGCCCTTTTTTGTTAGGTTTTTTTGGGGAGAAAAAACAGTGATGGTATAGTTCTTATATACGTCTTTGAGAGAGTCCTGAAAGCTGTGCTGCCTCCCTTCCTCCCACCAGGATTCAGAAGATAGAAGATACATGTGAGCAGCTAAATAGAGTCAGGCCTGCCTCATCAAAAGCAAAACACTGCAGAAAATATAGCCAAAAAAGCCTGTAATCCAGTTGCAGATGGCTTTTAGAAAGGCATCTCTGATACCTATGTTTATACGGGCCTTTCCATGTAGTTACACAGCATTTTCTGAACCAGGGTGTGTTATTAGTTAACTTACAAATGAACTGGTACAGTATTTCCAGGCATTTTCTATTTACTTGCTCATCGAAAGAAAAAGTCATTATTTAGTTTGAAATTAGAAGTCAATTTACTCTTTTGCTAATGTGTACAAGAGAAGAACCTTTCAAGTGTTATTTAAAAAAAAAAAGAAATAGTTAATAAGTAAATTTAGAAGTTTGGGCCCTATTCCATCGCATCTTGAATTATGTGGCATTGAAAGATGCTGAAGGCTTGTGTGGAGGATCCAGTATGTTCGAACTGCATGAAGGTCCCTGCTTTTGATGCTTTGAAATCCTGTTGTCCAAGCATTTCCCTCATCTAGGAGAAGGTTTTTAGCAACTGTACTGCCAGCTTTCAAGCAATATGACAGAAATCTGGGGCAGCCAAATAAACTGAGCAGTATGTTTTATTTATACTGTGCTAGCAAAGCCTCCCTTTGGGTTGTCTTCATCCCTATGTGGTTTATTCTAAATCAGAGATGCAGAAGTTAGGTTTACTGCTTTTTATTCAATGGGTAGATATTATAATGATTTCTTGCCCACTTTTGGGTGCTTTCTTGGATAGTTCTTAAATGTAATAGGTTTCCCAGACAGCAACTGGATCACACACTCACACCCTACTGAGCAAGATCACTTCTGCAGCCATTCTGAAAAGATGAGAAGTTGACATGATGTTATATTTTGCATAGTGGTTCATGGATTTAATGTACTGTCAGATTTGTTGTAACGGATGCCTGATATGATATGACATTCTGTGCCACCAGCCTGCTAACCTGATCACAGCATAAATCTTTGGAATATATACAGCTGTTTGATAATTATTCTCATCTTTGCTGCATGCTGACTGCTAAATTGCTTCCTGAAGTACCTTCCCCAGTGTTTTCGCAAGACTCACTCAGATCAGAATTACGTGTTCTCAGTTCCCTACCTTGCTGAACTTTTCAGCATTAAAAGGTTGTAGCAAAGTATAGTAGGTAAGTTTAAAACACCATTTACCTTATTACAACTTTTGTTTGACAGAAACACACTGTAGATGGGGAAAGTATTTATGAAACTATTATGGCAAATGCTTCACTTTGAATAATGACTCTTGAGATTTTTCAAAACGTGGGTTTGATGTAGTAAAGAACAAATTACAGAAAACAATTTCTTCCATTCGGCATCTCCTTCACATTCAAGTAACAATAGAATGTACTTCCTCAAGGCTGGGGCTTTAGTGTGCAGTTGGGGCTCCCTCTCCAGAAGGCTGCCTGAGACTGTCTGAGGCAGTGGGAATGTGCCCTGCCAAAGAGCCTGGCTTAGATAAACACAAGGCCTGAGGAAAACTTTCAGGAGGGTAAGTAGCTATAGGGCACTCCCAAGTTACAAGACCACAAGTAAGCAAACCTTTTAGTGCTAATGTGGAGGACAGCCACCACTACTCCCTGCTCATTGCTCTTTGTTTCCCCACCCCATCAATCTTAATGAAACCAAGTTTGTTCTTTTGTTAGCTGAAAGGGTCCTGCTAAACCACTAACCATTTTCTGCTTTGCAAAGAAAAGAAATATAAATATAGACACATTCAGAATGCTTTCAAAATAGTTGTGAATAATCTAAATATATTAATTCAAACAGTAGCACAGTTCAAATTATCTTTAATTAAAGGACTTAGTCACTGAAACAATTCCATGCAAGTTGCTCTAATACGTGGTAACTTAGTTAATCAAAAGCTCACATCATTCCTACTCTCCTCTTTCATACCCTCAGTTCTGTGCTATAACTTCCTGGGCACCAAGAGAGAAGAGCAAACATTGCTTTGCTTCCAGGCTGTCATGGAAGTTCCTGAGAACTACCTTTGAATCTGGAATTAGGTCTGGCTAGGTTAAGTTTTTTAGAGTTACGCTTGACTCCAGACAGAAGTAAAAGTGGAATATCTTTATCAAATCAAATATGAAAAGTTCTTTGAGATCTTACACAAGGAGCCATCAGCCATTCAAGTACAGCTGAATCACTGGATTCGTGGATCCTGGTTTCTGCTAACAGCAGCTGTAGTGTGCTGTTGTCAGCAGCAACCAGTCTGCTTACCCTGGAGACAGTGACTCCCATTTTCCTGCACACATGAAATAGATCCAGGGAAACCCAGATAGAAGATTAAATTTCTTCCCAATTTCAATGAAATCCCTGCATTTATCTCAGTAAGTCATCTATCTTATGAAGGAAAGCAAGAAAAAATTACTGTTATTTTCAACAGATACCGCAATGTCTTTCTTCTTTTCAGGTTTTGTACATCCAGATTCTTATTGATGGGCTTAGTAAACATTTAATTAGACATACTGAAGGATCACTGATCATTCTGTCTAAGGACTGCCCAATTATGCTTTCGAAGGTTTGTTCTTATTAAATGAAAGAACTGCAGATGTGATGATTCACCCTCACTACCTCCATTTTCTCATCCTCAGTGAATTATAACCATACAGGGTCAACATTTTCTTTGCCTTGCAAAGAAATAAACTGACAAAATAAAGTAAGAATAATTTCTCTTAAGTTGTTAACAGAATAGAAAAGCTAAGATTGTGCCAAATGGTACAGCTAAAATTAATGGCACAGCCATATACAGTTAGAGTCTCATAAAATTGAAAGGATATGTAAAAGAAGAAATTCAAGGTATTTGCTCAAAAATACAACTGTTTTAAAAAATTCATAGAAACAGCCTTGATCAGGCCTTATGTAGTCACTATCTAAATAGGGCTTTGAAATTATTTTTAGACCACCTAGTTCACATAGAGAGTACTGCAAACTGATTTGATGTGTCTTGCATAAGTCTTTCACGATTCTGCCACTGGAGGCTCAACGTTTTATCAGTAACAGATACCGTGGCACAGTTTTCTATGTATGGAGTTGTAATGGTTTGTTTATCACTGCTTAAGTGTAGATGTCAAATGCACAGACAGAATAGACTGAGCTGAGAAAGCAGTTGATTTTAGAGCATCAGTTAACAAACCAGGAGAAAAAAAGTGTGAAATAGTTGTAAATGTGCAAGACTTCAGAATTATGACAGGGAACTACCAGACAATAACACTAAAAGACATTAATTAGACAGTCCAATCCTTTGCCATAGTTCTCCAAGATTTGGAGAATCCAAGAAGGTGATCAAGCTGGCTTCACAGAAGGTGACAGCAGTTGTCACGTTTGCAGAAATGAAATGGAGCACACTGCAGTACCTCTAACTGAGCTGTATTGTTGGGAAGCAAGTCAGGTAAAGGAATAAAAGTAGAGAATGAAAAAAGAAGAGGAAGCAAGGTATAGTGAACAGTAAGGCAGTGGGGTAGGTATTGGAATTGTTGTCAGCAAATATTGTTCTGTTACTGCTATGAAGAGATATTTTTTATTATGATATGATTTAATTGTATGCTTCCATTTGTTAGTATCCACAGAGGGAAATTAATTTTTCCAGTCTAACTTTATGCTGTGACTTCTGACACCCTCACTGTGAAGCCTACACGAAGAGAAAAAAACTTGAAGCAGGAATATTTTTTCTATGAGGAAAAAATCTATGTCATGTTCATCATAAGGCAGCCATGCTTCGTGCAAAGAAAAGAGAACGGATTATATTGACTGTCCTGCTGTCAACAAGGAATGATAAGGGGTCTCATAATGACTAAACTATATCTGAAGGTAGTAGAAGGTAAAAGTTGATCCAGAGATTAAAATTACGTACATTTTCCATTAGTAGTGTTGTATTGAAAACGAAAAATATTGTACTGATGTGGTTCCCCAAAAGCAAGTTTTCTTAATCTCCTGCTACACTTTTAGTTTAACTTCTTTAGCAGAGTAGCATTTCAAGACTCAGTTTCTAAAAGGCAGGCAAACATGGCATGTCCCTACAACTGAGTTTAGTAAAAGGTGTGTGCTAATTAAACAGTGAATCCTTAAAAATAAAATTATTTAGCTCATCTTCCTAAATACAGTCAGAATAATGTCCATAAACCCTGGCTTTCAAAATTACTAGGATTTGCTTGACAAGAGAGTAGCAATTACTTCTAAATTCAGCTTACCATCAAGAGCTGAAGGCCTGCATTGTACAAAACCACTATTGCAGCCTTACAAAATTGATTTGAAATCACCTGTTGGACCACAACCAGAAGGCAAGTTACCATAGATTAAAACATGAAGACATCTGGTAGTTGACAGTGAGTATTCTCTTTCGGTATTTATGGTACATGAGTTAGCTTGAAGCTGCCCATAACTTATGGATGGAATTTTTTATGGGTATGGGTGAGAATTATCTTCCTCTAACAGAGAAAAAAAATGCAATACTCTTAATCTGAGATCATTTTTAACCATGACAGATTATTTCTATTTCCATGTAGGGGGAAAAAAAGTACCACAACCCCTCTCAGTTACTGCATGCAACCCAACAAAGCTTTCTTCAGACCACCACCAAAAACTTCATTTTGATTGGTGTTGCGCTCTTAACTACAAGCTTTTTATTGCAAAGCAGTCTGCTGTTGAAATGTTTCATTAATATAAATTGAAGTAAAATCAACTACATAGAGCAGATTGCATTTAGAAAATGTTGAGAGTTAAAAATAGCATAATTAAAGCAACTTTCTTATACTTTTTATCACTTAATATTTCTCTCAACTCTCAGAGTTTGAATTCAAGACAGCAGTGTTACACTTAACTTAGTTAGCGAGCATCAGGTATGAATAAACTGCTAAACAGTTTATTCACTTCAAAATCGTAAGAGGTTTTGTTACCTCTTAAAAGGTAATGAGGGTGGATGATTTATCCAGTATCTGGATACCTTTAGGGAACAAGATATTCTGAAGTTTGTAGGTAGGTTGTTTTTATGTCATCAGGAATGGAAAGCAGCCACAAATCTTTCTTTTTTTCCCACTCTTGATTTGTATTTCTCTTATTTGTTCATTAGAAACCTAAGAAATATTATATTAAAGCCCATCTGACAAATATCTTGAGATCTAGAAAGATCCTAGTGGAAAAAAATGTAAAAGTGAAGAATTAAAATTAGACAGTCACTCAGAAAAACTCATAAGCTTAGGTTGAAAGCACACAATCCCTTCTTATGTTCCTAGGTAGAATGTACAAAAGACAGAAAAGCGGGAGCCAAGTGTTTATTTCCAGCTTCAGATCTTTTTGTTGCTCAGCAAATTGAATAATTATGGTTGGATCTGCAATTTAAGCGGTGTAATTATCCAGACTAGTAGATTATTTTTCAGATTTCTGGGAGAATGGGTGTTCTTTTTCAAGTCCTACTGGCTAGGATAATTGTAGCTTCCAATTGAGAAATAGAGGATGATGATTGCTTTTAGTCTTGTCCTAATAACCAAAATCATCAGGGCATCTCAAGCTTTTGTCCTGTGAACAGTTTTAATGACATGTAATAGACGCTACAAACCTGGTTTCTCTGGGCAAATAAAAATGTCTCCAATTTCTGATCTTTCTGTTCAGAGCTGTACACTTACCTGTATTCCTTCTTGTTCACTGTCCATCCTTGGGAATGCAGAGACATTCCTTCATTGCAGGATTTATGTAACATATAAAGGTCCCCAGTAAATGGGGACCTTGATTTAAAAAACAAAAGCAAACCAGAATCAGCACATGCTCAATGCACAAAATACTTTTACATCTCAGTTACTAAATTTAAGGATTTTTCTGATTAGGCCTTTGTACTATGAGTGGTTACTAGTTTATGTTGACTTTTTTGAAATGCTTGTCCTTTCTTGATTTTTGGGCTTGCCGTTTAATCAGAATTAAAATTAATACCAGGTAGTAGGTGCAATCTCCTAACTTGATTTTTGGCAGTTCTCTCCCCTTGCATAGTACTGCCAAGTTTTGAGGATTATAGATATTTCAAAATAATAGACTACCTTCTCCTTACAATTCACATTGTATCAATTATTTCCCTTCACTTTTCAGTGCTGGAATTTCCCTGGTGGAGACAAGGGGTTTGCAGAGCTTCTGTTCAAAGCTTGGAAAAATAACATTAAAGCAATAATTCATCAGCAAATCTCAGAATTTGTTCTTATGTTTGACTTGAAAGCTCTCCAAATCATGCTTAATGTTTATTTTTCTGGATAGCCCAGTGGTGGGGAAACGTAAATGTGCCTACAGATCTATCACTCAACACTTAGGATGTGTATCTTAATAACTTTGAAATTTAAGTGACTGTAGAGGAAGTGGGTAATTCTTTGAATGCTTTCAAATGCTTTATTCCTTGGAAGTGCCCAATGCAGCTATTTAATAGTGGACCATTCTTGATCATTCTCTAAAAATGTTATCATTTTAATGAGTCAGGCTGGATCACTTCTAGAAGAGTAGTTCTCTAGGCTTGATTTCAAGAAAAATGGAAAGAAAACTGGAAAATACTGCTGGACTCAATAGTTAATATTTCAGAGGTTCAGTTAAATTGCTCTACATATTTGGGTGTTTTTCAAGTTGGCTTGAAATGGGTTCTGCTCCCCAATGTGCAAGAGGCCAATCCACACTTGGGGTGCATTGGGAGCATTGGGGTATTTGATGTCGTCTGAGAACAGCATTAGTTAAAATGTACAATATCTTGTATATTTGAGTCTACTTGGTTCGGCCTCTTGCTGTTCCTAGGAAGAATGTGTGTGCCTTTCATCAGATGTGCTCTTTTATTGGAATTCCACTTTCTAATACAACCAGATAATTTCTTCCCCCACAAAGTAACTCGCCCTACTTCAGGGCCCAAGGCATGTTTAATAGCAGTAAAAACTGACAAGCTGAATTTGCTCTCTGTGTTGTGACCAATATTTCATAGAAATAATGAACTAAAAAATGTTTTGTTGCTTTTTCTCCAATTGTGTTAATAAGGTCCAGCCAGTCAAACAAAGCTTTAGAAGATTTGAACATCATCCTTTGCAAGGAAAAGTCAGTGAGCTAAATGAGAGATGCTGGGAAATGTTTGAGTTGCTTTCTCCTTACAACAACAGTGACAACAACAAAACCCAAATGAATTTAATTTCTGGCCGACTACTTTTGGCAATGTCTCCTGTATCTCACACAAAGCTTCTAACAGGATTATTGATTGTGTATGGTAGCAGCTTCCAGTTTCCACATTAGCCTTAGGAGGAAATTAGATGATCTATAAGTAAATACTGTAAGCGTAAAAACTGTGCTGAAGCCTTTCATTATTCATTTGAATTGGATGTTTTGGTTTTTAGAAGATGACTCCATAGATGTTATGGATGGTTTTACTGTTTTGTTTAATGTTTTATTTATGTTGGAGTAGAAAGGCACTTATCATACTTTTTAGTATAAAAACATTAAAATATCATTATTCTTTTTGCAAGCTATTTGTGAAATGAAAACCAAGTATTTCCCCCTTTCATAATCCTTCAAAAATACTAAGTTTGTGCAAGATTTAATTAGTTAAGCCTTATTAGGCCAAAAAAAAAAAAAAAATTACTTAACGTATTTGAAAAGCCAGACCATTAATTTAGATTCCTAACCATAGATCAAGCTGCCTACATTTGGACATCCAAGTTGGAAAATATCAGAATGCTTTGTAATTCTAATTAGTTTAATATTGAATAATTGCCATAAACAGTTTGCCTTACTAGGTTCTAGTAAAAAAATTGACTTTGATTCTCACATTAACATTGAATAACAGATTATTTCAAGAAGATTTGATCTGAATATAGATCATTAAGTGGTACAGGGAGGAGGGAAAGAATTAAGCTGATTAAAACAATGTTCATTAAATATTAGTCCATACTGAAGGCATATACTGCCTATCTGGTGAAAATATTGCTGTAATAAAAAGTTAGGATAAAGTTTAATGAGATTTATGAAACAGACTTCAATGTCTGCTAAAACAGAAAACTGAGAAAAATTAGAGAGATGAGACAAAATTAACACATTGTATGATAAAACAAATCAGAAGATCAGACCAAAGTCTAGAATTGAGCAGCTTTTCTATTTCCTTCTAACTTTCTTGGTGGAAAACAAAATCTAACAAACAAAAAACCAAACCAAAAAAATCCACAAGCAAGCATTTGAAGACATTTGTGGCTACTTGGGGTGATCTTGCTAGTTGGCTCTATTGTCTGATTCTTTCTGGATTTGAAAGAAAGATTTTAGCATTTAAAGCTATATGTTCTACTGTTTTTTGATTTAAGGTATTCCCACTAGGTAGTTGGTTTTAAAAACTTACTGATTATTTAAATCCTTAATTCCTCTAAGGACAGTTCAACAAGTGAATCAGGAGGGAGAGTGAACCTGAACACATGGATTTGGTAGAAATCTCAGTGACTTGCTGACTCAGAATTTGAGAGAGGTTAATATTTTTTCTGACATGATATAGTATTCTCCTCCAGTGAAACATTTTTGGTTTCTGCTATCAGAGAGATTTGTTTTTCAAGTGACAGACTGCCAAGTTCCTTGCTTTTATCTCCTGCAGGCACTTGCGTGCATTTTTTTAAAGTGTTCACTGTGGTTAAGTGCAGAACTACCGCAAACTGTACAATAGATGCAAGATCATCTCAGCTTCAGAACACTGTTCAGGTTGGATACTAACTGAAGGCTGAACACTTGCTTCAGACTGGATTTCTGTGCTAAATACTTCCTTTCTCCAATGCTACCTAAAAGGATATGAAGATGACATTGAACACCCTAATTTATTTCTCAGTGGTTTTTTTCTATGTGACTTTGGCCTTGAATTTCCAGTTTTAGCCTTTTAGCAGTTTCACACCCTGTGACATAAAAAAATGGATTGTGCCAACAAAACAATGTAATTGGTTTCTTATGATTTTATGATACTTTCCAAAATATCTTCAGTTAACCAAAAAATAAAATGGATTTGAACAGCAGGCAAAGTGTTATTAAAAGGATTATGAACTTTTATCTATGCTGAGCATTTGCCACAAGCCATTTAGATGTGAAATTGAGAATGAACAGAAATGTGGTTTTGTTTAAAGCCATTTAAATAACTCTTCATTTCTCCTTCTCGACTAATTTTTTTAATTGTATCTTCACTGAAATTGGAATCAAGAATTGAATTGAGGGGCTGGGGGGGTGGGGTGGTGGTGAGGAGAATGGGGAGTAGGGCACAATTTACTCCAAGGAAAATTTTGCCCTATCCATCACTAATAGCTTCCATAAAGACATGTGCTCTGGAAAAGTAGCAATTTAGCAGTTCAAGGGATGTGACGGTAGAAGTGCCAGAAATTCTAAGCTATTTAATTACCATTGCAATTGGAATATTTCCTGCTAAAAGCAACCTTTCCAATAGTCAAGTTGTATATTTAAAATGTAGACATTTTTATTATACAGTGCTTCAGTCTTAGAAGTGTTTACTTATAGACTCATAGAATAGTTTGAGTTGAAAGGGACATTTAAAGGTCATCTAGTCCAACCCCCCTGCCATGGGCAGTGACATCCAAAGTGTTGAATTTCCTCATGTTGATGAGGTGCTAAGAACCTCTTCTGCTAATTATGATATACCATTTGGGACTGAGCAGTTTTGTAAAAGCAATTTGTCAGTTTATTGCAACAGGCCTGCCTAATTTATGTTGTGCATCCCCCTAGATCATCGGTGTCAAAGGTTCTGTCACCTATTTTGGCAGATGAGTGAAATATCTTTCATTTCCAAATGCTTAGAGTGCTCAAGTAAGCAAGGGAATTCTGCAACTTATGCAGAAATAAATAAAATATACCCTTTTTATCATGCTTATGCATATTTGTTGAATGAAGTATGAAGATAATTTCTCCTGATTTATATAAAGGATAGGGAAAGAGAACTGAAAAAAGCGTTAGCTCATAGAACAGAGCTTTAAAACTTCCAGTGTAGAGTTTACTTTAAAAGCTCTTTCTTATTGAGAGCAGGCTCAATATTAGACAAAAGAGGTGGACCAACTGTTGGAATTTTCATTGTTTATTTTTGTACGTTGTGACCAGATGATTTTTGTCAAGATATGTATGATTTCTTCATTAAGCTTATTTACCATCTGGAAGTTCTGCTTTTGTTAATTCTATGTGCTTTGCATCTTTAAAACTTTATTTCCCACATCTTGCAAGTTCATTTTTTCCAGGTTACTTCCTCAGGGCTGAACAAAGCATAGGTTCAGAGCAAAGAAAGGCAGCATGAAGCCTTTCCATTCTCCAAACAGACCTTTTTACAAGCCCCAGACACACCCACAGTCTTTGCTCTAGACCATCACTTCACATTTATGCTCAGTACTCACCCAGGAAGAGAAGTCTGGGCCCTCAAGAGCTCATCTAAACAAGAGGTTACAGTGGGGTAAATACTCCAGCTGGATTAAGTCACATCAGCTCTTACTGGAACAGTACATTGCAGTCTCCTCTGCGTCCCAGCAAAGTTCAGCAAATAAAAGACATAACATTATCTTCTGGTTTAGGAGCTCACAGGTGGGTTTTGGACCAAAAGATTTTCATCTGTTTGCTGTGAAGCTGCTGCGAGCAGGTGCTTTGCAGTCTCACGGCAGAGAAGGGGAAATACAATTTCTAACTATGTGAATCATAACTTTGAATTATCTGACTTTCATTTCAAATCTAAACTAGCTTAACACAATATCAACTCTCATTTCTATATTTATTTCCTCATCTAAAAAAAAATTTTCTTTGTACCTGATTCTCTCTTCCTTCTGATATGAGATGTGCTCTTCTGATTTAAGGTACCATCCAAGAGAGTGACAGTGGTTCTTGTAAGTCAGCTGGGACACGGAACATAACATGTTAACCATTTCTCTATTTTCTGAATCTGGTAAAATGGATTCTCTTATTATTTTTTACCATTCATGATAATAATCACCGTTACCAACAGCTGTATGCTGTGGCACTGGAACACTGTTTGCTTAGTTGGTTAACATTTGTTGGATTTATTTATGCACAATCCAGTGTCACTTGACATGAAAACTTGCCCAGAAATATACCTACTTACCATTTAATCTAACTGTAATATAGAAGAGGTGCAGAACCAATCATGTCATAAAATAAGATAGCTGTTCTTTGTGTTTTTATTAACACCAGAATGTTGTAATTAGGCATCATCTGCTAAGACTGATATCACAGGACCAAGAGAAATTAAATTTTCAGTCAGGAGACTAAAATAAAAAGTGTTGAAATACACTTGGAGTCCTCTGGAGACACTTCTTAGTCACAGGTGGTGAACAGCATTAAAGTTTGGTGGTGGTTTTCTTTTTTTCTTTCCCTCTATTTAAAAATAACTGGGTATGGAATATATTTAAGAATGAGTTAGCAATCATAAGGACTTGGTATTCTGTACATTTTTTCAGACAGAAAATTTTAAAATCATGTGTGTTTTCATATGCTCTCCACATATGGAAAGGAGCCTGCACAGTTGTCAAGTCTTTTTATCTGTGTTTGTTAACAAAGAGACTAAGGGGACACATAGATTATCCTGTGAACAAGAGAAACTTTCTGCCAAATATCCATCTTTTCATTCCTTCTTACTGTGTGTATCTTGACAACGGTGTATTTGCATATTCTCATTATTTCTTGAAAATTACTACCTGTGAGCCAAAAATTAATAACAGCCATTGTCAACAGCATATTGAGAAATATAATCTCTTTCCTCAACTTGCTGGTTTGCATTTGAGCTCTGATCTCTAGATGATTTGCTTTCAGGGTGCAACTCTTAGTATTTGTTTCTTCGTTGATCTGTTAAGGTATGAAATGCCATCAACAAGGAAGTACTGAAGCAAACCTGCTGTCTGGATGGATGGGCATTAGCTTGGATGTTAGCAGCTAGGTTTGAAATAACTAAGCCAAGGATTTGGATCTGACTTTAATGGTGAATACCTGAGAAAAGAGTCTCCTCTTCCATGAACATCTGTAAAGCCTTGATTTCATTGTGATCTGCAATGGATTTGTTTTTCATGTCAGAACTCTGATGAATAGGAAAAACACTACTCTGCCAGCTTTGCTTTTGACAGTAACTCCTCTTTTTACACTGACTAATACAAAGTGTTCCCACCATCAATAGATCTTTATGGGATTGTTTTAGAATTATGTATGTGCTTTGTAAATAGAGTTACTTTGGTATTTGAAGTATGCTAGTTGTCTTGCTCACTTCAGAAATTCTGGCTTGCAGGTTAAGTTCCTATTAAAAGGCATAGCATTGAAACTAATCTTCCAGTAAATTAATTAAATGGTTTAATGCCATGAGCACTGCTGAAGTTTTAATCAAATAAAAATGCAATCTCTGTGCAAAATGTTCCCATCTCCTTTCACTGGGACAAGCTATGGCTGGTTTTGTTTACTCTTTTTGTACTGTCATGCATGACCTGCAGCAGGGATCTTACCAGCTGCTACAAGAATTCACAAGAAACACCTAATTTCAAATACATAAGTGGTTATATTATTTGTAGAACCAGCAACTTTTACAAATTATTAAGATGTTCACCTTGATATGTTTTTCTTTACCCTGCCTTTGCTCATATGCACTCAGAATTCACTTGGTATAACAAACTAATACATTTCTCCAATTCTGGGGTCTCCTGTCTGTTTTATCAAGCTGAAAGACTGAGTTATAGAACCTGGTAAATATATCCAAATATAGTTTCTGCAATGTAATGTGAAATCTAGCCTAGCTCTTACTATAACTGAAAGTAGAAAACTGAAATAAATTTTGTTTTTCTGGTGTCTTAAAACAGGGTCTCAGGTTTGGGTAATTCATATGCAGGAACTGGGAACAATCTACAGGCATCATGACAGAAGAGGTCTGAGGTCTAAGGTCTTCACAGAAATTAGCACTTAGAGCAATTTTTTAAAAAGTTCATTATTTAGGCTCTTAGTGTTGACTTCAAGACAATAATGTAGATATCTTTCACATAAAATGGATCTGAGAACTGGGTGCTGTTGTATCACTATGGTTATAGCCTAAGGAGGATCAAAATCATGCCCAGAACCTCAGACTTTGTTTTACATCCTCACTTTCCAGTTTAGAAAGGACTGCCTTTTCTAATACATTCCTATGAACACTTTTCTCTGAAATCTTCCTTGGGTATTTTTCACCTGTGACCTTTCTGTGTTCATTGAGACTGGATTCTGCAGGGCCTGTTAAGTCTGCCTTAGAGTTCTCTTCTACCACAAATACAATAGGGCATTTTACCTCCTCTCCAGTAGGGTCCCAGGCCATCTGCTGATCTGTAGAATATTGCTTCCAGTATCTAGAGGCAGAATTGCTAAACAGTTGAAGAATAGACTTTAGAGCCCTCTGGAAGAGAGCCACTTCTAAGCTGACATTGGAAGTGCATTTTTTTAAGTTTTTCTGGATTTAACTACAGAATGGAATTCTGTCTTTTTGCACACTTTGGTATGCTTTTTACTGCATTAATGTTGTGGGGTTTTAAGAACTGTTAGACAACTTTCATCTGTACAGCAAGCCTGAAGCCTAACAAAATAACTCCCTGGTTTGCCTACAAAGTGGATTTAAAATTGTTATGCTTTTGCAATCAGTGTCTGATATTGGCCAGCACTGGAGATGAGATTGAGCTAATCATAGGCATAATCAAGCTAATATAACAATTTTTGTCTTTCTAGCTTCTTGCTCAGTAGAGTAAAAATATCATCAGAAAGCACTAATTTTGAAGCCTTTGCTCAAGTAGATAACTTAATCCTCTGTGTATAAAATATCAGTTGAACAGTATTTAGGCATTAAAAAATGTAAAATAAAAGTTGCTACAACATCAGACACCCTGAATAGATCAAGATAACATAAGGAAAGAGAACAAGTCCAGTGGAAAGTCACTATGCATCATCCTATTTCTTTTTTCAGTTCTGAATTCTGTAAGCAAATGTATTAGACATAATGGGTTTGGATGAGATTAAAATCACTTTCTTTACATCACTTGGACTAATTCTGATCTCTGCCATTATATTATGGAAATTAGGAAAAAACCACAGAAGATAACTAGAATATTTTAATTTCTTCGGTTTTACCAACTAGATCTCACAACTCTCTGCATGATTTTTAGTTTGATTAATTTATAGGTGGAAGACAAATGTGTATTCCATATAGTAGCTGACATGAGGATTAAATGTAATAGCAAAGAACAGACCTAAGGATGAACAAACAGAAGAAAGATTTGTTTAATAAGAGGCTGAAATTAAGGCATAAATTAAATTCTTACTTTCATCATTTACATGAAACTTTTTAATCTTTATGTGCTGGCTCTTTTTGAGAGGACACTAAACAATACAGAATTGAGTTTTGGCTTTTGTTGTTTTTGTCTGTGAGAGTAATTTCCAGAAGAGGTTTTGTAATGACTCAGTAGTAAGTGATTCCTTGGCCTGCAAGTATGTGTAGATGAGCACCTGTGCTAGCAAGAATTCTGATTGAATGAACTGCAGTAACAATTTTCTTGAGGTTAATGTTAAAGGATTTTTGTAGACTGTTCCTAAGTATTCAGTAGCCAAAGAAAGCTCAGTTATGTTTCATAGTAGCACTTTGCCTAATCTGTCCACTTAGCAAATCAGTAACATATCCTTTCAAATGTAGTAAACGTGACCTTTTAAAAGATTTCTTTTTTTTCCCCTCTGGCAGGATCACTGATCTACCAGAGAATCTGTGGAATTCGCTAATACATTTTAAAACGATGGAGAGCATTACATAGAAATGGGTTTTAGCTTTACTGACGTACAAGTGGACTATGAAATACACTAACCAGTAAGAACTTAGGCTATAGTTCCTAGGAGACTAAAGCCAAGCCCAGCCATCTGTGATCAGAATTTTGCAACCTGCTGCTGGTCTGACACTGGTGCATATGTGGTGCTGTGATTCTCCTTTTCAGAAAATCGGTCTTTAGTGATGTCTAAACTAAACCACTACAGGTGAAGATGTAGTTTTCCACTCCCAGATTTGTTGACTGTACATGTCTGTGCTGGTGAAAGGGAAAGGGGCTGAAATAAATATCCCTTAAAAAGGTGAGAGAGCAGGAATGCACTCACTTTGAGAGTGCATTTCCATGTCAGTTCAGGGATTATGCATTTGTGTTCAGCTCTACTCGACATAAGAGGCAGCTTTCCTTGGGTCCTGGTGTTAGGTCTGTTTGACTGGCTGGATACTGACAGCTGTTGAGCTGCATTACCATGGCATTCTCCTTCAGAATCCCTAAAACATCTCTAGTTTGAAATAACCAGGATAGATGAGATGTTTTAGGATTATACTGCATTGGTTTATGTAGATGCAACACTCTTTAAATCCTAGAGGATGTCAGAAATCAACCAAGTGGCATGGATAACGTAGATAGGGGGACACTTCCTTGCTGACTGGTCTGTTCAGGTGGAATAGATTTTTTTAATATTTTTTGATAATGCCAAGTATTTTAGCAAGAAGTTTATGTTCTTGTCTGCTGTGGCAGCATCACAGGGCTGGCTGCTACAGTTTGCCAAACTTGCTCATTCCCAGGATTTTGATAGTTGTTCTCATAGCAGCTGTGATACACCAAGATCTTTCTTCTTGTATTACGCGGTCCATTATTGATTAAAGTACAAGGGCCAAAGTTCTGCTTAGGTTATGACATTGATTAATTCCAGATTGTAAAATCACTTTTACAATGATGCTGGATAGAGTTTGGGTAGCAACTGCAATGGCCATGTTGCACCTAAGGCACCAAAATCTGGCTGGAAACAAACTGACCTATGGTTGACTACTGCTGAGGAAGACATTTCCACATTACTTTATAGAATTGTACTGCAGTATGCAAAAGTACTTTCACTGCCCTGCTTTTCCTGTGCTCATGATAATTTTCACCATCTTTGCAGTTATGTTGAGTTTTGTCACAAACAAACAAGTTTAAAAGTTTTCCCAAACCATGGAAATTAAAATCTAGTGACCACAAAGTGGACAACTACTAGTTTAAGCCAGTTGGTTTTTTCGTTTGTTGCATCTGTGCAACCATCAGCTACCTAGACAGTGTTTTAAATCTTTCATTTTTTGCTGTTGCTTAAGCTTTATTTTCCTATTTCTAAATTTACTGCCTGTCTGTATAATAATAATTAGCTCTTCTCATAGTAAAACACTAGTTTCACTGTGATTTTTTTAAAGCAAAAATGCTTACTTTTACTTTATCAAGTTGAAGGAGTAATTTCAGAGATTAATGTGGTCCAAAACATCTTTGCTAACTACTGTATTTTGATCTTCTAATTTAAGCAATAAAGAGTGAGACTGAGACCACAGAGGAGTCTACCATTAGTTCGAGGAGAAGCAAGCCTTGCAATTCAAGCCTTCTGCTATGGATAGACCCATCATTCAGATCAATTATGAGATCTTTAATTTGGACTCTGTAGTGACTTTTATATGATAATGTTGTCTTCAAACTGCATTGATGTGGGTCACTTGCGAGCATTAAAAACAAAACCGAAACCTGAGATGCTGTAGTGAGAGAGCAAATGCTGAGAGCTGTGGTCATGACTGTAATTTCTGTCTCTCTTGATCTCCTGGGAAATCAAAACAGATAAACAGTGAGCTTTCAGCTTCTGAAGCAAGAGGAAAGAAGAATCCTCATCCTTCAGAGAGCGATGAGAAATGAGGAAGCTACACTCCATTTTACAAACTTTCAGTTGATACTTAGTCAACTTTTAAGTTTATGTGGTTTAGAAACAGTTACAGCAGGACTTTCAATATTGAGGCAAGGTTACATATATGACTCTTGTTTCAATGATGCAAAACCATCATACTTAGATTTATGTGCCTGTGTTCTGTCTTTCCAGCAGTATTCATTTATTGGTGAGATTCCAATTGGTTTATTTCTCAGAAGTCTCAAGAAGATGCTTATTTATTGATAGTCATTCCAGTTATTTTTTCAGGAAACACAACTGTTTAATATACTGTTAACTCTCAGATCTATTTCTTTGATGCAATAATTTCAGATTTGGTCCCAGGTTAATTAATTATTTCCCTTTTAGTTGAAGGTGTTAGAAAGTCATGTGAAGACACCGTTGTGTTGTGATTAAGGTCCTGTGCTTTGCCTTTGTAATAACCAGAAGAGCTGTTATCAAAACTCAAGTGTCCCCCTGCAGAGGCTGTTGCACCTGTAGAAGATAATGAAGGTGGTGTTAGCAGAACCAAGTGGGCAAGTCTTTATTTACTTAAGTATTTATTTGTACACTTTTTTAACATCAAAATGTCTGCTTTGTAGCTGTCTTCCAGAAGCACTACAGAGAGCTTGGATGGAGTGTGATACCCTGACATCCCGTGGAAGGGCACTTTTAATTTTCTGTGGTCAGTGTCCATGTTTGTGTCAGTAACTGGAAGCTCAGGAAGCACTCCTAGAAGTTTCTTCTTCCTACAGTAAAGGATATATCTCATCTAGTAGTGGGTATTTGAGTGTTTTGTTTCTGTCTGGATGATACACAGTTAAGTGTCCTATGGTTCTTCTTGTCTCTATGGCACACCTTGGCCATCAGCAGGGCATGTTCTTTGTGCAGGTACAGGAAAATGAGCAAATGAAGGAATTCTTGTAACATTAGCTCAGTAATTTGCTGAAATAGATTCTAAAATATCTTTTAGCATTTAAACAGTTGTTGTAGTGCTAGGTTTGGTTTAGCAAGCTGCAGCTTTCCCTGGGAGCTCAGCGGGGCTTCTTAGGGCAGGGCAGCCATTCTGTCCTCCCGTAGTCCTTTTCGGACGGCTCCGCAGTTTTGCTCCGGCACCTGTCAGCTCTACAACACAGTGGCAGCGATGGAGGTGAGAAGGGTCCCTCCACGAGGGTTTCAGAGGAGCTTTAATCTTACATCTTGTCCCAGCGACCCCCAGAGGCAGAGAGACCTTGTGATCTGGGCGCAGGGGCTTTTTCTCTGGGGCTCAGGGGCGGTACATGGGCAGAGTTGGGGTACAGGAACCAATAGGGAGAACTCGAGGGAGTGGCCAGGGCTAGGGGTAGGCGAAAGCAGGGGGGAACAGTATGGGATCAGAAAAGCAGTGGGTAAAGAGGTCACCACAAACAATCTTTAACTGAATAAAATACCAGAGAGCAAAAGATTGTGCATATTTTCTTCTTACTGTAAAGGATAGAAGAAATACAGATAATTTTCCTACCACCACAAGTTAACAAAATTCACTCGGTACAGAAGAGACTGGAGTAAAGGTTGCCAATTCTACAGCATTGCACACACAGTTTTACAAAGGTCTTTGTTTTACGGTTGTAAAGCAAATGAGGATTAGTACAGTAATTTGGTAATTGGTGAGGAGATGAGTTGTTTGAGATGCAGAGATTACTACGCAGTGAGAAGTTCCTTAGATTGATCAGAATTTGAAATCATATGATTTTCTAATATAAAATTACAGACTATATTAAGGAATGCATTTTCTAATTCTGATAATTTTAAGGGCAACATTTTTAGAAAATTTAAACCTTTCTACTTTCAATTCCTTTCCCACCTAGATGAAAACACGGTCCTCATGAGCAAAAAACAGCTTATGCTCCTTTGTCAAAGTGCTTTTTTAGTGGTTGGTGTTACATATATATTGAAGTTATTTGGTATTATTACTGACCTCTAGGGTGAACTGTTCTTTACCACAGAAACCGATCAATTCCCCTGTCACGAGGCCCTCGGCAGAAACCATTCAATTGTCGTCTGAAGACAAAGTACAGTGAGTCTCTCTTCAGATAAAAATCCCACTTTGAAAAATGCTGCAGGTTCTAGGGATTACACAAGTTACAGTTTAAATTAGTGATGGGTTTCTTACTAAAAAAAGAATTACTTTTCTTTGTCCTCAGAAAAGTTTCTCAGAATTACAGGTGTTCAATTACTCAAACTTTTTAAGGGATTTTAAAGATTTAGGCATTTGCCCTGAAGTAGAGCAGAGTAATGGAGACATTTTCTAGCTAATTCCAGTCACAAGAAGGATATTTTTCCACAGAAATTTTGTCCTTTATCAGCTCTCTAGTTGGTCTAGAATTTCTGCTGGTTTTTTAATGGCTTTTAAATTTCACTGGGCTCTGGAAGACTGGTCAAGTACCCAAAGGAATGGAATGAGTAGCATATGTTATATTCATGGATTTAAGGACACTTTTTCTTTGAGACAGATGTGTGCAGTAATGGAATAAAATTACAAAAAGATGTTTTCAGGCACTTCAGAGACCTGAATTGGAGCGAGTTGTAAATTCTGATTAGCTAAGGTGGAATGATCTTAGAGCTACATTTGGCTCACTCGTAACAGCCCAGTTCTAACCTAAGATGTCATTTTTACGTCTTCCACTTACATTCTATTTACCTGATTCTCATTTTCTGTGACTGGGTATTTGAGACAGTACAAGATACTATTGTGGGTAACATTTTTCCTGCCTCTTTCCCTGCCCTGTCACCTCAAGGTGTTGAAGGCCCAAAGTTTTATGGTATATCTTAAACAGAACTTTAGTTGCTTTCTTTTCATTACACTTTTATAAAGTTGTTGGAATAATAAATTCAGTCTGAGAAGCATGGTTAATGTGGACTCCTCTTCAAAATTTATAGTTGAGTTTTTTACGAACTTTGTGCAAAGGTTGCACGTGGCATAAAACAACAGAAGATTGGGGGGCAGGATGTTATGATAGATTCGCTAACAATTCTCCAGTAGCAAATCATGTTTAGTTAGAATGCTGAGGCATATACCTCAATGTCCCTCCCAATACATCCACTACTTGGATTTGAAACATTGAGAACATGAGGTTATTAAAATTCCCCACATCAGTAACTGATTTCTATTGTACAAATAATGGTTCTCCTGTGTAGGAAAAAAATAATTTAGTGCCTTAATATTATTTTATTTTTTAATCTTTCTGCATCATACCAAAAAGAGTATGCCGTGGAGAGCTGTGAATTTAGTTTCTGTGCTTGACTGATTGATTCTGCTGAAAACTGAGCTGGATGCTCAGAATTAATTTATGCTGGAATCTCACTGCTTCCCAAGTACAATTATTCAGAAGTGGAGATTTCATTACTTTGCTGTTTTCTTCACAGACTGCTGCTGATTAACCAGAATGTTAAGATTTTCTTTCAGTGTCTGATGAAGCTATTTTTGCTTCTTCAAAGTAAAACCTGCTGAGATGAAGTGGCAAAGGCACTGATGATATAAATGGCACACTGTGTCATCTCTTACCCCAATCAGCTTTAAATAAACATTTGTTTCAAATAGTGAAACAATTAATATAAACACAAAGTATCAAATTCAGCTCTGGAATGAGCCGCGGCCGGACTACTGACTCCTGCTGGTTTATATCAGCATCCAATCTGAACACAATTATGTCTCTCATAACTGGTAAGGTTTTCAAATGACCCTCCCTTCAGACACCCATTGGTAGAAGATGATTTTACAATAGGAGAAGGAATAAAATAACAGAAGTTGGAAAATGGATCATGAGCTCAGAATTGGTCAGGGACCATTGGAAACAGAAGTAATTTTTGCTTGCTGACACCTGTTTCTTAGGAAGAGTGATGAAAAGATGAGAATTCTATGAATGCACTGTTTTAGCTAATATGAAGTCTTCATAGAAGACATTTTGAGAGAGGAATTCAGCAAAGGCAGCTCAATATCAGAGGTGAAGGATTATGCTCTCAATTCTACATGCTGTAATGTATTGTGAGTTTCCACAAGTTTAAAGATTTTTTTAAAATAGAATGTATAACACTTGATGAAACATAGGCTAGTCTGACCCTCTGTAATCAAACTGGCTTTGTGTGCTTACTGTGCTCTTCTTGACTCCTTAGATCTTCAAAATTTAGTTATCTTTCATCTGCAGAGACAATTATTTAAAGGCTGCCTTCGGTTTCCTCTTTGAGCTGTGAACAATTTCAAAATTTCAAACAGGGACAAAGAAGTATCCAGAAATAGAACTATGAGTTCAAAATGTTTTAAACACTGTGCAGTAATAGATGCTTCAGTGTTATTTAATGATTCTTACTTTATAAAAATGAACAAGACACTTTAATATGGTGTTTCAACCCAAATAACCCTTTTTCATCAGCAGAAAGATGTTGAACTCCAATGTTTTTCCTTCTATGCAATAGGCAAAACTGGAGTTCTGCATTATTTTTGGAGCAGAGCCCTTAAATTCAGTCACTGCTAAGTGGTAGTGTTTATTCTGTGAAAACTCTGGCCAGAGCTGTGTCCACTAAGAATTTTTCCAGTCTCTCAGTTGATCTGTGTTTCAGATGTCTGCCATGCCATTTTCAGAAAAGAGCTAGTTCTGAAAAAAAAAAAGAACCCAAACTAAAATTAAAAACAGACCAGACCAAATCACCCACAAAATTATACCACTTTGACAAACCTCCCCCCCCCCAAAGAATGTTTTTAAAAAAAAGTTTTAAAATGTTTAAAAAAAAAATGCAGGGTTTTTACCACCCCTCTGGCTGCCTAGTTAGGCACCTTGTTATTCCCCTGTGTTGGAAGTGAAGGTGTTAGTTCCTTTTTTTCCTGTTATAAATGACTGATTTATGTAACTAGAACAGAAAAATGTGCACAAAGAGTAGGGAGCTGATTTTTTTCCTTTTTCTTTGCCCTTGGGTTTTAATATATGTCATTAAGATGTACCAAAAAAGGGATTTAAGTTTATAAATGAAAGGAAGCTTTCAGATTAACTCACTAAATTTGGATTCTGGAATAGCCAAAGAAGCATTTTCACAGGAAAGGATTGCTACTTCCATTGAAGGTAACATGAACACCTTCATTTTCCCCAATCTATCCTATATGCACTCTGCTTCAGACAGGAAAATTGGCTATATGAATCGTGCAATAAATTGGATAAATTTGGGGTAATATTTGAAAACATAGTATTTAATGTTTTTTCTCTCTGTTTACTGCTAAACTGTTCAGTGTGTAGTCAAACAATTTTCACAGTAGTCCTTCCCAGCAGTCACTTCTTCACTGCTCACCGCAGCTGAACAGTTTCATCTCACTTAACTCTTGGCATTTGACTGGCCAACTACACAAAGAGCTTTGACTGGTTTGCTTGATTGGTACTTCTGTATTAAAGCTAGACTTATTTCTAGAAAATATAAATTTTATCCACAACAAAAGAAGATATCCTGAAACCTCAATGGAAAATAAACATATTTATAACAGGAAAATTCCAATTCATTGACTGTACCAGTACAGTGAAAACCTAGTTGAAAGATCAGCTTGTCATACTATTTATAATACTAAGTTGTATTTGGAATCCTTCATCACAATGGGACTGTTTTGTTTTGCAAGGCTAGTCAAAAGAACTGAAGTTTTGTGTATTAAGTACAAGTATCACTGAGTTTTAAATTTTTTTTAAATGGAAAATTGTTACATTTTCTCTATGTCCCAAGATATGACTATGTAAATGGAGGTCTTGAATCTCATTTTGTATAAAGGACATTTTCAAACAAGACTGTGTAAATTCAAGAATGGTTCAGTCATGGAATTAGAGTAATAATATATTTATAAATTATTAATATTATATTATATACACCAGAAATACGATCTTCCTTGTTCTGATTCATATGATGAACATATACATTAGCTTTCTCTATACTGTATTATCTACAGTACATGATATACTTTCATTGCCACACTTCTTTTTTATTCAGTGACAATTTTCCTGTTTTCATTCCATTTTATCTCTAGTCATAAAAAGTAATCTATATTTAATATGGCTGTATCCAGCCAGGGGATTAAAAATCTAAAAATATTTTTACTCCAGCAGGTGCCTGCAGTCTTTTATTTCATTGCATTCACTGTCAGAGCAGAGAAGGATGTGGTCAGCAGGAAATTGGTCAGTCTTTTGATCAGGCAGAATATTACCTGAATAATTTTTAGAGCTGATGGGGAAAGGTTTCTTCCCAGACCAAATTTTCTTTGCTGAACAAGGCAGCCTACATTAAAATGTTGTTAATAGGTAATTTCCTGTCTCAATCCCATCTCTAATAGCTGTAAAGGGACCATGGCCTGGAAGTATTCCATATTAATGTCCAAAAAGTTCTATTAAGTGTACCGGGAGCTCTAGATTTTGGTACATGTAAAGATGTTTCTTTTTGTTGTGGTGTTGCCCACCATGCCAAGTATAGGGAAATACAATGAAAGCACAAAAGCTATCAAGAAAATTAAGAGCTGAATACAAAAGACACCTGTAAGAAAGCAAGCTGATTTTATTTTGTGTGCAAAATCTGTCTGGATTTCCAAAAGACCTGGATCACAGACAGAGATTCTCCCCCGGCTTTCCCTGAAGAAAAGATGCAATCTCATCTAAGTAGCTCACAAATGAGCTGTAGACATATTTTGCAGTGAACTTTTTCCAACTGGTTTGTCTTTGAGTTCATTCAGCCTTGTATGATTGTATTGTTCATCATAAAAAATGCTGCAATTGCATAGGTGATTTGTCTTGAAATGTTACAGGTTTTTCACAAGCTTCAGTTTTGCTTACTGATCTCACTGCCTGATATTTGGAATATGAAAAGAATGCCACTTTTGCTGGACTATTGCTCCCCAAATTTGAATTGTACTGCTGTTTTTTATACCACTGTATGTAATTTGTTCTTACTTAATTTTCATTTGTCTTTCTGCCACACAGTGCATTCTGGTTCAGTTCAGGTTAGAAAGCAGTATATTGTGATACACTGTAGTATCATTAATGAAGGTGAAGTATTTAATATTGTCTGTAGCAAAGTATTATGGGAGTCAAGTTGGCTACTGAAATATGCCTAAATTACTCTTTTCCTATTATGGTCTATTTATTTTAGCTATACTTGCTCAAAGCAAACGCTTGTTAAAAAAAAAATCAACTTCACTGATCACACTTTGTTTCTGTTCCAAGTTCTAGCTCAATGCCTGTCCTGAGCAAATGAGCCAGGTTGTGGGCAAATGGGCCAAGGCCTGAAGGGCAGGAGTCATGGTCACAGCCATTTCCAACTTTCTGCAGCAAGCCACATTAGCAGAGAACACTGTTGGTTTTCTTTGCACTGGGCTCTTGTCAAATGGGTGAGAATCAGAACCTTGTTTCTCCTCTCATGTAGTTTTATATATGCTTGTTAGGAAGTGAGTTATTACCAAATATGGCTTATAGGGCTCCAGCAGAATCTTTTCAGCCTGGCTGTCTGCCAAAAAATAGAATCTTCAGAAAACACAGGGCTGTCATATTTGCCTGAGATTTGTGAGGAAGTTGTATGTATATGTGCACTATGGAGCACTCATGCAGTAACCCTGATGTTTCTTCAAAAGACTGAGTTTGCTGTGTGGCTGATATATTGCCAAAATTCTAATTGTGGTTACTGTTTTTCTGAATAAATGTATTTGCTCACTGTAGTAAACGAAATGCATTTCAGAATGTACATATATAACAAATATATGTGAAATTTTTGGACATATGGTGACCTGTTTGGTGCTGCTGTGTGTGCACAGCTGATGTGACCTAAATACAAAATAAGTAGGGTATGTATGTACATACGTATGAATAGCAGTGAGATGATTCCCAGGGGAATTGGGAAAACCTCAGGAGTCAGAGACATGCAGGGATACACTGCATAAAATCTCATGAATACAAATCTGTATGTTACAATTCTTAGGATCTGAGGAGAAATAATTAATAAAAGAATTGTACAGGAGTTATATGGCTTGGTGGTTTTAGCTGTCCAGCAACAGCTAATGTCATTATTGGTATTCACAAATTATACTACCATCAACATTTTGTCTGTTATAATTTTCTGTGTTCACAGATGGGACCTCTAAACAGACCTTTCCAAGTATAATTCCAGTCATAATTCAGTTTTCTTAGTACTTTGCATAAATGTCTATTTTTGATGATACACTGCTCTAATTCATTACAGTATTTTTGTCAGTTCTAGACTGGGCAAATTGACAAGAAAAGCCAATTGCTTTTCATATAGTATTGGTTTCTGAAAGACTTTCAGAACCAAATTGCACAGAGGTATGTCAGAGGGAAATACAATCCTGTGTACAATTTATGTATTTCATGCTGTTGAGCGAGGAAGGCTAAGTACAGAAAACAGTGTTTTATAGTTAACCTGTAACCCTATTGATTTGAAGCACCTCAATTTTAAGAAAAGCATCTGTCTGCTTGACTAATCTATATTAGGCATTGCAGTTATCCTTATAAAGAATAAGCTCATTAATATTTAAACTACACATTAGCTGCATCTCTTATAAGGAGATAATATTCCCCATAACTTCCATTAATTATAGCCAAATTAACATGAATTGAGAATAACTGATTGGGAATAAATATTTCATGTTTTAAGTCAAACCTGAGTAAAAGTGATAACAGTAGTTTTAGTAACACTTATGATGGTTATTCCATATTTTTGTACATGGACTAAGGCAGCAGTCCGTGCTGAGGGCTGACTGGCCGGAAAGCAGATTGGCAAAAAAGGGTCAGGGAATACTGCTGGCTGGCACAGTGGTAATGAGTTGACAATGAGCTGGGAATGTGCCCTGGCGGCAAAGAGGGCTAAGGGCACCCGGGGCTGCTTAGGAGTGTTGCCAGCAGGCCCAGGGTGGGGATCCTTCCCCTCTGGGCAGCGCTGCTGGGCAGCACCTGGAGAGCTGTGTCCTGTTCTGGGCTGCCACTGCAAGAGGGAGATGGAGCTACTGTGTCCTGTGTAAGGGACTGGAGCATCTCAGTGCTAGCTCTGTGTGTGTCTGTGTGCTAGGAAAGACGGCATCCCAAACCACCGGTGGTTTCTAGATATCACGGTGTTCTGTGGGACCATTATCTGCTTATTTTGGAGTGCATCTCATTTAAAACTGATGCAACCAAGTTTTGGATTGAGATCGGATAATGCTGGAATTTGGATAGTGGTTGTACTTCCCACTTGTGTATTCTAAATGAGCCTAAATTTGGTCACCCGTGGAATAAGTGCGATCTCCCAGAACTGCAGTATTTACATTTACTTAGTACACACATTGATCTGTTTATAATCTCAAGGTTAAAATACACAGTTACACAGAGATGTGTGTTGTAAGCTCATGGTATCTGCCAAGTGAAAGCTTGCTCTATAGATAGGATGTCAGCTGAAGATTTTCTCAATACAATGCAAATTTCATAAACTACTACTCAGAAGACAGTTTTTCTGCAATGACGTGACAGGACAATCTGAAGAAGCACTCTGTGCTGTGTCATATTTATTTGGTTCTCATTTGAAAACATAATTCCTGCAGGGAATTCTGTTTCAGCCACGGAACAGAGGCCTGTGAACAGCTCTTCATTCTGCCTGAATGTTCCCTTATGAATTGCTGATGGTTAGGAAAGCTCACAGTGACAGAACAGGAGACAGCAGCTTTGTGCTTAGATGACAATAGTCTGTGTCTGTGCTAACAGCAACTGGCACCATTAACTACCTAGCCATAGACTGAAAGAAGAACAATTATCACTGCATGCATTAAAATGATGAAATCCACTCTGTTTCTATAGTAACAGGGGGGACAATTTATATTATGACCTTAAGAAAGTAGAATGTGTCCATTTTTTTTCTATTTTTTGCAGTTTTACAAGGAGCAGAAATTCTCAGAGAAAATAATGTTTAAGATGATGCACATAATTGTCAAAGATAAAGGTAAGGTGTACTTTACCAGTAACAAAGAGATGCACAACATATATTCAAGTTGGAATGTTGATTTTTACTTTTATTATGTTATGTAGACATACCCAATTTAGTGCTGCTTGAAGGGGATTCTTCTTTTTCTGTTTATTACAAATAATTTTAAGTGGAAGCTTTACAAAAGATCAAGAGTAAGAGAAAATATAGTGAGGACTTTAGCAAGTCAAAATTTTGTAATTATTTTGCCATCAAGTCTGACATAAAGTATCATATGAAAAACTGTTTTATATTCTGAGCTTTCTTCCTCAGAAGCATATCAAAGTATCAACACTCTGTAAGAGATTAATTAATGGATAGATTTATTATATTGCAGCATTTTTAAGCCTACCCAAGCTAGCATTTATCTAGTTTGTTTGTTTGTTAGTAGCAGAATGCTGTGGTTAAATATTTGGCTAGGTTTTGAAGAATCTATCTATAGATACTTTATGAATATTATGGTATAAACCTGTCAAGAGAGGACAGTTCTTGAGTTCTTTAAACTGATTTCAGCGTTCTGTTTTAATATTGGTTTCTTCCATAATCACCTCCCTTTATAAAACATGTAGCATGTTTAACTGTGCAGTCATCTAGTAACAGTCATAATTCTTGAAACATTTGATCATTTACAACCTTCCCTCTCCCTACATACTTGTTTCACCCAAAGCCTCTCTCCTTATTATGTGCTAAATATAGTGTTCCCATGAGCCCCTCTGAAGCTGGGATCCTCTGCTATGAGTAAAGGATTATGGAATATCTCTTCAAGTTACCTACAGCTTCAGGAGTGTGACACTAATCTATGCCTGGTGGTGTTTCCTTGCATATTACAGAGACGATCAGATAAAGAAAGGAGAACTTAATTGTAACTCTGTGCTAAAACATCCTGTTCAGTCACTTGGTGTTCTTTCTTTACATGTAGTCATTGTTATCTTGAACTTATAAGATTCTTTTTAAACAAAAATAAATTACTAGCCTATATCATAATTCCAGGGTTGTCTATAGCCTTGTGTTTTAGAGAAGTTTTTAACCTCCAGCTCATTTTTAAAATTTCATTTCATTGCAGTAGAGTATAAAATGCAACAGCATATTGTATCCTAGTGCCCCTTTCTAAGCCCTGGCTTAGATGGCTGATTTAAACTGCATTTTTTTAATGCATGTGGATGTTTTTTTGTTTGTTTTTTTTTTCTTTATTGTGCATCCCAGTGTTAGAAATGGGTCCTCTCTGCACCGGCAGTTACAGTGATAAGCACAGATATTTTTTCTTTAAAATTTCAAATAATTTAATTTTAGGTGACATTCAAGCATTATATTCAAAGTCTAAAATATTCAACTAATATGATCTCCATTTCTAAGGGGATTCAACTGAGCAAATCGGAAAAGTTAAGTAAGAGTTAAGATGTTGAATATTTAGCATCTAGATTTGCACATTAAATATGTAGTCAGTTATATGAAAATAAATCTTGCCACTTATTAGCCAGATTTTACAGTACATGTGAATTAGGTGATTACATGACTGTCATCAGAACCAGCAAGGAAACTACTTAAATAGAACAGGAACAATGAAGAGGACTGCTTTTGTTCATGTAGAAAGAGCAATACTCAAATCCACCTAACACAGTTCCTCTTCTGAAGAACACATGGAATAAAAAGCTCTGTTTAAGGCACATAATGACATTTCATTTTCTAACTTTGTGAGATCAAGGGTGGTCTGAAAAACAGAGAAGTGTGGTTACTGTGACTGTACATTCTTCATTTTGATTTTGATGATTCTTATGTATGTGTGTTCTGTACTCCTTTGACATTTCATCTCTAGATGGAAGGACGATTATCAAGAGAACTTGTGTGGAATGGAGAAAAAAGGAATGTAGGTTACTTATGCTGTTCTTGGAATTCCAGTGATAGTAGTATGTTTTCATAGTTACAGTTATTTCACTTATTTTATCTTGCTTGTTCATGGAAAATATGTAGAACTGTTCACTTGCATTTCCTTGGGGTCTTTTATAGTTACAAAAGCTGGTATATACTACTCCAGCCATGTAGAATTTCCCAATTATTTTTATGTTAAATGTCTGAGATGACCACCTAAAAAAAGACATGTGGTACCAATAGGAGAATTTGGTGAAAGAAGAGTTAATGTTACAATTGACATGCAAGCACTATATAAATCTTCTAAATTTCAATTAAATTTAGAATTAACAAATCAATCTCTAACTAATAATAAGATCCTTGGAAGAATAAATGAGATTAAATGGTTAGGCTTGTGAGCACACATTGCTTGCTAAGCCATAAAAAGCTGAAGGATCATAATGATGGTTAACCAGTAGATTCTGTTCCACACACAGACATGCATCAATAAAATATTACTGTAATAATGTTAATATTACACTAACAGACAGTGTGTTGTAATAAGTAGTAAACTGGGAAAGAGTTGTGGTAAGAATAGGTAATCACTGTGGTTTAGAAGGCAAAACAAAAAGTTAAATATGTCTGATTTTAGTTAGCATGTACCAGATTGACTTTATATTTTGGTGACAATTTTCTATTTGCTGAGGTTCTGTTTGTTCATGCAGTTTTTAGACTATAAAATAATTCTTTCTTAATCCTTCTTTCTTAATCCCTACATCAGCATAGCTACAACATCATCCTTAAGAAATAGTCCAGACTCTTTCCCCATGTTGATAAATGTGCAAATATGTGTCGTTTACTCACTGATCCTTCCAAACTAAACACCAGTGAAAAAATTAAACTACACTTCTCTTTATGAAAACACCTCAAGCAAGTTTTCTAGTTTTGGCAAATCATAAGGAAGATAAGGGAACAGGATCCTTTTCTAACTAGGTGCCCATTTGGAAATGAAAATGAAAAAAATAGAAGTGAATGAATGACAGCTCATTTTATTCAGCTGCATATGTTCGTCTAGGACTAATATACATAGTATTTGCCGTTCATTCTTGTTTGCCTTCTTGTTTGCCTAAAGAATTCTGCTTAAGATCCTGAATGTTAACACATGCCTTGAATTCCTATTAGTACCCCTATTTTACCTCTGCTGCTACAAAGGTTCATAAATAGTTCTGCCTTTTGGCCTGGAACTATGCAGAGAGTCTGTAATTACAGACTTCAGTGATGAGCAAGTACAGAGAAAGTTCAGTAAATAAAGAGCAAGACTGTGGTTCCAGTTTCCAAAAGGGAAAGGCTATATGCAGGACATGGCTTTCAGTATAACTAAAGTTTCCATTCTGTGGTTTTAAACATATGAATTTCAAATTAAGCCTAGGGTAGATTTGATCTGGTAAGATTTTATTAAATGGAATATATTTCTAAATTTTCCTTGTACCTTGGCTTCTATTCTTTAAAGAATTATTCTTAAATTATACAGACCAATAGAAGAGGAAAGTATTTTTAAATTTAAGTAATGAGAATGCCAAAGGCAAATCTAACTATATAATCTGATTTTTACCCTTGTTCCACCATTTCTTCAGTATCCTTTAAAATATTAATTTGATATAGAAGCAAAATGTCACATTACTTGCATATGCATATGAATGTAAGTCATGTCTCCATGGCATATGGTATTCAGCTAAGCCTGGTATAGTTGACATATGTCTAAGTAAAGTCTCTTTCTGCTAGTAGGTATTTAAATTTCTTCCTTTGCATTTTGCTGCAGATAAGAGGACACAGGGCATTTATGACAGTCATAGAGATATCATTTTTCTTGAACAAATTGTTCCTGTTTACTTAAACCTTTCAAGAGAGTTACTGGAAAAAATTGCTATGCAGAGTGAAAACACCAAATCTCTACTGCTGGTAATAAATTCAATTTGCAATAAACTGGACTCCAACCTGACTCACTCTGCTGTCCATAAATTTGTGACATCTCAAGGACTGGAAGACTTTACTCTTCTTCTGTCATTGCTTGCTGTCCTATACTGAGGGAATTTACTGACATTTTTTGGGTATCAGTAGTCTGCTCATTGTAGTCTTTACCTTTGATTTCCAGTTTTTTGCTAGGCCACTGTTAAATCTGTGAACGTCTGCAGTGTCCAGCAGAGCGTCCTGCTTAGTTCTTTTAATCCCCCATTCTTGAGTGTGGTAAGAAACCCTGGATCCCAGAGTGGAACCACTAGCTTGTCATACTGCAACAGAGCTGGATAGCAAATCTTTCCAAAAACTGGGTTTGCTCCTCTAGCGTTGCCTTAGCAATATCAACTGCACATTCTTAAGTGAAAGTTTTTAACTTAATGTGAGTAACTGAATTAGGGAAGGAGCCCTTAAAAGCTTTAGATGTGTTCTACTTTCCTAGACATCCGTAATAATAATGTACCTTAACTTGAATTTATTTTAGGAAAAGGAATGAGAACAAAGAATTCTTTAGTGGCAGAGTATGATGTCTTTTAATTATGTAGTTTGCAATGAGAGCAAAAAATGGAGAATACCATTTGTAAAGTTAAATTGAAACACTAAAAGAAACTACTCAGTAATTTCATAGCTTCATGAACTACACTCCTGACTGATAGTAGTCTTCTGCTCTTAGATTTATTTCCTATAAATTCAGATAGAGGAGATGTGTAAAAATTATCTACCACTGCAAACAGATTCCTGATCCAAGCATGTACATTGTCTTCTACTATTTCCTCCTTAATCAGCTTTGAACTGTGATCAACTTTCCAACTTTTGCTTTTTGCTGATGTATAGACTAGAATGTTTAAAAATATATACCTTTTACAAAGAAAGAAATAAATCAGTAATGTCAGGATAAATTTATGAGATTTTTAACTACCAAGTATTTATTAGGGATGCAAAGCTAAGGAGTGCACCCCACTGGCATGCCGCAAAGCTCTGCTTTTATGTTAGCAAATCTGTAGGGCTTTTGTTGCTGCAAATAATGTAGTACTGCAGTACAGTCATTGCAACACTGTGGCTGCAGTAAGAGGCTGGATGACAATTCGGAGTGGTTCTGGTTTTTTACAACTATGCTTTGAAGGAAAATGTTCTTCTCCACAGTGCATCTAGGATCCTATTTAACCAGACCTGAATTCATATTTAGACCTCAAAATTAAACAGTGGCGTTTTAAAAATACACAAACTGATTGGAACTTGCTGGTTGATCAGGAGTTTAGGAGACTCAGTCCTTCCATTTCTATCCTAAATGGAGACTGCTGACTTCTTTAAAGAACCTCTCCCTTTAATTGTAGACTTTGATTGCTAACACAAGGCTGTAAATCTGGGCTTGGAAGTGGTAAAGTACAAAGCACACAGTTCCAGTGGTGTTTGAAAGAGTAGCCTTTTAATCCGGATGTTTGGTTTCATGTTCTTTGTTCTTTGCTATTTAAAGTTTGTGCATATGTTTGTGCCTAGTACATGATCCTACAGTGACCTTAGAACTGTTAGTGGTAGTTATCCTTGAAGCCTGAACTGCTCTCCTTACAGTACAGGAGTATGTCATTAGTTCAGGGCTGTGTTATTATCTCTGAATCTTTTTGCATCCTTGAATTTTCAGCTTCTAGTTCTAACACTATCACTGAGTAAAATAACACAAATAAAATGAAGTCTTCCCAAACCCACTGATAATTGTCAGTTTATGTAGCAATATGTATCTGGATGCTGGCTGAGATTAGATCTAGATCTCCCCAATGCTTATTGTTTGCATTTAATTTGTCCATCCTAGGGCAGAATGCTACATAATGCTGCAATTAAAACATGATTTCTATATAAAATATGTTAAAAGCACTCTCCAGCTGTGATGACATAACAGCAAACATGGCACTTTCATTAGTAATTTGTTAGCATCTGTTGCTCATGAAGAAGCTGACCAGTACTTCAACTTCCATTTTGCCCTCAGGTTACAGGGCAAAACACAGCATACTTTAAACTGTCTGAATCAGAGTGTAGTTCTGTTGGAAACAGAGCCTCATTGATGGGTAGTACAAGCCAGCACCTTTCTTCAAAAATAATGGAGTTCAAGGGATTATGGTGGTTATAGCCACAGCATTATGACAGGAGAGAGCTTGTCTATGTATTACATTATCCCAGCTATTATTTTGTCATTTCAAAGTCCAAACTCACTTTATTAGAGGATTGCTTTATTTTAAAGACAGAGGAAACTTCCTTCTACCTAATGGACAACATAAATCAACATGTGGGTATTGGAGAGGAAAAAAAACACCCATATTTTTGGTTTGCCACAAAGTTGTTTGCAATTCAAAATTGCCTGTAATTTCAACATACAAATACAAGCCTGACTCCTGCATTTGAGGGAAAGCTATTTTTGACAATTTAACCTTCTTGAGTGATACAGTTTTAACCACATTATCTTTGTGGAGCCCACTTCTTTGTAAGGTGCTGTTGCTACCAAAATAGCTGTGGTTAGTGAGCTGGTTGCCTAGCTGTACTCGGAGTACCATGGGCTCTTTTTCCTATGTAAGCGGAGAAAATCATGTTATACAGCTAGAGAATCTTATTCTAGGCTGGGTATCTACCCAGAGACAAGAAAAATCATGCTGAGAAAGGAAATAAGGCTGTAACTGTTTAAACGCAGTTATTTTTGCATAGCAGAGGAACTGGATATTGAAGTATTCTTTTCCAGTCTTGTTTTTAATGTGTAAAATGTTGAATTGAAATGTTGGACTGGGAGATTTACTATCCCAAAGTTATCTGCCCTTACCAGTTGAAGATATCAAGCAGTGGAATAGACTTCTGAAGAAAAATGGCTGATATGGCAGTAAAAGACATAAATTCAGAGTTAGTTCAGAGTTAAGATTAAAAATAAAGACAGGAAAGCATATCAAGGCATTTGGAAGCAGCCATTGCAACCATATAACTTCTTTGTCTTGCAATTAAATTGTCATTTAAAACATTTCAGGGTTTTGACTCAGTTTACATGAAATAGAGTTCTAAAGATTATTTTTCTTTTGCATAAAAAATTACATTTTGTTCTGCGTTCTAACCCTCGCTTCCCTGCCTTCATGTGAAAGCAAATATAAGCACTGTTTTCCACTGACTGAATTATTTCCCTATGAGATCTTCCTTTATTTCTATTTTGAAAAGAGCAGCTCTCTTTTTTTTATTCATGGAGTTTAAAAGAAGTGCATGCCAATTCTTACTCAGAGATTATTTTGCATTTTGTTACAGGATTCATGCATCAAACATCAGTGTAGCTTAAAAATACTCTGCCTGCTAGATTCCTACTTAAATGTTTCCAATCTGTTACAAGGCATGTGAAATACAGAGCTTATTTAAAGGGTTTTGTGCAACTGTGCATCACAAA
The DNA here is from genome assembly GCF_020740725.1 of Corvus hawaiiensis. Lineage (NCBI taxonomy): Eukaryota > Metazoa > Chordata > Aves > Passeriformes > Corvidae > Corvus > Corvus hawaiiensis. The sequence goes on from NC_063224.1 coordinate 9,389,133, forward strand.
TATAATACCTCGGTGGATCATAGATATTTATTTACAGGCCTAAAAATACACTTAATACTTGCCCTATGAATAAAATATACTGGTTGCCTGGAAAGCTCCAGACCTTGAGCAGTACAGCTCCGACCATAGGATCCATTGTGTTTAGTGATACAACCTTACTTTATGAAAACAATGAGGTCTGGAGGACTACAGCTCAAGTTTATAGTCTTACTAATTTTTAATATGCAAAAAATCACTGAGTTCTGAGAACTGCTATCAGTTCTGAGTTCCAAGTTTGGAAGTTACACTCAGTGCTGTGTGAATTAAAATAATGGTTTAGACAGTAACACATCACTAGTGAAACTAATCCATGGTGGTATTCTTTTGCAAATGGTTTTGAAAGAAACGCATAACTTAATACTTAGGACTCTCTTGTGGATATTAAATTGTATTTTAGCATCAGCTAATGTAATAGAAGTTTAATACATAATAAAACCTGTTAGGATTAATTTAGTAGTAAATTAAACATCTACCTATGAATACTGTATGAAATTTATTCTTCAAGGACCTTTTTCAGAAGCAGACCTCGAGTCTGATCTAGAAGTGTTCCTGTATTGATTTAAGGAGCCTTTTAGATGAGTAGTGTGCTCTAGTGCAAGCAGCATTTGCTTACACTTCATTACACATTTCATGGTGTGATGTGCCATCTAGTGTCGAATTTCCCAAAAGGTGGAAAACACTGCAAAATCCTTCATCAACAGTACACTTGGACAGTTAGTGGATTTTCTGAAATGTTGGGTGTTCAGGAGTAAACTGAGCATAAACAGCAAAGAACTAATGTTTACATCTGTTCTTACTGACTCTTTAATTTAATGTTTGCCATGTAGTGCCCCGTTCAATAACCCTTGTTGTCTGTGGATACACGCCTATCTAGGGAAAAACTCTTTTCCCAGCTACTGCCGTGCATTTTGATGTTTATGCCTAAGGAACTGTTGATACCTGTGTGAGAGTGCACACTTCATGCTATACATACAAAGAAGTTGAATTACAAACAGGAACAATTTTCTAAGGGCTTCAAAGTGCATATAATGGGGTAGGAAAAATTTTAATAGCCCCAGAGATTTTGTAAGGATTACTCTATAATATGTTTTGTAACGCAAAGGTATATCCTTTTAATAAACTTAATTTGTCAATATTGACTTATTCCGCTTCTATCCGACAAACAGATGGGATTTCATGCAGTCTGTATGCATGTTATGTATGCTTAAAGACCTTTTACAAAGTTATTAATACCTGGGGGATTTTCCCCACCTCACACAATACATGATGGTATGTCATTCTTTTTTATCAAAACAAGAGGGAAAATTGGAGAAACTCACTATATCCGAGCTCATTGTGTTTCTGATATTTATTTTCTACGTTGTGTCTATTTTCTAAATTAGCCTCATTTTTAACAGTTTCAGGCAAAGCAGTGTAGAAGCAGCTTGTTTTATGGTCTGGCAGCCATCTCATCTGAAATGGGAACTATTTAAAGTACTCGCCATCAACTTTCTCTTGATTGTAGTTGAAGAAGGGAAATGGCTTAAAGTGAGTAATTTTACTATGATGGTGAACTTCAGAATCACTGTATTTCTGAGTTAGCAGCAGGTGAAGTAGTAGACTACAAATGGAAAAGATTAAATGGTACCTCTTACAAAAATGAAACACATTTTTATTTGAAATTTAATGTCAGTTGAAATACAATAGAAAACTGCAGACCTTGGGGGCTTTTAATGAATTAAATACATTAAAGTGTAAAGAGAGGAACTCTGAAATCTCTTCTGGTTTTTGTATGTATAAGCCAATTATAATACTACTCTTGTTGCATGTTAAATTTTGTAAAAACCTACGTTGAGTCTTCTGTGTTTCTGTAACACAAAAAGAAGCCAAAAAGAAAAAAAAACCAAGCTAAGCCAAAAAGTGATTCATACAATTCACGCAATTCACTATCACTCAAGGAAATTGGTACTATACACCTTTCAGTGCATGTTCATATAGACATGCCACTCATACTCACTGTTTTTAAACCTTTATTAAGTATGCACATGAATTTAGGGTTATCTGACTAATATTTTGATTCACTGAGATTTAAAAACGTTACCTCACAAATTTATTTTTTATGGGAATCATAATTAGAGTCATAGTAAGAGTGTGAAAGAGCAAATTGTTCTGTTCATTAGAAAGTCCGTCTGCAGAATTCTAATTTCCCAATATTTATTGGTAGTGGTGGTGTAAGTATTGTGTGCAGCAGAAGGAGCTCAGCTTGAATGTTCAAATTCCAGATGGAACTTGGGCTGCTGGTGGTTTAAAAATTCTATATTTGAATTACAAATTCCTGCAAATGTTGATGCAGAAGAATAATCATGGAACAGGAAGAAATCAGAAAGCTGAAAAAGTAGAACTGATCTGAATATATTACCTTCCACTTCAGATGACGTTTTCCTGACACTGCTGATGTCTGACTAACAGCTCAAAATGTCAAATGAAGCACAATATGGCTTCTATACCCTAGGACAACATGCTAATCAGGCAAGTTATTAGTCTAGAGAGTTTTCAATGCATATTAAGTCATATTAAGACATGAAATACCATTTTTTATGTCAACACCTACAAAAATTTTTAGTAACATTTTCATGGGCATTTAAAAAGAAGGAATTGATGTGACAGGTTTCTGGAATACTGCTACATTTGCACTGTCTTTAGCTGTCCTTCAGCTGGCTGCCTGTGTTACCTTTCAGTTTCAAAGCTTTGGGGATGTAAGCTTTTGAAACTCTCTACTAGGTTGTAAAGGTTATATCATCAGTTTACAGAAAACATCATACCTGCTACCATGTACAGTGGGAAATAAACTCTGTGAAATGGATTTATTGAGAGATTTTGAAAGAACAAATGAAAGTGTATGTCATTTTGCTGTAGCTCTTTTAATGCATAAAACAAAAAGCAAAGTGACTCTTCCTCTTATGTGGAAGTGGAAGGAAGAAATACACATTCAGTTTTGTTGAATGAAAAAATGCCACTCCAAGTATTGTTACCGTGGCTCTGGGTGTCTCTTGGCCTTCTGTCAGAGCAAATGCTGGGTGTTTTGTTTGGAGTCAACACTATGAGTAAAGGTAGACTGCAAAATATGCAAAAGAGGGTTGAAAAGTCCTGAGAAAAGTATACACAGAGAGAGAGAGAAAGAGCGAAAGAAAGAAAGAGGTATATAATGGGCAGGAAGAATGAATGAGCAAATGAGCATTATGAATATATTTAGGGAAAAACAAAATAAAAGGGGAGGACCCGATAAGAAGATAGGAAATTACAAGTGAAATATAAAGTACATAAAAATGAGGGAAAAGAGTTCTTACACACCTAGAAACAAGTAGCACTTTGTAGAATCCTTAAAAAATCGTAATGCAAAATGATCAATGGAATCTCATTATAGATCAGGGCGTATAAGGCTTTATTTTGATGTGCTTGCTATCCACCCTGGCATAATATATATACAGAAAAACATTCAAAAATGTGCTGCCTGTCATGTGTGATCTCCTACTTTTTTGAAAACCTGTTCCCATAGCAACACTGCTATTGCATGGTAGCCTAGGTATGTAAGTATAGCAAATTAAACTTACATTTGTATGTGTGCACATACCTTTTCTTGCCTGAATAAACACACACATTGCATGTCTACTGAGATGGCATAGTGTATGTTTCAGAGCCCAGGACACTGGGTTGGGATCTTTTCTCACCCAGATATAAATGTATACTAAAACTTAATGAAGAAATACATTTCAATAATACCACAGAGCCTAAGGCTAGAAAACCTAGAACTATAGATTAAGTTCATAATTATCTCTATATTTTTAGAGGTTTCAAAACGTATTTTTGAAAACAAGAAGTATTTTGTGGAAGTAGATTATTAATTGCAAACCTGAAATTCTGTTTTAAAGATTTACATTTAGTATGTATGTTATATCCTGAATTAGGAATATTGTGATAACCCAGTTGGAGCTTTGTACAGTTCTACATATTGGATTGCTTTAATGCAGGACTGCTCTGCTCTGTGATGACACCTTGTAAACATTGTAATTGTGCTTTTTTCTAATCAGCATTCCCCTTATGGTAGATATAGAAACCATTGTCAATTTACCTAGCAGAGAGAGTTAAATTGGGTATTTGAAAAGGTAATTAGAGTGATTGGGTTATGGAGCCGGAATTCTAATGAGAGATGGTGTTTTGGTGTTACAGAGAATGCAAAGTGTGTTTAGCAATTCCTGGTCCAAACTCTGGGATGCAAAACTTAGAGGTGAGAAAGTACTAAAATACAATAGACATTAAGCTTAAAGGGCAAAACCAATTTTTATACCAGCTCTCTTCCTTCATTTATTAGTGGGAAATACAGAGGTAGTGTGCAGTAGTAGGAAGTGTGGTGCGCTGTAGCCGTCTCATACTTGAATTCACTTGAATACAGAGCAGCTGTTCTTCTACATCTTTTTCCAGCTCTTTCAAAAAGCTACTGAGTGTTTTCATGGAAGCAGAGCAGCTGCCCAGGAACTCTGTCTCATTTGTACTATGCAGAGCAGACAGTTGTGTTTTAGCAGCTGCAGTAGAAAAAGTGCATTATCTTCTTACAGGAGTAATTGGCTAATTATTAATGTGCCTTTTAGGTGATCTTACATAACATCTTGGGATGCTTTTAATGTTCCATACTTCCCGCAGAACTTTGAAATATGCTGTGTATTACATTTGTATGTTGATAGCATAAAAGTACAAAATCATAGTATTTGTGAATTTATTAAGTCTTACAGCTTTCTGGTTCTTATCAGTGCTGATTTATGATTGATAACAGCCATGTTAACACATTTAGTAGATTAAGTGGCTCCCTGACCAGTACTCCTCCTACTCCTTCTTCCCATCATCAGTATTGCCCTCTCATGAAGCAAACTGGTGATATAGGAAACAACTGTCCTTTGGTTCAAGCTGTGGATGATGTGCTGACATTCTTTGGGTGTGTACAAGGAAAGAGTGTTGGCTTTGTAGATCTGCTGAGGAGAAGACAACTCCTGTGGCAATTATGGAATCTGTTAGGTGTAAGACTTTTTCTTTCTTTATAACTGAACATTTTAACAGACTTTTAAACAACTGGAACCTGATAGACTTAAAAACCCCGAATTACATAAATAGCTGCCACAGATAGGTTAGGTATCTGTGATGTAGCTTCATTGCTGATGGACTGTAGAGGAATATTTCCTGACTCTTTCCTGGTTTTCATTATTTTGGCATGGTTCCTGAAATGCAGTTATAGACTTTAGTTTTAGTGCCAGCCATAATAGCTGCTGATGTAATATTCCTCTGTAATTTAGTGCTTTTCTTTTGAGTTAGGGAGGTAATAACTTTTTAATGAATTCTCTTTTTCTGGAAAGAATTATTACTCTATCCAAAAGAATTCTGTAGTGGCATTTCACTGTATATATAATTTTTTTCCCCAGACATTGACAAAGAGAGAACATGAGATGAAATATCAGAAATATGACTAAAGGTAGAGGAACTCACTGATGTGCTGCAAAACCTTTTCAAGGTGAGTTATCAGCACTTCTAAAACATATGTTATTGTCAAATAGATTCATACAGCTGGCATACTTTTAGTTGTTGCAGCTGAGACAGACTGAAATACTTGGGGAACTATTGTTCTAAATATCATCCTAGACTTCTTAAAAGTTAATTTAGATTTAAAAGCATGGTTATTTTGAATTCTGCTTCTGTCTAATGCCTTGTTTAAAAGACAAAAATACATGGTTGTCAGATTTTATTGAAGTATGATGCAGAAAAGAGTGAATGTGTGAAATCACTCTCATCTTTCTAGAATCTTTTTTGATCCAATATTACCTGAGCACCCAACACTTAGGAGACTCTGCAAAACACCTGATATGAATAAAAATTGGCAATTTTTTAAAGTCATCCTAAATCCAAGCACACCATGAACCTTTTAGTAATTAAAATCTACACAGAGCGAATTGAACTATTTAATATAAAGTTAAAAGAACCTACCAGACACCGTTACCTGATGTTTGCCATTTTCTATGAAACATGATTTATACTGTGTCTCTTAGCAAATGTGTAGTAGTGGTTCAGAAAAAAACTGCTACAGGAAGTGGGGTTTTCTTAATCTACCAAAGTCTGAACTCTTTCTAACTACTTGAGGCAGTTTCCTACATAAATTATTAGAAATAAAGCACCTGGGCCTCTGAATAGTTTACCAATACAGAATAAACAACTTCATGGAAGTTGATTCTAGCAATTCTTCAAGATGTACTTGTATGTCTGAGGCAACATTTCCATAGAAATCTCTTTATTTGCCTGCACTAAGGGAGTCTGCCCAACTATGGTGGAAAAAAGTAAAACAAGAGAGCATGAATAATGCAGTATTGAGCATAATTTGTGGTTACACTTCAGCATTTTCCAGTCCTCAGTTTATAGGGACATTAACTTTTCTATCTGCATACATTTTTGAGTGTAGCAACACTTGATTGATTAAAAATGTACCAAGACACTAAACCACAGCATACTGGAGTGAAAACCAGGCCTAGCAATCTGTGTGGTGAATTCCCTGAACCAGATGATGTGCAACTTTAGCTGAAAGGTTTTATTATTGCTTTTTTTTTCCTATTAATCAGGTAATGATGAAAATATAAATGGTAGCACATGTAATAATGATAAATGCAGTAATAACTGATCCAGAGCTGCAAAACAGTGTTTCTCATGTTAACTTTATATGTAAACTTGCACAAATCACTTATCTCTGCACCCCTACCTTGCTTAATCCAGCTGTGTATGATGACAATGGAACTTGAGTGTCTTATGACTGACTGTAGGTGAAAAGTGAACAAATATTTTTCTATGAAGAATGAACAGGGGAAGGACTCTCTGTTCCCTCCAAAGGGAACAGAATGATATCCAGTGTTTGTGTACTATTATTTAAATGCTAAATAGAGAGCAAGCCATACAAGGAGCAGCTGAGGGCACTTGGCTTGTTCGTGTAGAGAAGAGATTGAGGGCAGAGCTCATCATGGGCTGCAGATTCCTCAGGAGGGGCAGTGGAGGGGCAGCACCCATCTCTGCTCTGTGAAAGGACCTGAGGGAATGGGTGGAGTTGTGCTGAGGGGAAATTAGGTTGAATATTAGGAAAAGGTTCTTCACCCAGAGCATGTTTGAGCACTGGAACAGGCTCCCCAGGGAAGTGGTCGCAGCACCAAGCATGACAGAATTCAAGGAGTGTTTGGATGATGCTTTCAGGCACAGGGTGGGATTTTTGGGGTGTCCTGTGCACGTCCAGGAACTGGAATCGGTGATCCTTGTGGGTCCCTTCCAACTCAGCATATTCTATGATTCTATTTTCATTTACAATTTCCTACGTGAAAAACCTGTCACCTGAATCATCTACTTCTGTTTCTAGCTGCATTAAGCACTTCAGAACTTTGGTTTACTAGAAAGCAAGTTGCACAGATTCAGATCAGATGGGTTGAGACATTTGTCTTGTATTGTATAACAATATTAACTTTCTAAAAGAAAAAAGAAATCCTACTGAATTCTAGAGTTGCGTATCTAAGGGTTAGCAGATTTCTGCAGGGAGGTTCCTGCTACTATTCAGTCCTGATCTGACAAGCATGTGTTGCTATGGCAATGGAGATTATTGAGTGTGAGGACACGCTGCTTCAGCTGTTGGGGTCCCTTCCCCCTGCCACGTGGTCCTGGGGGGAGGCACGGGCTTTCCCTGCCCCGGGAATGCCTCATTCCCCATTGGTTGTTTTGTGTTCCCCTGCGTGGGCAAGGACCCTCCAGTCCTGTGATTGAGCAGTTCCTCGGCAGAGCCCCGGCCATGCGGCTGGAGAAATAAACATCTCTGAAACATCTAGCAAGAATCGGTCCATATATATTTCTTTTCCATGGGCCTCGTTGTCTGATACACGTATTGCAGTATCCCCACTGTAACAAATGGTGGATAATGCTAGCAGAAGAATCCCCGATCCCTAAGGACAGCAACTGATTTGTGAATAAACTCTGGATTTCTCTTCTTGTTTTTGTTTTGCTGCTCCATCTCTAAACTATGGAGGAACCATGGAAAGACTCTTGGCTCTCAGAGCCACATATGGACATTTATCTTAAACTTGGCAAGATTCTTGAACAACGATTTGTAAATTTTAGCTTAATTCAAGCTCAAAAGGAACTGAAACATTTCCTTTCATGGTTGTTTAAGAACTTTTTCTATGTTTCTTGGGATTTGATTCTTACCAAAGACTATTGGAAGACTGTTTGGACACAGTTAATTTCTGAGTCAAAATATATGCTGATGGAAGAACATTTTTGTGAATATTATTTAATTACCGAGACTGTTGAACAATGTCAGCTGTGTCCTTGCGAAGTTAAAACTGCTTCAGGGACCGTGCGACTGCGGTCACGTGTGCCGAGCGCTCTCTGAGCAGCAGCGAGGCAGCTCCCGCGCGCGGGTGGAGCGATGCGAGCCGCAGTGTCGGCAGCGCAGCGAGCTGCGGCGGGAGCCCGCCCGGCCCCGCGTGGTGGAGCGAGCCCCGTGAGAGGAGCGGCGCGCGGACGGCGGCAGAGCGGAGCCACACCTAGCCGAAATGCGCGCTGGAGCAGGGCGTGGGGAGGGTCATTGCTCGGGGGCCTGGCTAAGACATGGGCGTGGCCCCAGGCAGCGCCAGCGCAGCTGAGAGCAGAGGCGGCGGCAGCGCGCGGGTTGCTGAGTGGCACGGCCCAACCTGGCCCACGCGGCCCTGAATGCGACCCCGGGAAGAGCGCGCAGGCACGAGCAGCCCCGATGGCCCCAGCGGCCCTGGCAGTTCCAACAGGGGAGTGAGCAAAAGCACAAACTCAGCGAGACAGAAAACAGCAGCCACTCAGAAAAAGGAAAAAATCATCATAGCTAAGGTTTTAGGAATAGTAAAATGGTATAATGTTAAACAAAATTATGGTTTTATAATGAGATGTGACAACCAGCAAGACATATTCGTTCATAGAACTGCTATTAAAAAGAATAACCCTGAAAAATACATCCCAAGTTTAGGAGATGGAGAAGTAGTAGAGTTCAAAATTGTGCAAGGTAGAAAAGGGTTACAAGTAGCAGAGGTCACTGGGCCTGGTGGTGTTTCTGTGAAAGGCAGTATATATGCTAAAAATCATAGTCACGTTAGACAATATCTCTCTTTCCTAATCCCACCTTCCCCTTTTACCCTATATCCTATTACCCCCAGTGTATTCCCAATCCATTTTTTCACCCATGGTTTCCCTCACAAAACCATGCCTTTGCCAATTGTTTCCCCAAAAATCCCTTTCCAATGCCGAGTGGGGGATGAAGAGGGGGCGGGAAGAAATTAACAATTGCTGTTTAGAGTTCCAACAGGTACAAATGGAAGAAACCCTCTCCTGCCTCAGTTTCCCCACAAAGCATGCTCAGAAAGTCCTGTCTCCCTTCTGTCAGCCTTAAGATGCTCCAGAGAATCTGTTTGGACTTTTAAAGACTCAGGAGGGTGGCTTGTTTTGTTTTGAAACTGTTATTGTTATGTCTATCCAGTTGTTTTCAATGTTAAGTTTTAAATCTCTTTTTGTTAAAAATGAACAGGTGAAATGTCGGGGTCCCTCCCCCCACCATGTGGGAGAGGGTCCCTGGGGGAGGCACGGGCTTTCCCTGCCCCTGGTCAGCCTCGTTCCCCATTGGTTGTTTTGTGTTCCCCTGTGTGGGCAAGGACCCTCGGGTTCCGTGATTGCCTCAGTTCCTCGGCAGAGCCCCGGCCATGCGGCTGGAGAAATAAACATCTCTGAAACATCTAGCAAGAATCGGTCCATATATATTTCTTTTCCATGGGCCTCGTTGTCTGATACACGTGTTGCAGTATCCCCACTGTAACATTCAGCTGGGTGACAAAGATGAAGTTTAATTTTTAAATTAATTTTTATTTTAAAATTAAGGGGAAAATTTTGTCAGTCAGCCTTAGGAGCCCTATGTAAACTTCTAGAGTAAATTAGAATGTTACTAACAACTTTACAACTTTGCTTTCTATTCTGCAGTTGGTGTGCTTGATGGGCATGGTCACTCCAACAGAGAAAATGGAACATACAGCTTTCCTGGTTTAGTTTCCAGCTGCAGAACACATAGTAGCATTTAACTACAGAAAATAATTTTTAAAGCAAAGTAGCAAACATCAGTCTGTGTAAGTACATTATTGCCTATGCATGTTCTACCCATCTTCATCAATGCATTAGCTCTACCAGATCATCTTCTGGCAGTTACGTAAGGAAATTAGTCAGTTTGAAAAGGAATACCTTAGTTTCCATGGAGCTCCTCCAGTTTTCATGGGCATGTTTGTAGGTTAGAACGGTTCTGTGGATAGAAAAAGCACTGAAATAAATGGAGCACAGAAAGGCAATGTACAGATATTGAAGAAGAAAGAAATTACACAGTAAGGAATAGTTAACATTAGGCACTACACAGGTAAAGACTTGTACAAGTTATCAGATCACTCTGACAGGTACATAAATATTTTTCTCTTCTTAACATCTCGAGATTTTAAAGAGTCAAAGACATCACTTATTATTAGCAACATAGAAATGAAACGTTAGGAATTCCTGTAATTTCTGGTTTGTAGATTTGTGTTTAGTTGATGTTATACTGTGCCCCATTGTTTCTGGACTTGCCATCAGATGTAGGTCAAGACAGCTTCCATAAGATCATAGACTTGTACATCTTGTTCTAACAATTCTGACTTATAGAATAGGAGTAAATAAAATTCATCTTAAAATCTAATTTAAACCTATTCTCCTTCTGTTTGAAGTCATTCCCCCTTGTCCTTGGGCTAAGTATCTCAGTGAATGAGACACCACTTTCCCCCGCCTTCAAAATCCCAAATATCCACAAATACTGCAGAACTCAGTAGGAACAAAACTGAGAGCCAGCTTGATAAATAAAAATAAAAATAAAAATAAAAAAAAAAAATTAAAAAAAAAAAAAAATCTTTCCCCTAGCAGAGAATCACCATTTTTATAGTGGAATATGCAAAGCAGCAGTATTTTCATTAGCTTTGCAGATTGCAAGGTGCCAGTTCTCGGTGCTCAGTAATCTTTGTCAAAAGGCAATTGTGTCTGACTGGACATTCCAGTAGATTTACTGTCTCAGCCAGCATCATGCACCCAGCTGTGTTTGAACTGATTGAGTGTCCCCTGTAAATCTAATTATAAATATAAACAATATCATCAAGGGCTCATTAAGAGGGTAATTACTAGTTTTGGAAACATCTCTAATGAAACCCTGCCATTCCAGAACTGCACTTAGAAGTCACAAGCTAATTTTAAAGCATGATATAATAAGTCTTTGGACTAAATGTAGTTTTTCCAGCAGAAGTTTTGAAAATTACCAGAAATAGAGAATTCAGTAATGAATTAGAAGCTATGCTGTCTTCCATAGTTGACTTTTAAGTTCAAGTCCAGCTTACAGAGCAGATTGTTGGTAAAGTTAAGGAGAGTTTTAAATGCAGTAAGCTCAGGTTTGAATTCTCTGTAAAAGGAGAAATGCATAAACACACAAATTTAGAATCACTTGAGACCACTTAAAAATGCAGTCTTTGGTCAAGGGTATAACTACTGTCTGTCCAAGCAGCTGGCCCTGATGCTTTTGCTGCTCTAGAATCATGCAGACACCCAGCTATTGTCCCTTTTCCAGCCATGCAGTGTCAGAATTCAAGCACTGCTATTTTTCTAGGAGAGCTTCTTAACCAATGAACATTTTCTTTCCCAGCTTGGGGGCAGTTCTAACACCTGGATGAACTAAAAAGAAAAGTTGCATTTCTTAAAGCACCCAATGAAAGTTTGTATTACAATATGTACCATATATTTCTCCTGTTTTATGTGAACTGTAACACAACAGTACTTGTTTGTCTACAAAATATGAATGTCTTCAACTGTTGCAGAATTGTGGTACCTCTTTGGGAATCCTGGATAATAACTGACAACTACAAGCTAGGTTTGAAACTTGTATTGGGAGTTGGTTCATCACGTTTCAGTCAAATTTTGCATCTCAAATTTAAAGAGAGGTGGAAGTGGGAGTAAAGACAGGTTTGCATCAAGAATGTAGCACTTCTATTCAGCCTTGAAATAACACTGTGAAATAAGAATGCTTAGGAGGTAAAAACTGGAACAAGTAATTGAATACATAAATAAAGAGTAAGGAGAATTTTTCAAGTGATTCAGTACCTTCTTCTGTTCTGAAGTTTGCCCACCCACTCCTACATACCACCTCCTGTGGTGCAGGACATTTTAATGTAATGTGGGAGTTTAGCATACAAATTCCTACCGACTGCATTTGTGCATAGCTTCCCACACACCTTTTGAAATAGGGTGCCTTATTTAGAGAAGTAAATGAGTGTTATAACTATGTCCCAAACTACAAGTACAGTGGGTTGAAAATTACCCATTACATCCATTTTGAATTAATAGGCATTTCATAATTTTTAACTTTGCTACCGAGACAAGTTTGTGCACCAACTCTGAGTAGTTGGAAACACAGAGAACAGTGGTCCTGTGCTGAGGACTGGAAAGCTGTAGATGCTGCATCTTGAAACAAGGACCTTGCAGAGGGTTAAACCACAATACCACTGAAGTCGAATTTGCTCTGATAGTGACTCACTACTTGCCTTGATGACACACACAGAGCTTGGGAGAAAATGAGTTCTTTCTCTGCAACCAATTCATTACAGAACTATAGCAAAGATGACACGACAACAGCAAAGGGGTAATTAACAGCTTATCAGTAAAAGTTTGTGACAAGTCTCATGAGCTTTCAGTGACATGCTTTGGGCTGCTTCACTCAGTTTTGTGTCTTACAGGAAGCTCCACAGCCTGCTCCTATTTGCTGAAGGCAGCCAGAGCCTCCCAGTCTGTTTTGGTGCTGTCGGTTTGTTCCTGGTTGCAACTGGAACTCAGAGCTGTTATAGTAAAACAGATGGAATGTAAGGTCGGATCTAAACCCTACTGCTCTTATTATTTACCACAACTTGACTAATTTCAGCAGATAAAAATATGGCGTTTCCTGTTTTCAACCTGCCATTTCTTTACAAAAAAAATATTTTTATGGATCATGTGTTTGTACATTTCCAAAAAGTCAGTCTGAGCCTGACCTTTCTGTTTGCTTTCTATTCATTAGTGAAACCAGACAAATCAGTTTAATTTCTCAGTTTGTTAATTGGAGTACAGGAAATAGAAACAAACAGTAACAAATTAAATTGTTTACTCTATTGGTCTGAAACTTTTGGGAAAAAATACTTACTGAACACACACTTAGCATTTACAGAAGCCTTTCTGAAAAGAGTAAGTGCACAATATCTTACTCTATTCCATTAATGTATCTTGCTTCTTAAGGGCCTGATGCTAAATACTTGTTCCCAAGAACAGCCTTACATTAAGTATAAGAGACTTTTTCATGTAGATTTGATCCCAAATCCTGGCTGCTTCATTGTACAGAAATAGGGCTATGTTAAACTTCAAGAAGTGTTACAAAAACTGTATTTAGCTGAAAAACTAAATAAAATTTTGAATGTGTAAATATTTAACAGGGGCTAGAAGTAGCAGTAATCATAGCAGCAGTATTTCTTCTTGTGCACCTCACTGTTTTATGTTCCTGAAAAAACACTTGCTAGTAGTTGGTCATACTTGGGCATACATCCAACAGGTCACTATTACACTGAAAAAATGGAATTATTTTATGGATTTACAATCTGGCAATTTTTAAAAAAAATAAATTTGGTAAAACTCTCTCTAACTTTTGCTATGGAACAAACTATTTCCTCACCTAAATTCTATGAGATGTCATCACAAAAGGTATAAATTTTACTTCATAAATGGAATCCTTCTAGACTGATCATAAACATATGAATTAGGTAATAAAACTTGTCTTGTTCTACTGTTAAGCTGCAGAGACAAATTCTTGTGTAAATTAGATGATACTCCTGTTTTAGAGTATACTACTGTCTTGTGTGTTTATGTCCTTGTCTCAGTGGTAATAAATTAGTGATCCTCCTCAGAAAGTTAATAACAAAAACAGCTGGAAAAGGAATAACATGATGACCTTGAATTTATTGCACAGGCTGGTCTGAACTGGGAGATGAAGTAAACTACGGTCTGTATTCTTAAAATGGAAGACTTGAAAAAATGGCAAAATACAGTGAGACTTGTGGTCCTTAGGTGAGTCTCAATTCCTTAGCTAGGAACTGAGACATTTTCAGAGCTGAAGTGAAGAGACCAGAGCTAGGCAAGTCACTCACCATGAATAGTAGAGGTCTCTGAACCCTGCAGTGCTAAATGACTTTTAACTAAGTGGAGACAGAGAAAAAGAGACAATGTTTTCTATCTCCACATATAAATCCAGATCCTTTGCTGCTTCTCACAGGAAACATGCTCTTAAGACACGTGATCTATACATTGATCCTGTGCATATACTTCATAACTTCAGGATTCCCAGTAACTGCAGTCTTTACTGTTTAGCAATCCAACATCACTCTCTGCTGGCCACTTGAGAACCTAGGGAGCTTTAAATTAGTTCTTGCTATGTCGATTTTGATGTAGGATAATCAAATCCCAGTAACTACAGTCCAGCTAGCTACATGTTTTTTCCTTCTCTCTCATGGAGTCAGAATTTTCCTTTTGCTTTGATGAAGTAGATTTTAAAAACAAACACAAATACTTCATAGCCCCACAGGCATCATTTTACCAGCCCAGCCTCTCACTTCTTCCTGCTGCCTGACATTTCAGTTCTCTTTTCTGATTTCCCGACACCCTTAAGCTCTGAGCTAAATACTGTGGTTGTATAGGCATCCCTGCTAAGAAAACATGGGCTTCTTTAGCTAATTTGCCATTATTGAAGCATTTGGTCTCTCTCCAAAAAGAGATTCTACATAACAGTTGATTGTTAACAATTTGCTTCTGTCTGCGTGGAAGATTTTCATGCTGTGTTGGGCTTTCGAAGATTTATTTTTGCATAAGGTGCTGAGATTTAAGCACCATTGAAGCAGGGAAAAAAACTTGGCCTTAATGACAAAAGCCTGGTTGGAAAGGCTTGGATCAAAGGCAAGGAGGAAAGGGCTTGTGTCACTGGATTAGGAGCCAAAACTAGACTGAGGAACTTTTTAATGGTGTTTATCTTTCATGTTCATAGAAAGGTTTGGGTTGAAAGGAGCCTTAAAGATTGTCTTGGGCCAACTCTCCTGCAATAGGCAGAGACACTTTACACTAAACCAGGTTGCTGTGAAAGCCCCACCCAGCCTGGCCTTAAACACTTCAAGGGATGGGGTATCCACAACTCCCCTGGGCAACCTGTGCCAGTGCCTCTCAGTAAAGAATTTGTTTCTGATATTCAACATAAACCTACCGTCTTTCAGTTTGAAGGCATTCCCCCTTGCCAAGTCATGTCCTATTTTAGTTCTATTTTTCTTCATTGTATCATAGCCTGGCATAAAAGTACTAATGAACATAATAGAAACACTGAAAATGTGAAGTAACATACACTTACCAGTAGATGGAAAAACAAGGATGCACCTTCATACGGGATTGATGGCTTTGGAACCCAGATTTAGCTCAGCAAGATGAAATTACTAACAAGGAATATGTTATGCAGAAAATGCATTAATTCACACATTTTTCTCAAGTATTCTTTTCTCTATCCAAGCTTAGCATGGCTGCTTTGCCCTTCCTCACTTGCAAACGATCTGAAGATGGTTTAATGACAAGAGCACAACTTTGGAGTTAAAGGCATGTGATTAGATTCTGCCTAAAGGAATTTGAACAAGTTACCTAGGTCTGAGTCAAACAGGGACAACAGTACTTCCTTCATCTACAAGTATCACAAGAGCTCAAGGCTGAAGCAGATACAACAGAAGTGAGGATTTCACACATATCAGAGACTACATCATTCTTTGCTTTATGATTTTACTTCCACTAAAACCTCTTTAACAATTCACTGGCACAATATTCCCTTCTAAAGGTCCTTCCAGGCACCTGAACTGTGCAAAGCAGGGCTGGCCAGTCCATGTTTTGGCACCTACAGGACATGTTGTGGTTTGGTCATTGAAAGTATGTTCTCATGATGTGGATAGGCAAGGACCCCTTATATCTGCCCCCCTTGCCAGTTTTGTCTCCCAGATCTGTTTATAGATTCCACTGTCATCTTTGATCTGTACTGGTCACAATAGCATTTAGTGAGATTTCCTATATTGTAATCTTGCCTTTTTTTAATACAGGTACAAAGGCTCTGCTAGCACAGCTAGGATAACAGCAGTGTTCCTGGCTAATCTTAGCCTGCTTAGACCTGTACTAGAATCCATCTTTGACTACCTCAGACATAACACAATCTCAAAAATACTAATAATGATGAAAATACTTAATCTGTAGGCACAGTATTTGCATGCAGTCAAACTTACCATCTGTCTTGATGAATTTACTCACATAAGGTGACATTTTTAGTTATACATGGAATTGCAGCTTGGTCAATAAATCTGCCTTCCCAGAAAGGTTACTAGGTGTGAGTCAGTGGTTACAAGCAAAGTGAAAACTTTGAGGTACAATATGTATCCATTATTCAGCAGTGCAATAAGTAAACAGAGCTGACAGCATTTGCAGTGCTGTTTTAAAAATACATTATCTCTTTTGTACATCATAGTATCACACACCAATCCACTCCATGTAGTTGTAGTGTCCAATTTGTTCTTTAATCTAAGCATGTAAATGAGAGTGAATAATCTGTGCTTCAGATTGTTTTACTCAAGAGTTTGAATAAAGCTGAAGTTTCCTGCTTTTTAACTCAGAAAAATAAAAGTTCCTCCATAGCAGAGTCTGAATATGTACAATTGCTTCAGGACAGGAAACATCTTGTGGATATCAAACTTAGGTCTTCATTTCCCTGCAATCCTGTATCTCTCACGTGAAACTAACATGATGCCCTTCAATGAAACTGAAGAATCTCTGTAACTTACATACTACTGCCCTCTACTGTGCATATATATAGAGAGAGAGAGAGAGACAAACCATTAAAACAAACTTAACATCAATATTTTTTGTAAAACATTGCATATGAATTTCTTGCATTTCCTGGGCTCATACTACATTCTGGTTTTGCCTAAAGCATGCTGATTTGGGAGATAAATATTCCATTTAACTCGTTTGTTGATCTGAGTGACCACAAAGGACATTAGTCTTAAACCCAAGCAAACTATTAAGCTAGAACTTTGGAGGAAAACCACAACTCAGGAGAAAAATCAGCATCATTTTTCAGAACTGTAATCCCATCACTAATGAAATAATTTCAGATGGCACAGCAAAATAGCATCAGACAATCTGTAACTGTAATTTTGTTATTTGAAAGGTGCACAAGCTGTGCTAACACCATGGTTACATCAACACTCCATTAGACCACACGTCTCTCATGGCTTTGCATCACTCTACCAGGCCTATCATCATTCTGTCCTCCTCTTCCCTGTGCTCTCAGCCTTCCCAGCTTCTTGCAAGAATGGGCACATGGCTTTAGTGCAGGACTTTCCCCATATTAATAGAGAGCTGGAAGGCCACATTCCCCTTTTTCCTGCAATCATATGGGGTCAATGAAGCTTGAGGCAGGCATGAACAACATCTGTACTGGGACAAGATGTCCAAATAGTTGGCATCTAGGGCACAAAGAGGAACAGCAGTCACGAACACTCAACTTGTATTACAGTCTTTATCATGTAAAAAACACCCCAGATGCTCACAGAATCACTGTCTAGCATTGCAGTTTCTTCAAAGCCACAATGCACTATTTCTAATTTGAAAAAGATTGTTTTATACAACTATAAAACTGTATGGTCATCATGCACAGGTTTGTGGATCAGTTTGGAAACCAACAGTATAAAGGTAACTGCAGGCATTTAAAACACTTAAGGATTGAGGAACTAATTTCAAAATAATTACCTGAGCAGAATATAAGGCATCCTGAGAAAAATTTTTTTTGAACACAAGATGAGCAAGTAAGATGCAAGCAAAAAGAAATTGAGAAGTCCCAGTCCCACACCTCCATAAATTCAAGAACAATTAACAGTGAACTCTAAATGGACCACAAGACAGCAGGTGCATTTGGAAGATTAACCCAGAAGTAATAACTGTGAGAGACACCAAGAATCTTTAGGGAAGAGAAACAGCACCCAGCTTTCATCTCCTCTGAGAACTGAAACAGCACATCATTCATTATTCACAACAGAAGACAATCTGTATTAGATCAACTTTATTATATTATCAAATTTGACAATAAAATATTCAAAATCTATTGAACACATTCATACACAAGAACATATAAAATGCCAGGTCTCAGAATATGTTCTGTACAAAATACTGGTTAGTGTACAGCAGCAAAGTCATTGCCAAACATTCCCTGAATTTAAGAGGGCCTTGAACACACTGTGCTCCAAGAACTACCTTAATACCAAACATTCCTTCCTTTGGTCTGCAAATCCTTTGCAATTATTGCTAGTTATTGAAGTTTTCTGTTTTTATACAGAATCACATAGTGACTCTGAACCTCTTCAGCAGTACTACAATGACAGCTGAAAGCTTCTTCAGCATTTTCTATACATGTTGTCAAAAATAAGAAACACATTTGGTCCTCAAGACTAGTTTTGGTTTCTGAAAATATGATGGAAGAACAAAAAACTACATAAAAATTATGGAAAGAGACACATAATTAATGCTTTAGGTATAATGAAGATACATTAGTGAATTCAAACATTTCCAATGTGCAGCGTGGCAAAGCACCTGAGTTAATCCTCTTATCAAAGTGCCACATTCTCCTTAAATATTTCTTTTTCAGACCTCTCTCCCCACATGAATCTAGAAAGCTCAATGCACGTGGCTGCAGCAGGTCTGTAACAGCAACGCTCAGTACTGTCCTTGCAGAGGATGGTGCTGCAGAGAGCAGCCACTCCTCACATGCAGAGTGCAGTGGTTCCATTTCAGCAATTGAATAACGCACTCACTTTTCAACGAGAGCTACATCCTAATATGCAAGAAACTGCAAATGAAAGGGCTGATGATCACTTGGCAGGGAAAAAACCCCCCAAAACAACAAAACCACACTTTCTGGACATAAAACTATAGCCTGCAGATCCACCGCATCCAATCAAAGAACCCCAGAAGCACTGTGCTTGCTCTCACACAGTACTTAGGACTCAGGTACACACATTTCCTTACAACAAGGCTTTATAGTGACAAACAACATGAACAAATAAAAGCCTTGAAAAACCTTCAGTTTCATCTTACCACACTAATTAACACAAGTTTAAGGAGGCACTCTAGGGCTTGCCCACTAATGGAAAACTGGTTTAGAAATCTTTAGGTTAAAAGATACAGCCAACTAATCTCAGAAACACAGTACTTGGTTGCCAAAACTGGAAAAAAATAAAAGAGTTGTGCTTTTTCTCTTTTTTTGGGTCACAAAAAGTGTATTTTGGAAGTACTAAAAGAAAAAAAAGAGGAAGAAGGACAAGCATTTTTTGAATAATGTATTTTGGAACTTCAAATCACAAAACCCCCTGAAGCTAAATTCTTGCTATGAGACTGAAAATGCTACTGACCAATGGTAAGGATCCAAATGAAGCTTAGAAACATTCTCCAGATCAGGTCAAGAATTGTTTTCTCATTTTTCAGCCCTTGATGTCTACATTGGTATCCTGAATACAGCCTCCAGCTCCACTCAATCCAGTGCTTATTAACATGCATTCTCCTTCAGCAAGAAATACAGATTGTGATTAGCTGTTTTCTGTAATTTATTCAAACAGCAATTTATTCAAAAATTGAGTCAGACCAAGGAAGAGCTTTATCATCTTTGAGCAGTCTTGGAACACAAGCCTGAAGCTTATCCAGCTGACAAGCCCTGCATAAAATAGATCACGTGGCTAAAGAAGAAATTTTTGGTTGTTTTTTTTCCACCCCCCCCTCCTTCTTGTTGTAGGGTTTTTTATTTTGGGGGGGATTGGCTGTTTAGGTTGGTTGGTTGTGGGTTTGTTGTGGGTTTTTTTTTTGGTTTTTTTTTTTTCCCTCATTTCAACAGTTACACATAATAAAGACTGTGGGCAACTCAGTACTTACTCTGGAAAAGTCTAGGCAATATTGCTGCTGAACTGTAGGCTCCTGGGCAAGTGAGGACAAGATTAATGATCCATTTTAAAAATCAGGAAAATGTCTACGCTCCCTCAACATAAGTACTAGGAAAAAATGCAGAGGGAGAAATAAAGCTACCCAAGGAAGTTAAAACCTAGGAAGATACTTAGCTTGTTGATGACCCTAGCTCAAGCTGGTTTGAACTAACAAGAGATTTCTGAATTAAAACTTAAAGCCTTAAAACTACCTCCTGGTTCCATTCTACAATAGCAAGAGTTCAAGCTCATCAGTTCAACACATGTTACTGATATGTCCAATGGCAGAAAACATTTTAGGCATGCTACCAAAATAGTTAAAATTTTACCCTTTAGACAAATTCAGTTTCTTAAGTAATGAATCCTTAATATTTTGATGAGTTTCCAAAACTCTTAAAACATTTTTCTTGGAGAACCTAGCATTTTGAAAGCATTCAAAACTGTGTTTTCAGAAAACTAAGTGCAGTCTAACCGGGTGGCCGGTTTTAAAGGAAGCAAGTGAGAATTTTTGAGTAGAACTATATCTACAACAGGACTTCTGTAATCACGGTGGTAAATATGATGGCCTTTAGGCCACCACTTCTGTGGAGGTCAGAGTTGAAATTATTCTATTTTAACATTGAGTAAAACAATACTGCAGGAAATTACAGAATTGTATGTTCAGCAATTTATAGCAACATTTACGGAACCACTTATCCCAACTTCTTGAAACAGCAAAAATGAAACTTGTAATCTATGGGCAATTACTTTTAGTCTTAAAACATTTATTTTCAGTGGAGCAATGTTGATCTAATCACTGCTTAGGTAACAGGATCAGAGCCAAAGTATTTGACTGAGAACAAGGTTTACACTCCATATAACATTATGCTGGCTTCCATTCCCCACCCCATTTCAGAAGTTTACTTTTTTTTTAAAATACTGCCCACCATCCATTATCATTTCCACTGCAGAAGGTTGTTTTTCACCCAGAAATGCAATTCCACACTATATAGATTGTTTGACAGTATTCAATTACCTCTGATTTATGTGCTACTCCACACTGCTACAGTTATTACAAGCACCAACCACAGTTTAGCTTCATTCCCTCACTGATAAATAAAGCACAGGCTGAGATTTCCTCAGACTCCAGACTGTACGCAATCAGGGATTCTAGAAGTTGATGAGCAAACAATTTCTTCATTCTAAAATAACCCAGTAGGGTACCTAATAAAGAAGCTTCAAGTAATTCACACATCTAGCTTTTCTTCTCCCAGGCTGTAATAAAAAAAAGTCTGGATTACAACAATGGTAGCACAGTTCCAGGCAGACCTCTTCCGTATCTTACCTAGTAGATACGCACATTTACAAACGAATCCACTGGGAACTGTGGATCAGAATACGCAAGACCCTTTAAAAAGCTTACTGTGTTTCCCAAATTGTTAATACCATTCCCTTGGCCATCCAAAATTGCCATCCTTCCTAGCCTTCCCACTCCAAACCTGCAAAGACCACACAAAGTAGCTCTGGGATCTATGACTCCATGTGGTATGTGCAAGGGGCTGCACAATCTCCGAAGGAAAGTCTGTGTGACCATTGGACACAACACCAAAGGCACCAAAACGTGTATTTGACGAAATTTGCAGAATGTGAAAATACCATGAAGCATCATAAACACAAATCAGAGACAAACGATCATTTAGGACACCAAGCAACTTGAATGCAACCTTTTAAAAAAGCAAAATAAATAATTCAAATATCTAAATATCAAGGGATTAAAAGGCATTTCCCCATATTTAAGGGAAGGCATCACAGTTGAGGAAAATGACTGTCAACACAAGGTTATCAGAAATCAAAGAGCAGCTTTTTCACATAGGAGATAGTAGTATCATTGGACAGCATTTCAATATGCTCATTTCCTGAAAGCTCAAACATCACCACTTGCTGTTTTTGCTTGTCCACCCACTTTTTACATTGCAAGGCACTCTGTAAGTTCACTGTACCATCCCCATCACTGTAGAAAATCTTGGGTTCTTTGTCAGGAAAGCTTTCATAATGGAAAGAATCGGGGGTTTCCACACCAGTGCCATACAGGCAATGGATGCGCACCCCGGGCGGTGTCATCTGGTACACCAGGTGCTCCGTGTCCTGCCTCATGAGCCATCCATCCTCAAAGTTAATGTCCCTGTAGAACTTCCAGTAATCCCTCAGAGTGTAGTTAGCTGTGGGTGTGCTTACAAAGACCTTGTCTGGGGGCCACGTGTAGTTGTAGGGGAGCATCCAATTCGTGGAAACTGCTGATCTCTGCTGGTCTCTGATCTTGAGTGAACTGATAACAGGGATTCTGTTGTTGTCACCTTAGGAAAAAAAAGTGGAATTTCATTATCCATAAAGCAAAGCATCAATCTTCAGCAGCAGCAATTACCAGCACTCATGGTGATGACATGAATAATAAGTTTGTTCCCCTGGCTTACAGACAATTTGAAAAGTTTTTCCTCATTTATGATCGTCTTGTTAATTAACTTCTGTAAACTGAGTTTTAATAACTTCCAAAATTTAAATATGAGTTGATGAATGACTGTAAAAAATGACTTAAACTAACACATGACTATATGATAACTTATATGCATCTTTCTGCATATTTCAACAATTGTTCTTGCATCTACACAAAATTAAAAGCTGCTTAATAAATGGCTGATATAGAGATTATTAAAAAAAAAACCAAACAAAAAACCAAAACCATGAGACAGACATGAGTTTATATTCCTTATTTGTTTTCATTATCACAGTGGCTGTCACACCTCAATTCTTTTGTCAGCTGAACTTTGAATTTTATTTTCTATTATTAGATCCAGGTGGTTACAGCATGTAGTGGTCCAGGTCAACTACACCATAAAAATTGAAATGCTGCAACCGAAACCACCATTCCTGAAAAATATACTCTGGTCCATTTCAGTTCCATGGGGTGGCACTATTGCTTCAGCAAAGAGACACAAAGTGCAGTATTGCCTTCTTCAGGAGGACTACATGGAGATATTGCTAGTCTGAAACAGACAAAGAAAACTCAAATGCACAGCGAGAATCACAAAGGTGATGGAAAATGGGTTTCATGATACTGTGTGGTTTAAGCATGTCACTGTGCACTCTCACCACTAAGCTACTGAATACTGCTTGGCAGTTTTCAGCAAAGAAAGCCCCAGTTCTGAACTGAACAATGAAAGGAATGTGTACATTTATTTCCAGCAGAATAATCAAACACAGAACCTGACTATTCCAGCCTTCTCTCACAGAACTGCTACAAAGTGCTTTTATTTTTTTCATAACTGAAGAAGTACTGGATGGCCAACAAGATGTGTAAGTCTGACGTTGTGCAGACACAACACTCACAACATCAGGTCTAAGGAAGACACTGCTAACATTTCAACCTTTCAAAACCAGAAACAAACCACTGTGAGCTTTGTGTCTTTGCCCCCTGTAGTGGGATTCAGCAAAGCACATGTATAAGTAGCTGAAAGTATCACAAAAATCTCCAGAAAACAATTCCATCCGTGTACTGTTTACCACTTTGATAACAACTGTGGATTTGACATGAAGTTTCTAGGCATTACACTTTATAAACAGGAATGGGAACAGAAAGAATGCATTCATAGAGTGCCTTGTCTTTCCTGCTGAAATGCAGTATATTTTTTTTAAGCAATAATTCTTCTGCATACTAACCCTGATAACTTTAGGAACTCTTAAATAGACTAATGCAATCCAAGTGCTGATGGTGCTGCTTTACTACAGATACTTGAGACAGAAACAGCCTAAAACTGTACATTCTGATATTATGTTTGCCCATTTAACTTTCCCACACGATTCTTAAATTTGTGCTTGAAAACATGAAAATTTAGTACAACAGATACACAGATTAAAATATTACTAACTTCATTTTAGAAGAAATTTAGCTATTCATTATGCATTAGAAGAATCAGCCACTTTGCTTGAAATGCATTATAAAGTGTAGATGAGGTATGAAGCACAAAAGTTTAATCCAACAGAAATACAGGACTGTGGAATTTTATATAATCGTGAAATTTTATGGAGGTAATATTAACATTGTTCACTTCTTGCCATTTCTGTAGCATGCAAATGTGTCAGACAAAGCCTGTGGAAAAGGGAAATAAATTTTTACAATGCCATTTCAACAGCTTTAACAATGTGTAAATTGGATGTTTGTATTGAGTCAAGTTTTCTAATTAGTAATGGAGTAGTGCACAACTGTTCAGAATCAAGTGCCTTTGCTAAGCAAAGTATTCTTTGCTCTGTCCATGCATGGCTGGCTCTTGTTGTGTGTTTTGCATTTTGCATCTAAAACAATAAGTCCAATTTTTGATGTCAGCTTTGATTAGGAAGAAGATAGTGGCTATTCAAAGCTAACAAGTCAGAAACATCATGAACTAAATGTCAAAGCACATGATATAATTATGATATCACATGATGGGGTAAGTGAACATTTTCCATCAGTCATTTTAAGCTACTTAGTGAAATACATTCTGCTGCTTTATTCAATTTTTTGGTTTTTTGGTCTGTGGCATATCCTGTGTGATAAACCCAAGACCTCAAAGACTCACTTTCCTAATCTGTAGAGTTCTAACTTTCACCTGAGATTTACACTGTGGACACCGGTTCCCCACCCTGTCTAACATTAATTTCCTTTAATGTTAACCTCAAGCAGCTGTGTGATCTTTAATCAAAGGAAACTGCTGAATGCTCTGGAGTCCTTGGTAGCTTTGCAATACTGAACAGAGAGCAATCAGGTTGGTGGCAGAAGGGACAGAAATAGAAGGCATCAGGCCAAACAGCAAATGACACAACAATCTTCTCAAAAGAGGCCACGAGAGGTCAAGAAGGGAGAAAGCTCCTGGTTACAGGATGTGAGAAAACTCAGTCCACCCCCACAAATATGAAAAATAACAGTTGGGTTGCAAGGCTTGAAACATCAAGTTGTCATCACTTACAAAAAAGTATTTTTACCTTCATGGTACCTTAAACTCTCATCCTGCAGTCTTACAGTCTTCCGAAAGTCAACAGTCTCATTAGCATTGTGCACTACACACAAAATGCACTGCAAAGCCTCAAATTACCTACCTGAAGCCAGCACACGGAGAGTTTTAGCCACTCCTCCCCATGGAGCTCCTAATGACACATAATCCTTGATGTACTTGTCTTTCCAATCCTGGGGCTGTCGGTTGAGGAAGTAGAGGGTGTACATGTTACCCATACTGTGGGCAATTAGGACAACAGGGCTTCCATATCGCTCATACAGTAACTCTATCATCTTGCGAAGTGCCACAAAATAGTCTTCATTCTCATCTAAAACAAACAGATTACACAGTGATAATTATTAATTGTGAATGCTAAGCTTTAAAAAAAAATAAGCTTTTAAATAATTGTGTTGAACTGTCTGTGGCATTAATAATTCAGAACTTAGAAATTCTAATATTAAATGGGAGGGTGGGGGTTTTGTGTGCATATGCTTTGGTGAAATGGGCTTTTTCTGTTGTTTTGTTCTGGTTTTAAGCAAGTTTTAAGTGGCAAGTTGTTTAAAGAAGAAAAAAAACCCACAACACTGAGCTTGCATCTACATCTAGGAGTACCCAGGCCCCAAGAACTAATCAAAATTAAGTTTTTAGGTATAATTGTACAGGGCGGGAGAAGAAATTCAATACATTGTTTGCTGGCTAGGAGAGTCAAAAATTTTTAAGTAACAGTATATTATTTACTTGGTGCCTTTCTCCAGTCATAAGGTGCTCCTCTTACATCTTCGTCACGTTTGTAGCCCCAATCTACTAAACTCTGCACCAACATATAAAAGTAACTTCCTGTAAACATCAGATAAGAGAGAAACAGAACGGTAACAAGGTTAGTGTGAGAAAAAGCTGCCAGACACTACTGCAAAACAAAGTTCCAGAGGCATTACCTCCGACAGCACATAGACATTAAACCTGCAGTTTGCCTTTAAAAATCGGAAAGCTGCATGCATATTAAACAAAATGAGTTATGCTCACTATCCCCCAAAACAGAGAACATCACTTTTAAAACTTCTTACTAGTCGTCTGATCTCTCAAACATTTTGGCAGCAAAATGTAGTATACACAAAGTGGATAAATTTTACTCATCAGAGAGAAGTCTACCCTTGAACTGCAACATAATAATTTCTGAGGGGTTTTCGGCAGTCATAGCTTTTGTTGTTTGCAAATTAATGTCAGGTAGGGTATAAAGGTTGGCCTGGACTTCACTAACACTTATTCTTGGAAACAAATGCTTATTGCGCACCCCAGGGCAGAACTTTGGAAACTACCCCAAAACTGCTTTTCTATCTCTGGGGTAGTGGATTAAGACTTAAGTAACTGAACATAAAGCTTTAATAGCAAAGAAAGGAAACAGTTGCAGACTACATATTAAAAGATGTTACATATTACAAGGTTTGACACGTAGGATTTAAGTATTACCTCGACATCATGCCTCCAGTAACAGCATCAGAACAGTCTACTGAACATCAGAGTCATATTTAAGTTCTGAGCAGAACCTCACTCGTTAGTCTTGAATGTTTATCATATAGTCCCTCAAGCAGAGAATTTAATCATAAACCTGTTGTAGTTGTAAGAGTGATCTAGTGCAGATCATTAAGCACGTCACTGCCCTTAAAGAACAGATCCATGTTACGAAGCACATGAAGCTCAGTGCATTACTGACTCTTCAACTCCTCCAGTCTTCAGCCACAGCTAACAACAACTCACAAAAGCTTATCAAACTCAGTGGTTTCTGAAACATGACTTCTACAAAAGCACTAAACAAAAAACCCTGCAGATACATTAATGCAGAAATCTTTTGCAGCACAAATGCAATTATATAATTATTCTGACATCAACAAAATACAAGGAGCTATAGATTGTGGTACCATAACTCCCAATCCCAATAACCCATACCTAAGGCCAAAGAACATCTCACTCAGAACCAAGCTGAAGTGCTTTTATTTCAGTTTTGCTTGTCAAGCTTCAGTCACAGAATTTTCTACTCAACCCATCTCATTTTCAGAAAGCATCTGTCCTCAATATGCCTACTCCGATTTCATCCAGCAAACTCAGATTTGACACAACACTAAATAACATGGAATCTTCTTGTCTCAATCTGTCAGGCCACGCAACAAACGAATCAATACAATGTAATGAAAACTCTTAAAAGCAAAGTGAGCTCATGGAACTGTAATTTGAAAACACATTTCAGTAGCTTGCTGCATAAAGACAAGCTAGAAAAACCCCCAAAGTGACAAAGCACTCCCAACACAGCTTGTACATACCAACGCTCCTTTTACTTGGGTCAAGAAATTCCAAGGAGAACGTCTGCCCAAATCCTGGTACTCTGATATCCACGCCATCTGGTGGTTCTGTAACCTTACTTGTTCGATTATATACCAGCCTGGGGAGTAAGGGAAGAAAAACAATGAAAAAAACCATGAAACATGTTATATCGCCACATGACAACCCTCAACCACACTGGGTCTTACATTCTGAGTGCAGTACAAGAACTTTAAATACTATTACTCAGAAGGAGGAAAAAAACCTAACCCAAGCAGAGATGACCAGAGTACTCTCATGGCTAAGAGGTTATACAGTGCAAACAAATACTTTAATGCTTTACGTGCAGAATCTAAGACTTTTCAACTCTGTAAAACTGAGTATAGGAACTATGGCTGAGCTTCATCTTTAAAACATAAGCTACTTTATATAGTTCTGTACCATTTGACTTTGCATCAAGCCACAAAATGGAAAAAACTTATAAAGAGCATAAGAATGTGGCAATAGGACATAAAATACCTATAAAATCAGACATCAAAAATATTATCCTACCTAAACATAATTAATTTCCATTTAACTAGAAACATCCATACCAGCATAAGGGAATATTTTTCTTTGTTAATAATGATTGGCACCTCAGGAAACATATTGAGGCATTGAGTGTTTTGTAAATACTTTTCAAATCAACTTAAGATGTGAAGACTCTGGAGCATTGAGTAAGGAGTTTATTTCTTTAGTCATCCCTATTATTATAGTTGGGGGTTGGTTTGTTTTTAATACCGTATCAATACAATTGCCATTCCTGAATGCAAGCTTTTACCCCTAGATGGAGTCTAAGAATCTAAACTGATGCACAAATCTTCTCTCAACAAAGATCTCTCTAATCCATAAGACATAGGGCAAGACAAAGCTGCTTTACAACAGCTCAGTACATTCATAAGCGAGCAATATGCCAATAAAATAAATAGTTTTTAAGTGCACCAGCTAATTATTTCTTGTTTTCATATATTTATATTATTTTTACAGGAACATTAATAAAGCAGATTGAATTATGAAATAGTGTGAAAGCTTTAAATTAGGCAATTTTTAAAACCAAAATATTTCAGGTGGAACTTCTGTGCGTCAGCTTCTCCCCATTTCCTCTTGTCCTATTGCTTGGCAGCACCAAGAAGAGCCTGACTCCAAAACCAGCAGAAATTCCAAGTAACTTCTCTCACTGGTCTTGAATCAGAAAAGGAATTTAAAGGCAGCCATTCTGCATGCCAGCCTAAGGAAAGGACGTAACTGCAAAGAGCAGCATTTCTGATCTTACCTGATATTATCAATCCAGCAGTCAATGATGACAGGCAGAAGCAATTCTAGATTCAGCCAGAGTGTAAAATAACTGTCTGTCTTCTTAGAGCAGAGATAGTGAACCACTGATGGCTTATCTAACTTTGCTTCCAACTGATTACCTAAGTCCCCTGGAACTGAAAAATATAAAAAGGAGAGAGAGAGATAAAAATGAGACAGTTAATTAAAATATATAACATTTTATATTGCAGTATACACAGCTAAATACTGTTTTGTAACTAAAATAAATAATTTTAATATTTAAAAATATTTAAATACTACATAAGAAGGTATTACCTATACATTTTCCACTGAAAATATGTATTTTCAAAAATCATTAGCTGAGAAACCAACATGTAGAATGACTGGATCAACAGCTCATAACTTCAAAGAGCAGACTATATGGGACCACATCATATAAGGCCATGGGTACAAAGAAAAAGATTGTCTTGGACATCACCAAAATTATCTGTGTTTTAAATTACAAACTGAATCTTTCTGAAAGAACTTTTTTTTCAGAGCATCACAACTGCACATGCAAGTCTTTCTTTTTAAAGAGCTGCCTGCAAACTATCAATTTAACATTAAAAATGAAAAAAAGCAAAAGATCCATTTATATTATTTATCTGCCCTTTATCACACAAGGCCACACTTCTGCAACACAAGACATAGTTGGCTAACAATGTAAAAATGCAGTTTCATATCTTTTACATTCACAGCTTTGGCTACAACAACAGTATTACTTTTTTTTCCTTTGGATACCTTACATCAGTACTACTTGAAGGGTCTCGGGTATTTGCACCTCCTTAAGGTACATACTAAATGCCAGTATCCCTTTGATTAAGGTTTATTCTTTGTTATTTTTTAAACCCTAGATGGAAACAGGAATATTTTTCCAAATTAGAATTAGTCTTAACCAAACACTCTTACAATTTTCAGCATCAAGTTTTCAGAGAAACTTCTTACATCCTGTTATGTTTAATCATTTCTTCCTCAAGAACCAGAGAGGCAAAAACATTTCAGTAACTGAGAAGCTTTTCTGTATTAGAAAAACTTAGAAGTTACACACTTCTTAAGGGTTCCCTCCACTCCTTTCAGCTCCACAAAGCCCTCTTTTTAGTGTGTGCTGTACCCCATATTACTCGCCAATGTTTAGTTCTGAAGTTTTTTAATGCAGATCTACCCATACATTTGTTCCCCCCATCCCCCAGCCAATTATTTAATCAAAACAGTTCAAGTTCGACAATACACTGATACTTAGCAATGCTTTAAGGAAAGAGATAATATGTTTTAGTGGAATGCCTAATTTAACTGGAAAACCAGATGTGCTTTTAGAGAAAAATTTATTGCAGAACTGAAAAAGGCCAGAACTTCAGACAACCGCATTCTTACAACCTCCAACCACTGCAGGTTATGCCCCACCACAAGATATACCTCAGGATTTCTTTATTAACTGCCTCTACTTTCTCATTAGGTTTTACGGGGCTTTATTTTTGCAAACTTAAGTGAAACGTTAAAAGGCCCAGTAGCTGACCATGGTTTATTTTAGGTCATGTTTCAAGGACTCTGATATACTGGAAAGCATAGTAAGGGAGATTACAGTATTGCATCACACCCTAGAAAGAGTTTACTGAAGTTCAGTCTTGTAACCCCACAAAATCCTACTTAGTTCTTGCTTAGAAAACTAAGGCAACAACTTGTTCCAGTCTTGTGCCTCTGCCATATCAGTGCTTTTAATTGGAAAAGGAACAGAACGTAATTCTATTTATATCAATCTTTCATGACTGGCCAGTTTCAGGAGCAGACCTGCCAAGGACAGAACAGGTTGATTTTGTCCTCAGTTTCAATGCAAAACAAAGAAGAGTGACATTTTGTTCTACCCTGGAATCTCACTTCCTTGGGTAAAAATAAAGTTCTTCCAGCAAAGATACCTTTCAAAGACTTAGGCAAACATCTGGGGTATTAAAGCTTGGAGAACTTGCTGAGGTTTCCAAACTGCACTCAACCATAAGCACTCCTGCTCAGAGTAGGAAAACTCACAACTGAAGAAGTTTAAGATTATAATCAAGATACATTTATCAATAAAAGCACTGAAAGCAGGAAACTGTACAAAGTCTCACTTGGACTTAATGAAATGATCTTAGATTAACTGCAAGTTTCATTTAGTTAAGATATTTTATCTTCAAGCTTCTGGAGGAGAGAGGCTGTGCTCCTGTGTCCAATTCAGGATACAAGATGAGAAACATGACATATTGATTTTTACTCGAGGGATGATAAGGAACAAGATGAAAAATGGCAATTTTTTCAATTCTAAACAAAAGAAAAGGGACAAGCCCTACCTGTGCAAAGATACATACTGTAGTTAAAAAATAAATTCTCATGTACAAGTATGATGCTTGTTCGTTTGTAAAGCAGGGATTAACAAAAATGTTTTTGTCATGTTTACATTTCCATATTAACAATGAAACTGCTAATCACTATCATTCACACCTTAGAGGTTTTTTATTTTGTAAAGTATACTCTGCAAAATGAAAATGGTTCATGATGAACCTATAGGGAACAAAATACAAATTTCAGTTTTAGAGATTATTGAAAAAACATGCAAGATCTTCAGTCTTCAACCCATCCAGTTTAACAGTGTTAATGATTAACATTTCAGCTGGAGAATTACTTAGTGGTTTTTTATAAGTAACAAGTAAAAAAAAAAAAAAAAAAAAAAAAAATCACACTGAAGATTAATTCTGTAGGTTAAGGATGTAGCTTTCCAAATCTTCTATGGTTGAATTTGAAAGCAGTATGAAAAATGTCTTTCCCTTTGCTCTCAGGGCATACAGAGAAAGTACCCATGGGCAGAGTAATCTGTATACAATTTTTCTCCTCATCCTCTCATCTACCAGTATCTGTAGTTTTTAAACCTTTTTGCTGGAAACATTAAAGAGCGTTGCTATTTTTTTAAAGCCTGCAAACTGACCCCAAAATAACTTGCTTGTGAAGCTCTGCAAAATACATCAGCACTAGTTAAGACCAGATGTCCAAGACGAGATCCTTAGCAGCACCCTGCTTCCCTAATTTGCAGCTGTGTAATTCCTCTATTAATTTCAGAACTGCAGCATTTGGAAAAATGAGATTTCTTATTCAGCAGGAAGAAGTGTTTCCATTAGATTTCATGTTCTATCAGTTCCAGCACATCCGCATTTTTCACAAAGATGCTAATCCCAACAGAACTCACTCTAACACATCGATGAGCCCAATTCACTTCCAATATTATAGTATCCTTAGCTGATTTTTGCGTCTCATCTTCCCTGACAAAACTAGTAGATCTCCCTCTGGGATGTGCTTTTGTATGATGAAACTTCAAGGAAAAGCACATTTAGAATATCATTAGGTTTAAGGGAGGTAACAGACTGTGAATTGCAGTAATTAGCTTTAGGATACATTCCTACTCCTGCCTATCACTGTCCTTAAGTCTTAATGACAGATTCACAGTTCCCACCAAGAGACAATAAGCAAATTGCACCCTGAAAGTGACTTGCCTTAAGACAGCTCAGATAACAAAGAAAAAAGATCATTCAACAAGTGTCCAAATATGAGGATCCTAAGGGAAAAAAAAAAGGTACCTATTTAATAATAGGGTGGGAAGCCAGGATATTTTTTATGTGGGGAAAAAGAAAAAAAAGAGGGCCAGCAGTTGGTACTTTTTTACTACTTTTATCTGAAATGCAAATGCCTTAGGGTATTTATCAACTATCTTAACTTTTTAACCAGGATTATTTCCTCAAATAACTGTCATCTTCATAGTTCTATAAATTAGTCTTCCTTCAAAATGAACCAACTTTCCTGGAAAATTAATTTTAAGCTCTGACCACAGTTCTCTAAGAAGAATGTCTTGAAGTAGCTCATAGACTCCATGGACTGCCACAGAAAAGGCCTGTGTTTAAAATTAGGAACAAGAAAGCAAACAACGTCTCACATGATACTTCCAGATACCTTGGATCACATGAGGCATAAACATTTAAATCACTCCTGACATCTAGCCAGCTGACCATACAAACACACGCAGCTCAATTAGCAGTCAGCAGGAATTCACAGGCAAAGCTCTTTTGCATGTAAATCAATTATTAACAAACTTCATTTAGGTGTCTTTCTAGAAAACTTTAGCCAAGTACCTAACAAATTGTTTGCAGAAGGTATCAGAACATTGATATAGTAATTGTGTTTAGTCAGCTCTAAAAGGTAGAGTTCAGTGCATCTGACACTGATCTTATAAGGTTGGGTTATCAGCTCCAAAAACTTCTAAGACACAAGATAGTATGCAGTGATTGTCGATGGGCTATATGAGAGAATGAAGGAGGAAGAACAGCCACAAATCTATTTGCCACAAGCATTAAACACAAGCCTATTGAATATCACCAAACTGATAAGAGAAGTGTAAAAAATTATAGTTCATCTAAATATAAAGCAAATATGCAAAAGCAATTGCACAGAATATACATTTTTAGTAGATACTGTCAGTAGAACTGAAACATTCAGTGGGTTATTTTCTGGTTTTATCATCTGACCCTGATCACATTTGTTGAGAGACTTCGCTTCAGCCTATAAGAAACAATCTGAGAGTTCCTCTTTAGTTGGTGCATTAAAAAATGAGAGTTCACCTGAGCTTAAAGGATATGTAAAGATTTTTCTGTATGATTATATCATCCTGGCTTAAATAGAAAACACTTTAAAAAAGGCATAAAAGCAAGTCAGCATCATAATTAGTCTCCTTTTCCCCCAAAACACTTGGGAAAGGAATCCAAGAAAATACCTTAATTTTAATGAGCATTGTGCCTGATATGAGGCCTTCAAGCAGGCTCTGCAAGTAAGGCTTTGACTTTCACCTGTTTCTTTTTCTTCTCTAGTATCACTATTATATGACTACACTTCAATGCATTTTTATTTCAATCTCAGAGAAAACTGAGCAATTGCACTGCAGGATTTTGCTGTCAGTTACTACACAAAGCAGTTTGGTCCCTGGTGTTGCTCCCTTGGTATGAACAAACATGAGCTCCAAGCATACTAACTCCTGCTACTAAAGCACCTTGAGGATGCACAGACCAGGTTAAAAAAAAAACCTAACCCGAAGGGTGTGGTGCCACTCTCCATGTTCTTTGTGCCAGCTCCTCCATTAAAGTAATTCAACTACAAAATTAATCACTTCTTCCTCACCAGGTTATTTCCTCATCCTTTAGCAAGACAAAGGACTCCAGAAAGTGGCCAACAAACAGGTACAAGGAAAGCTGGGTGAGCACTAATGAGCTGCTAGACTGGCACAGCTGCTCCACAGAACCACCTTTCACCTGAGCCAGCTGGGGGCTCTCCAAATCTGAGAGCTGTTGCCGTCACAACTCCGGCCAAGAGTTGCAAGGTTGTATTCACGGAGCTCAGCTGTTTTCAGATGTGAGATTCCTCGAAGCAGCAGTTTTGTCAGTACCTGGGCAGCAGAACAGAAGTTACCCTTATATGAGCAATGCTCCATATTTTGCAAAACTCTGCTCTACTTCCCCCCTCTGTTACTTGGGTAAGCATAGATTGCAACTGCAAAGTGGGATCATTACACAAAAGGTTTGAGAGCAAGCTACACTGGGTCTTGTGACCATCACTGATCTAAAAGATTTCTGAAGTTATCATTATGTTGACAACATTCCTTTAAACAGCATTTCTTCTTTCTTTATTCCTTAAGATCAGGTGGCCAACTTGCCACAGAGAGTAAGAACAAACTTAACTCCCCTTTCTACTGAAGTGTGTTAACTTCCAAACAGATCAAGAGTGAGTGCTTTGATCATGAAACCCTGTTTAGTACAAGATAAAAATTTATTTTAAAACTGAACTTACATGAGGAATTAAGAGTCTAGATGCCAGTCTGATAAATCAGGAGGATCAACTCTGTATTCCCACCTGGTATGGGCTCCAAATTCATCTCAGGCTTGTATAGGCCTGTATAATGCAGCCTTGCACCTCTGAATCTCCTTTTCATTTGTGCATCCGGGTGATGCGGGTTTTTCCTCCCTTCCCCCAAACAACCTGTGTTAAGCCAGCACTTACAATACTTCCCGAAATGATTCTCCTAAGCCCTTCCACCATCTTCATCACAGTAATTAAAAAAAAAAGCTTATCTCGACACATCACATATGCAAGAAGAGTGAGGACTGTGCGGCAAAAAATCCAGCAAATTTTAAAATGCAGAGACTGACTAGAACAGTAGGAGATGCAAGTTCTGCAGCCTTTGATGAAAATTCACTGTAACAGCAAGAAAGTCTGTTGCAAAGCACTCCGGACAAATGTGCTCAGCCACACGGTATTTACCGGAATGTCTCTTAAGAAAATGTAGGTCAGCCACAGTTCTTAAAACCATCCTTAGGGAACATATATACTTACAGTAGATCCATCAGTAGTAAATCCACACTTCTACAAACACCCTTTCTCCCAATTGCTTTTAAATCTTTGATTCCTTCCCAGATAGAGTTCAATATTGGATCAGAAACTAAAACA
Source organism: Corvus hawaiiensis (assembly GCF_020740725.1). Lineage (NCBI taxonomy): Eukaryota > Metazoa > Chordata > Aves > Passeriformes > Corvidae > Corvus > Corvus hawaiiensis. Next base: position 9,424,522 of record NC_063224.1, read on the forward strand.
CCTCTGTCAACAAGAAGCTTGCACTGGAGCAAGCGCCAAGGCCTATTGCTAAACCCCAGCACTACAGAGTGGAAAGATGGGATAAAATATTGTTTCTAGACTCCCCAGACAGAATTCAAAGAACTTTTCCTGTTTCAACTCCTGCCTCTTAGGACATCCTTTTGCGTTTTCTACATCCAAATCCACAGCCTGTCGGTCAGTTCCGTGGCCTTTTAAGAACTGTGGATTTGTACACACTGTTCTCTGAGATAACAAGAACAGTTTTAAAAATGCTGTGTTAAGAGTTTGCCCTTCTAAATCAGAAGTTTGTAAAAGGAGTAACAAAGTCACCATCAGAGCCTAAATCATTATCAAGAAACGGAGCTTGAACTGAACAACATGCCACTGATTATCCTTTTCCCATCTTAGTTTTTCATCCCCCATGACCATCAAGGTTAATCAATAATAAGAACATGCAGCATGCTGAATGTATTCACAGGACTGGCTACTGACATTACTGTCACCAAATGCACTTGCTGTCGTGGGATGCTTAAGAATTACATTTTCAGCAGACAAGTTATTGAAACATTTAAAATTTATTTATGTCTTCTTATCAATGAATACAAAAAGCAACTAACAAATATTATTTATTAACTACTATATGAATATTGTCTGCATATTCATTACAAACTATTTTGTGTTAACAGGTGAAACCACAGGCTAGTAACAAATACTCTTTTCCACGTTATATGATGAAATAAGCCTATTTTTAAAAAATTTTGTAATTCGACTGCTGGAGCACCCAATCACTCCTCTGTTCACATCTGATTCCAGCCTCTTTCAGGTAAGGCCCATATAGAGGAAAAACTTAAGCGATGCTCTGGTGCTAGCTAATGAGCTCGAAGCGTATTAAAGCGAGCCCTGTCTGTCCCCCGCCCGCTGCCAGGCCACGGCAGCCAATGCTTTGGGCACGCTCGTGCCCCCCGGCCCGTACCCCGGCCTGGACCTTCCGCCGCCGGGCCGGGCCGAGCTGCCAGCGCCAGGGCAGCTGCGGAGCCGGCGCTCGGTGCGGGCTCTGCGCCCCCCGCAGCCCCACGAAGCCCGGGCACTGCCGGCGGCGGGCGGGGCGCGCTTCCCGCGGCCGTGCCGAGCCCGCAGCGCCCCGGGCCCCCCGCGCCGCCTCGCCGGGGGGGGGGGGGTACCGGGGCCGGCGGGCTCAGCCCGGCCCCGCAGCGCCCGCCCCGCCGCCCCCCGGCTCTTACCCAGCACCACGGGCGGCCCCGCGGGCCGGCGGCGCAGCGCGCTCCCGCCGCCGGGACACAGCAGCAGTAGCAGCAGCAGGAGGCTGAGGAAGGAGCTCCGTCCGGAGCGCGGGAGGAGCCTGGCGCCAGCCGGCAGAAACATCGCCCCAGCGCATAACCCTGGAGCCAGGAGCCGCCACCGCTGCGCCGCGGCTGCCGCGGCCCGGCCGGAGTACGGCCCCGCCGCCCGGCACGGCCAGAAAAGGGCCCGCCCGAGCCGCCGGGCCCGCCCCCTCTCGCGTCACCGCCCAGCGCTGAGGGCCCGAGCGGCCGCCGCTCGACCCTGGCTGTGGGAGCTCGATCTCCCCGCGGAAAGCCCTGTCAGTGTGGCCGACAGGTAGGGAGGGCACCCCGCAGCCCCGGGCTGGGGCCGACAGAACGCTCTGAGGAGGGAGACGTGCTGAGGGAGGAGAGCGTTTGTCTCTCACTGTTACGTCTACAGTTGTGCGGTCGTGATAAATTCTAACAGCGAAGTAATGGGCGTTTGCTGCAAAACATGTCTAAAAATAAGTAGCGCATAAGGGGCGTGGTCAGAATGGTTTAAGGGAAAGCCAAAGTACATGGGAGAGCTGGGAATTTTACTATTACACGGTCAAAGGACGGGGTATCTGATATAGAAGCTCATGGGCATATCTGCACTTCAGGCAACACCCGACTAACATGAGAGCTAATTGGTACAGAGGATCCCTGAGATCAGGCGTTTGGCAATACTGAGAGGGAAAAAAAAATCATTAGATCTTTAAATATGTAACAAGAACAGGCAGACCTGTAATTACAGTAATTTGGAACCAGAAGGGTTGTAAGCCTTTGTGCTTCAGCAATACCAGTTAGTAGGGGCTACGTGCTCTCTTTGGTGTACAGGTAGTTTGGTGGATGTCTTTGTGTGGAGAGGAACGAGGAAGGGTATCCACAGATGAAGAAACTAAACAGACAAAAAAATGGTACTTGGAACCAGTGTAACAACAGCTCATGATCAGTAATGATTGTGCTGATGGGCCAGACAAGGTTTCCTTGATTCACTCATATATCTACTGTTGCTGTGGAAACACACTTTCTGAGCCAGATGTTATCAATTCATGCTCAGGATAAAGCTATTTCTGATAAGGTTATTTTGCAACAGGAGCACTGCACTGTCTGCTTCACAGCTTCTTACATCCCCCCTAATTTTCAGAAATGTTCCTACCTTGAATGGTTAATACACTACCATGAACAATATAACAAGTGAAGACATGTGAGTGAAAGACAAATAGAAGTAGAAAACTACTCAGTGACTTGGTAACTCCTGCCAGCTAAGATATAAAATTGAAATTCTTCTTGCCTCACTGAATTCAGTGTTCAACAACTTCTGTGATTCCTGAAGACGGACGTGTCAGAGATTTGTGTGTGAAGGCAGAATCTGGTAAATCAGATATACAGCCTACTGAGAGGAGTTTAGAAAAATTATGTTGTCTTGGCATTGACATGGAAGGAGAAGAATACATCTTCCTCCTGAAATAAGAGAAGAAAAAGCAACAAATCATTTAAGGAGGGTAAGGCTAAGGCTAAATCTAGACTCGCCTTTTTCTAGGCAGCAGCCACACCTTGTGTATTTACATCCAACAAATCCAAAGACAGGTGCTTAGTCACTGTGCAAGTGCTGACATGAAATGACCTCCTACTAAAACAAACTGCAGGGTGTGCAAGTATGACTGACTAAAACTGATTGCAACAGTGAACCTGGTGTACGAATTAAAAGTTACAAAATGCAGCAAAAGACCTTATGGGAGGGTAAAACAGTATTTAAAAGAATGACTGTGTCTGAAATCAGTTTTCTCTCATTGTCAAAAGCCCCAAAATGCACATGTCCAAATAGCCTGGCTGGGATCACTTGTACTGTGACGCAAGGTTCAAAGAATGACACCTGTCAAGTCCTCTTCATCTTGTGGGTTTTCTCGGGTGGCATCAAAGCATCATCTTGGGACAGATTTTCTGTGCCTTGCTGTAGGCATCTCAAGCACAGGCCTTTTGGGCTTGATGTACACTTTGCATTTGTCGGCATTTACAAGTGCTCCTATTGATTATCACATAGGTATCACTTCTGTAACCATTTCCTCATCAATTCTACTCAAGATGTCTTCAAACCAATCTTAATATTTCCTTTACAAATCTCTGTGCTGTTTTGAAAGCTGGGAATGTCTTCGCACTTCACTAAAATACTTTCCATCTAATTCTGTTCCAGGAAAAGGCTTCTAAGCACATAATAGCTATTCCTGCAACCCCAGGCTCTTTAGATAACTGTCTTTCAGCTGGTGAATCAAGTAGTGTATGTTGGTTTTTTCCTTTTATTGTGTCCTTTTGTGAGATCAGGACCATTTGCATTTAAACACAAAGTAAATTAAGCTCTTTGCCTTTGTAAGGTTTAAATATGCACAGCAAATTTCTGTTTTCACACTGAGTGCCTGGTCCTGTTGTCACTCACACCAACAAACCCAGGAGCCTGGACACACGGCATTGCTTTCCAGCTGATGATACCCTGCTATTAATTGAGTCAGTGTAACTATTTCCAGGGGCTGTTTTGTTAGAAGAGCAATCCAGCTCTTTCTCCACAGAGAATGACTTGACAACAGGGCATGACTTCCCAACAGCAGTTCGGGAACATGACCCTGTGTAGCCACACAGAAATCTACCAGTCATCACCCAAGGCAGATTCAAAGAATAACAGAACCAACAGAACTATACATCTGAACTGCCAGTAAAATGCCAGCCAGGTTATTATTTTATGAAATTCATTCTATATACTGCTTCCTTCACATGTTTCGTATCCAAAGCTGCCTAGAAATGGAAAATGAAGTTGTTACAGTTGAACTACTGATAAAAGGAGTACTGCATCTTTTTCACTTATGTATGAAATGAAAAAAAATCATTATCCATAATTCAGAGGCCAGTGTGTTACCACTGTAGAATTTTTTTTTTATGTTCATAATCCATCTTCTAAGAAAATATTCTTTACTTCTTCCAAAAAATCCACACCATAGAAATAAATTATATTAAACACCAGAAACTACGGTGTCAGTAGCATTATCTTTGTTTAAGACTTTTTGAGGGCTTTCACTGGCAACTTGACAGAAATTGTGAGTTGGATATGAGTTTGCACACTGGTTATTTAAAAGTAACAATCCTTTCCAGAAATCTACTGTTTGCTTAAATGTCTTTTATTTGATTGAACAGAATTCTCTGTTTGCCTCTGATCCTTGCCATTTAAGTGGTGTTTGTATTGGCTCAAATACCCTCAAACAGGACTGTGCTGAGTTACACGAGTAGAAGACAGCCAGTTTCAAAGAAAGATTTGAAGACAACCAAAAGCGTTGTCACAAATCTACTCTGTCCTTGCACCTCAGAGCAGTAGCACAGTCCCGGGGCACAATCTGACATATTTGAACTGGGGCTGCAAAGACACTTCCTCCTTTCACTTCTCCCTGCTTCCTCAGCACTTCACATCCACTTCCATATTGTTGCCTATGGTTCTGCTCAGTAGCATTAGGACTGTAAACAAAACTTGTGTTCCTCATTGTCTTTCTGGCTAAATTTGGTTACAGTGTCAAAGAGGGACTGGAAAAAAGGGAAGAGGGCAATTGGGTAGTGGGAGTACTGAAATATAGACTTACATAAACATCAACCCACAAACTCAGAGCCAGGGTAGGATAACCACAATTAACAGATTAACAGTCACTGTCATCTCTCTATCTTCAAACCTTTAAGCCATATAATAGAGATCGTATTACTCCTTTGACTCATGTTTTGCTAAAGCAAATCAGTTTGTCCTTGTAAACCATCCATGTAATAGAGCTTCATAGTAAATTGTGAAGATTTAATTACTAACAAGCTGAATTTCAGAATTCCTGCTCAAAGAGAATTTTGTTAGAATCTGTGAGTGAGAAATTTTTAGCAAGAATGCTCAGACTTAAATAGTGGGACTTTTACTCAAGATTTACTCAGAGCTGGTATTCTGGGTTGGACTACTGAAGAATTTTGGAATTGGAGCTAGGCAATATATGGAATTAAAAAAAATTTAAAAATAAAGGGTGGCATGGGAAGATGAAAAGGGGAGATACAATTTTGTGTAGGATGAATATATGAGGAAAAGTGTTGAAAATATAATCCATGTTGTGATGAAAACTGAGTAGGTTGAACCCTCAGGGACAGTTTATGTCTTGCATAAGTTCCCACAAAGTACAACTTCCCAGCACATTGCAAGAGTTGTAGAACCTGACACCTTTTGCTGTGCAGAGAAACTGAGGCCCTCTGAGGTAGAAAGCTGTCAAGGTGGTTGTAATCTGCAGACAAGGTACTTTTTTCTGTGAAGAGAAGATTTGGAGAAAAAGCAGAATTTGGCATGCTTAACAAGTCTTACAAGAATTAGGGTGGTTGGAGAGGGCACAGTGACATGAGTCAAGCAGCAGCATTTCAGGATTCTAGTCCACAGATAATGAAAAGGCAAGAGCCCACTGTTTAATGAGCAGTTTCATCCAGTGTCACACCTGTTTGGTATCCCAGCCGGACAGGGTGTCTGGGAAGTCACAGAGAAATACAGGGCTTAGGAAATCTGCTAGCTCAGAGCTACTTCTGAAGAGACACAACACTGCTACTTCTGCATCCGATGGATTACTGACAAAAGTGAATCCATCTCTGCAAACACAAGTGTGTCCAGAAGAACTGAAACTGGTGTCAGTAATTTAGTAATGTATTGAAGGGGATGTTAGTCTTTGCCTAGTCTCCATAAGGTTTCACTCACTCATTTTCGGTGCTAAATTTTTCCAACACTGAAGGATGGAAAAACATCTGACCCTGATCACATTTGTTGAGAGACTTCGCTTCAGCCTGTAAGAAACAATCTGAGAGTTCCTCTTTAGTTGGTGCATTAAAAAATGAGAGTTTACCTGAGCTTAAAAGATATGTAAAGATTTTTTTCTTCATTTTATAATTATGTCTCTTTGGCTCTGAAATGTGTATGCAATCCCACCAAAAGATACATCTGTAAAGCAAATGTCATCTTAGATGTGAAGATGTAATGTCCATAGACCACCCATTTATTTTCTATCCTTTGAATCCAGATTATCACATTAAAAACTAGATATGAATAGGAAAACTGACTACACTTAAAAACCAAATAGGACAGACCCACATTTTAGCAGACCCACATTTTAGCAAAGTTTCTTGATTAACATTAAAAACAAACAAAATTAACAAGATTAACAAAATTAATTGTTAAGATCTGAATTTTGACTGCCACTGAATGTAAAAATAAATGCCTGATCTGCTGTTTTGCTGGTACCATGTTCTACAGTAAGAGATAGGCTACAAATGCACAGGCACTTTACTGTCCCGTCCTTTGGGCAGATTAAGTTATAAAGTATTGCTTGATGATTCCTGTAAGGACACAGTTTCCTTCTAGGCTGAGGGACACAGGCAGGTGGGAACAGTTAATCATGGGGCAATGGCTGAATCAGCAGCATCATGAATAGCATCATGTGAGGCTCTATCAAACATGTCAGTGCAAAAATACAGAGAAATTAAGGTTGGAAGGGACTTTTGAAGGTCATTATTTTAATCCTTTGTTCAAATCATAGCTATGATCAAATTTGGATCAGGACAATTATTTTGTTAGTTCTGTTGGGCAAATAAGTGAATGTCAAATGAATATTCTAATAAAATTCCACCATTTCCTTTAACACATTCCTGCTAACAACACTGAATAAAGGACATATTAAACAGGCAGCAGTGAACTGACCTGTCATGTTTTAACCTGAGTAATGATATTTTAGAGACCCTTGTGGACATATTAGAAATGGGAAGCTTACCAAAGGCTATCTGGACATAGTACTTTGAGAAGATGGATTTAGTTGGAATTTTTTTTTTTTTAAATTAGTATGCTAAAGACAGCTTGAGATGTTGTAAATATTGTTGCCATGCTATAATGACAATAGACTCACACTCATAAGAGTTTCTTCATGGTATGGTGAAATTAATTTGGCTATCAGTGCTTGGCAGCTGGGAATGAAGCTGCTCAGATTACAAGCCAGAGAAGCAGTAAAAAATGGGTACTGCTATCATGTGACATGAAAACAAATTTTCTGCTGAAAGCAAGAAATACATGAGTGTTCCTGTAAAAGGTTGTACCATTATGAAGCAATTTCAACTCTTCTACTTGTACCTCATTGTAACATAACTTGTGAAGATGGTTCTGCTGTGTTTGTGTGCTGCAAAGATGCATTGGTTAGCTGCAGAAAACAGTTCTCTCAAAGCTGCTCTCTTACTCTGTTTTATTGGGTATTTCCTCATGTTGGCAATCTGCTAGACAGTACTGATGTTTTTCTTTTGTGTTTACACAAGATGATTGTTCTCAGATAATACAGAAAGACTAATAGTGTTTAAAATGTGAGTTCTTTATAAATGTGTGTTTAAAATCTGGTTTTATATCCTTTACAGTTGTCTTCTTGATATCTGTATAAACTTTTATAGAAGTCAGTATTACATAATGACAACAACCTAGCAAATCTCCTAAATTACAAAATTGAGCCTAACACTGTTCAAAACTTCCATCAGAGGACTAGAACATGGGTAAAGTTTGTGACTGGATCTGTGATTTGTCATGCCAAGGGGGATCCCTAGTAATTTTATCAATGGATACTCATCAGCAGTGTCTAGCAAGAGTCTTAGCCATGTTTTCCATACTATGTTGTCTGTTTTTCACTCACTAACAGACCTCAGAATGTGCCAAAAACCAACCCTTTGTATCAGGGTAAGTTGCACATGGCAAACACTTTACTGGGCCAACATGAGGTAGATGCAGCTAACCCCAAGGGGAGCCAGGGCAGCACAGCTGCAGCGAGAGCTTCAGTGACACCGTGGGCAGATACCACAGGACTTGGTGAATAGTCACAAACTCAAAAGACAGGAAAACAACAATCATGAGAGAAAGAGTAGTCACACATTTGCTTTGTCAGAAGAGATATTAAAGAGATACAATTCAATACCATAGAGGATTAAATGCTTCCCACACAGCCAGACATAACAAGACACAAAGCTACCAAGAAAAAAGTAACAGATGCAATTAAAGCTGCCTTTCATACAATACCAAATAATGGCAATTTTAGATTATACTTGACTTATAGTGGTTTAAGCACAGAATAGGGGACACAGCAGAGATAAAAAGCTCTACCAGTCAGAGGATAACCTATGGTTTAAGGATTACAAGGTAATTGCATCACATGAGGAGTTCTATGATTGTGGAGCATCTGGAGTAAATGAAGGAAGAATGACACAGTGACCTTTGGAACAAAGTCTTCTAAGTCTTAGAGCACAGACTGGCATTGAGAAAGACAAAAGCTAATTATTATTTTTGTGGTTTGAATGTAAACTAAACTAATCCCCAATTAGAAAAAAAAAAAAAAAGCCAAAAAACCCAACATGTTTGAGTGCAGTATGGCCAGCCCTGTTACACTGCAGCAGGGTGAGACAGACTGGAGATGAGGGAACTTTGACCTCTGTGTGTCTCGATTTCTTTTGCTTTCCGTCATCAGCACGCTGTGATTTAATTGAACTATTGAATTTCAGAACTAGTCTGTTGTCTGGTCCTCTGTCTGAAAGAAACAAAATACCTGAATGAAGAGACAGTGAGAAGATGATGAAAAGCATGGGACGATTTCTATATGGGGTATAGGAAGGTATATAGGTATATTCATGTGTGTAAGAACTCTTCAGTCTGCAACTAAGAAATGACTGACAGATGTAGGGTTTAATCAAGGAAGGACTGTGGAAAGGATGAACATGGATGTGCTGTTCACTCTTTTTCCAGCATATGAACTGTGGGGAGCCAGCTGGAGCCAACAGGAGACCAGCAAACAAGCAAGAGGAGGTGGGTCTTCACACAGCGTGGATCAAAGCTGCAGCGCTAAAAGTTCACATGAGTTCAAGGATGGGCTTAGGAAGTCTACAGAATAAATGTCCACAAAGCTTTATTAGACACACAGAAACCATCCCTGATTCAGGAAACTCCTCAGCTGTAATTCACTGAATGCCAGAGTATATGTAGGACAAGTATAGACACAAATGGCTTGTTCTTACATTCTTCTCTAAGCACCTGCTTGTGGCTGCTACCAGAGACAAGATACTGGGCTAAAAGTACTTTTTGATCTGACTTAACACTAGAACATAAGAAATAATTCTGCCTAAAACCAGATCACATAATTAGCCTCAAGAGTCAAATATAGGAAAAGTATGACATCAGATGATTTTACAGTCTATTAGCTTTACATTCTATTAAATTCCATAAATAATTAACTTTTTTAACTAAGAAAATGGTGCTACCACTTTCTTCCAGTGAAAGCACTTGCTTCATTTAATAGAGAAGTTATCATTGTTCAGTCATTTCTAATATTATATAAAAGTTCTACAGAAACAATAGCTCATATTACAGAATGATAAAAAATTACCTGTGCCTGAAGTTTGCATATCTTACACTATTTCCATACAATATATTATGTGTGTACAATATATATGTGTTTACTAAATAGCTGTTAGTGTAGCTCTGTGTAGCATCTCAGAATCAATCCTGATTACTTTTTGTTTCAGATTAAGAATGCTTGGACAAGACCATTCTGAAGAGCAGCATGGCACAGGGTGCTCGTTTCTCTGGCTATGCAGAAAAGAATGTCAGGTATGCTAATTACTAAGTGACTGAGCACACAGGCATTCCTAACACACATGGTGCCTACTACAGAGCAGGAGAAAGATCCTTGTGTTCCCCATAAAATCAGTACAGTCTTTCTAATTTCAGCACAGTTTACCAGCCTCCTGACACAAGGCCACAAAATCAAGACTTCATGTCACACTGGGACCCAAGCTTAAGGTGTGTGTAATAAAGGAATTAAATAAGTCTTCAAAGGTGCTCAAATCTGCTGAACAGGGTTGTTTCACAACCCAAGAGATCACAATGTGATCTGCTTTACAAAGAGAAGACACAAATGGAAACTACACTGAAGAACCAATTGTTAATATAATTACCAACTTTCCAAACTTTGTTCCTTCAGAGGCATAGAAAATGAAAATTATTTCTTAAAATGAATGTTATTTTTTGTCACAGAGGGAGCTGTCCGTACTGTATCAGGTAAAACAGAATGTAGCACTGGAAATGGATATGTATCAAAACAGAATGCAGAGAGGTAGAAATACAAGTATTTCGAAAATAATGTGATGTACAAGACAAAAAAAAGACATTGTGATTTTTCTCCATAAGTTTGTTGACATTTTAATCACAATCACCTAACCTTCTTATGCAAAGGAATCAGTTTTGTGGAGACCCATGGCCTTGAACGTCGTGCACCCTGTGCAGAGAAAGGCAGCACCGCCGGGCCTGCAGGCTCAGCCAAAAACCAAGGGATGGTTTCCCAGTGCCGCCCTGTGTTGCAAACACAGAAGTGCACGGAGAGCCCCTTCCACGCGGGCAGAACAGCTGCCGTCTGGTGCTGCTGCTCAGGCACTGCAGAGTATCTGTTTGTGGGTTTTTAATCACAGGTCTTTCACTGAGACGTGCTTTGCTAAAAACTTTCTTTCATCACTGCTGAATAACAAAAAGAGACATTGATCATATAGCAAAATAATATCTCTGTGCAATCCCAGTAAACAAGGTGGAAATGGCAGTAGATTTGGCTAAACTATAAAAAAATAAATCAAGTAATACTTAGCAGCAAGTCATCCAAGTAGTATTGTCATCTGTAACTTATTACTCAAAAGGAGGAGCATGTAAACAGTGTATTTGATTTACTCAGTAGCAACTATAGTGCCAGATATGCTTGTATTGTTAAGGATTTTGGCTAGCAACAGTTTGTGTACAAATAGCTCCTTAGTGGTAGCTGATACTGAACAGGCCAGTCTTGCCCTCGATTGTAACAAATCTATGTATTTTCTGTTCAAAATCTTGTCCTGGAACAGGACACTAAAACTGTATACGTTTATAATGTCAAGAAAAGGTATCTATAGGTTTTTCCATAATCTCTGCATAATTGTTGTTCATATTCCTGCTTACAGTCAGAATTATGAATACAGTTCTACACTATCTTAATTAAGACCTCTAATCTAATGCACCTGGTATGTCTGTACAAGGAAAATATTTTTCTGTGGTTTTCACCATGGGAACATGTTCTGATTACCAGTGATCAGTCTATTAGGGCAAGAAGGGTGCTGGTATGTAAGCATGTCTGATGCACATACAACAGGTGCCTTGGAAGCACTTCCCTGTCACAAGTCCTAAAGCAGTTTTCCCTGAACATAACGAACAGGAAATATTTTCTCTATCCAGCCATATAAAACTATCGTTATTTACTACAGAGCTGGGTAAGGAATACAGATTTTTAATGATGTTAGAATACTGATTAACAACAATTCACACAGAACAGAATATTTCAAACTTCATGGTGCGAAGTACACATCTTTTATTATATTCTGGAACTGATCCCAAGTTCTTCCCTAGGTTATTTTCTCTCTGATAAAGCAGCACTGGGAGTGCTCTTATTTGGATTTGCTACCCCATGGGCTGCTGTCACAAACACAGCAAAACCTTAGAAATATCTGCTGTGTGTCTTTTCCTACACTGCACTTCCCTTTTCAGTAATTGCAGAGCAGAGACATTATTAGCTACTGCCCACCTCCATGAAATCCCTTATATAGGAGCCCCTCCTGTAGTCAAGAAAACAACGTTTAGATCAGCTGTGAAGTAGTCCATAGTTTTTTGATCAAGGCTAAGTGTGGCACTTCCACAATGTCCTCAGTAGCACATGCAATTGAGTTTGTTCTAAGACATTTGTACAAAACCTGCAAATACACCTTGATTCAATGGCTGAAGAACTGGGGGGTTCAGACTAATAACTCCTTCCCTTTGATATTAACAGACAAATGAGGTTATAACATCAATCTGCAGTGTGTCAGCAGATATGTGATACTTCATAATCATTATTCTACAATCATTTACTAGACAATCATCCAGGGGATCCTTCTGAAGACAAAATATAAAGTGGGTTTTACAAGTCTCCTTGGTAGAGTTCTAGATACAAGTTCCACATTCTGGATTTGCCATGCATCTGCTACTCTGTAAATCCTTACAGGGATGCTCTTACTGCGTGGAGGGGTGGATACACTTTGAACAGAGGCTCTTAGCATTTTGAAGTGAAACTCTGATTCTCAGAATAAATATGCAAAAGGTGGAAATATCAATTACAATTTACATTTAGGGGTGCAAACACAGCTGTTGGAAAATGCTCAGGGGTAGTGTAAATTATAGAGCATTCACCAGAGGGAAGCTCATGCATTCATTCAGAGTAAAATAAATAATTTGAAGGTTGAGAGAAACACAGCCCTGATACTTAAGCTGAAGCAAACTCTATTCAAGCACAGGCTTTTTGAGCTTGGAAAGTTTTCAGAAGTTATTTGCCAATCTAAAGGTAACAGACTTACAGAAAATTTCCTGTATTGGTGACTGAGTTGTTGCACTACATATAATATGCATGCACACAAAAAACATAAATTGTTTTGGTTTTTTTTAACACACAGATGCAGCCTAGTTTCACTGCTGTGATGGAGTAGACCAGAACTTCTGTGGTCCAAAGTCTAAATGCATTCATACATTAAAGCCCACCCACATGTGGTCACTAGAGTGAGTAAGATACTGAATTGTTTAGCCACTGTTGTGTTTAGCATGTTATTGGCTACATTACATTGCTCCCCCTCTTAATGGGAATATTTGCTAAATTGCCCATAAAGTTTGTGTGCTACTAATGTAAATTTGATAAATAGCAGCCAGACACTTTTAGAGAATATTAAAGACAGCTTACAGTCTGAAGTTTTCATAGTGATCCAACAGTCACAGAGAGCTGCTCAGAAACATGCTCCTGACCTACTGTTAACTCCAATGTCTGAGATATTTGGTCTAATAGCCTGGCTTCAGAGTCTTACTCAAGGAAATCTTAGCAGTTCAACACTTCTCTGGGATTTTTTTGAAACAGAAGTTCCAGGCTGTGGCTGCAATTCAGAGATTCGTTTGTTTTCTTGTTTAAATGAGAGATACAGCCAGAGGCAGGGGCTGTCTGGCAAGCAAACTTCAACTCAAGTGGAGAAACGTGTTTCTGGAAAATGTAAGGGCAGATGCTCCGGAAGTTCAGCCAGATCTATACACTACTGGATTAGAACTGTACTCATACCAATGGTTCAGACAACTGCTCTTTTCCACCAAAAGTAAAGTTTTAGAGAGGAAAATCCTACAGAGGTGTCACACAATGGTACAGAACATACAGGTGCTTTTAGGGATCCTTGGTAGAACGAGGACAAGGTTGTAGCTACAATTAGAGCTTCATTATGAGGTAAAAATTCACTCATCAGCATACCTTATTGTTATCTACAATTTCTAGCAGTTAGTGTACCTTACTGCTGCACAGGATTTTTAGCAATTATCCCAGCTTTCAGTTAAGCAGAATTTCTTGTAATCAGTGTAGCTTTCTTTACTATCTAGAGCCTTTGGTTATGTAGGCTTTTAGTCACCTGGGCTCTCTGCAATTCAAGTCAAAGTCTTGATAATCGGTGTGTGACACAACAATCATAATCTAGATTGACTTTACTTAAAGAACCTGCCAGTCCCTGTAGCACTGGATGACAAGAGATACTGGACATCTCTCCTTGATTATCTTTTTCCCAATAAAAATCTGCAATTTAGTTCAATCTAGATATGCCACTGGCAATAAATTAAAAATAGTCTATGAAGGTACTTCTGGAGAAATAATGTATGTAAAGGTGATTTCATTAGAAGAAGAGATACTGCCCAGCACTTCTCCCATTAGTTAATTTTCACAAGTGGTTTCCAGAAATTCCCTTCAGAATACAAACAACTTGTTTCAGATTTTCCCCTACCCGATGCTCATTAAGTGTGGTGAAAAAAAAGGAACTGGAATCATGTATCAGATTAAATCCCAATTTAAATCTTTATTACACAAATAGTATTTTAAAGATATAATACTTACTTCAGTGGGGTTATTCTGGATTTGCTTTCGATCTCATTATACTCTTATGAGAGCAAAACTGGCTAAGCTGCTTTGGGGGTGCTCATGTTGCAATCCTTTTTCCATGGTGAAAAATACTTTTTGACTTAATACTATGCACTGTGTTTGCCAGGTTTGTAAAATTAAGGAAATAATCTGTGTCACGTTCTTAAATTTAAGAAAGCTATAAATAACTCCTTTGTTTCTGTGAACCTTTTTTTATGGTAAATACCCTTCCAGTTCCACTTCCTGAATATTTCTGTTGGCTCTGCTGTTCTAGTTCCTCCTTTAACATTTTAGAAATGAACTTCAAAAGATGTTTCGAGATCAGGATAGCAAAATGGTTTCATACTCTTTGGCTAGACTCTGAAGAACTTAGGATTCATTTAGGATTTGAATACTGCACTGACTACCAAGTTTCCTAGGAAAAGTCATGAAGTTATAGCCCATTGCTGGCGCAGCAGGACAATAACATAATGATATATTTTCTCTCTGACATGAAGCATCTCCTATAACTCTACCTCCCCACTGAATATTCTGATGGTTATTGTTTGGTACAGTACAAATAGGACAAGTGTTGATTTCCTTTATGCCAGGGTATTTCTAAAATATGTTTGACTCTTTTCTGCAGAATTAAAAAAGATGACATGAAGGTAGTAAGCACACTTTTTTGTGCTTTAAAATTCATGTCAAACGTGTAATGCACATTTTTAGTTTACCTACCACCCCTCTTTTTTTTGTTTTTATAAAGTGCTGAGTTTATTCATAGGAGCAAGAATAGAATAGCATAAAAAGGGTTTCTTTCTCCTCACTGCCGTTGATTAGATCAGTAAGATCACAACAGTAGCAAGTTTCTTTAAATAGGGACACTTTAGAAAGACTAGCAACATGCTTTAAAATTTGCTGAAGCACAATGGATGTATAACTAACAGCAAAGTCAGGTCCTGTACTGTATTTTTATTTTTGCTTTGTATGCAAAAATACCCGTCCTCCTAAACAACCGGAACTGTCATATGTGGTCAGATGTCTGTAAGAGTGAGCATGAGGATGTGAGCTCATAGTCTGTATTAGCCTTCAGAACACCAGCTAGAGGAGAACTTTCAAGTAGTTTGCCAACACCTTCAGAATAAAGCAGAGCGCAGAGCAACCAAGAACGGAAGAATTTCCAGAATGAGTCAAGCTGAGGAAAGCAGTGTCAACTCAACATGGAATATTGTGAGGTCAGTAGTCTGCATAATACTGAGCTTGTCATTTATTATCGGCACCCCTGGAAACTGCATCGTCATCTGGACTGTTTGTACAAAAATGAAGCAAGTATCTCTTTCAGTCCTGCTGATCTTGAACCTGGCCATTGCTGATGTCCTTGTACTGATCACTTTACCAGTTTGGATTTACTCCTTTGCTGACTCATGGATTTTTGGAGTCATCTTCTGCAAAATTCTGGTTTTCATTATTTACTGCAGCATGTATGCCAGTATATTTCTGATTACAGCACTCAGCTTGGAGCGACTAATGGCTGTGTTTTACCCTTTCACAATTCAAACATACAGAAGAAAAGGAAAAATTTCTTTGATTGTGTTCCTCATTTGGTTCCTGTCTATTGCTTTTGGCATTTCTGTCATTCCATTTCAAGAGACAGAAGAAACGAACGGTCGACTTTTATGCACGTGTCGCAACTACTCTTCTAATAGACAGAAAGTGTTATATCTTCTGCTGGAGACCCTTGCAGGTTTTGTAATCCCTTTCTTAATCATTTGCACTTGTTATGTGTGTGTTGCAAGAAGAATAAGCAGGATGACTTACCACTCCAAGCAGCGATCAGAACGTCTCATTGCCAGCATTGTGGTGGCGTTCATTCTGTGCTGGGTCCCTCACCATCTCTTTAACATCCTGGATATTATTTCAATTGAAACAGAACTCTCTAATGAGGCGATGTCCTTGGCACTGGAAGAAATTGTAGACAAAGGAGTGTACATCTCTGGAGCACTCGTATTCATCAGTAGCTGTATTAACCCTCTGCTTTATGCTTTTGCTGCACGAAGGTTTCAGAATCACCTGAGGTTTGCCAAGATGTCAAAGCTGTTTGAACAGATCAGTCAGACTGTAACAGAGGAAGACAAGAAAAGAAGTCTGGTTGTAGCCAAACATGAAGATCCTTTGATAGGCACAGAAAATCTCTGACAGTGAATAATCTGTGCCATTCCTTCAGCAGTCCTTTCTCATCATACTCTCAGTTTCATTTATTGAGCAGTTCAGGGAAAGCTGGAGATAAAGAAAAGCTTTTTGGGTTTTTTTCTTGTGTGTTTTATAACAATTGGCATTGACAACTCAGTTCATAACATAATATTTCCATCATGAAATGAGCACTATTCCACTGTTGCTGAGAGCCTCAGCAAGGTAGCTAAAAGCTCAAATTGTAAGAAATGCAGCATTTTAACTTTCCATTAAAATTATTTCTGATTTCTACAAAGTCTGTGTGCAGAAAACAGAAAAGAACTGCTTGTGGAAAGGAGAGATTTTGAAAGCTTCTAACTAAGTTTTTCTTCAGAAAAAAAGTTACTGCATATTCAAAAATCCTTATATAATCTAAAGTTTTAAGAAGTTAAATTCTTTATATGGGTTAGAATGGTTTTTAAATGTACTAATGACACAAAACTCTTCTGGCTTGATGGAAAATCTAAAGTTGTTTTTATTCATTACTTTATTTAAGTTTGAAAGTAATAAGGGTTTTTTACACAGTCAAGCTCGTTTACTGCATTATCTTGGGGTAGTAGGTTTGAACAAGTCAAATGTGGAGTGTGACATCCCTCCAGAAGAAGCGGGAGGTATGAGAACTGTGTGGTATGGCTAACATCACTGCAGACTGCATGCTATATTTGATGTCAAACACATTGCATGCTTCAGTGGCAATTAACTATTGGTGTATTAAATATATATACTTTGAGTATCCTCAAAATTTTTGATTCAAAGAAGTTAAGCTTCCAAGATGTCTATTAAATTATGGGGGAATTGGATCATGCTCAGGTGAGGAGGAAGGAGAGGTCCCTGGTATTATTTTTTATGTGTAAGAAAGTTATGGCAGCAGTACAAAGTGTCTAATATCATAAGAACTTTGCCTTGCAAATAAAAGCAGTATTTTTTTCTTCTCTTATGGAATAGTGGACTTTGCCATAAGAAACCAATAAGACTTGTATTTGCAAGGTCTTTAGTTTTGTGAATGTGTGCAAACTCACTGTGAAAAACTGCATGGCATCAAGTGTTTGCTTTTGATGTTTTATTTATTTCAATTGTGCCTAACATATTTTATGCTTACTTTTGTTAATTTTTAAGTCAATAATTTGTAATAAGATCAAGATAACTACTGATTACGAAGCATACTGTAATTTCATATACCCTGTTCTGGACAGCTGGTAAATAGCTACATTACTCATCTTTACAAAGAAATTACAAATACTAACTAGAAGTTAATTTTTTAAGTCTGATTGTGTCACAGTAAAGGATATTTGAGTTGTATTAATTTAGCTTATAAACTAAAATAAACATGAGGAAGTAAAATCCTTAGCCGTTAATGGAAGAGTATTTCTCTAAACTTTGCATATATATTTGTTATTCCTGCTTGTTATCAAAAAGTATTTTTTCTCCTGAATAGTAGAAAAGTCCACAGCACAGAGGGTTTTTCCTTCAATAGCAAGGTCTTGTTTGCAGCACGTAGTAAGCAACAGATGAAACCCGTTAGACTTTACCCCGTCTTTTACCTACCACTCTTTTTCTCCCCTCTAATGGCTTTTAATTGCTATAGTACATTCAATATAGCAATGTGACATTATCTCACAAAAAAACCAGCAACTCCAGTTATCTACTCATAAAAAAGTGAAGCTGTTTTTTGCAATATGTTCTTGAGATAGCAATCACTCACTATTCAACAACACAGAACAGATGAGGAGATTTACTATCTCATGAGCCCATGAGCTCTGCAACTGAACTTCTAGACCACAAGGAGTCAAGCATTGCACGACTCACAGGGTGGAAGAAGACCCAGACAAACTTTAGTACAAGCTAAAGTTTTCCTTTCTATCAGTCTGTGCATGAATTTTCTGCCTCAATATTAATTTTTCACATTTTTTCTCCACTGCTTTTTACTCACGACTGCAGTACTGAAGTCCTTGTAAAACATGAGGTCCATCAAGGAGCTAGAGCTGTCCCTCTTAAGTTCTTATTAATGGCCTTGGTTCTGCCTCCAGTAGACAACCATCTCTAAGATCTGTGTTTCTTTTGAAGGCTGTTTGAGAAGTAGTAGAAGATACTAATATAGCAACCTTAACTAATTTCACTTTTATGTACAGTAAATAGAGTTAATTCTTGCCAATGTTGGTAGGCACAGTTAAAACCCCCAGTGATGTAATATTTTGTCAACACAACAGTCATGTAACTGGCACCATTAGGGCTAACCTAAAAGTACAAGCTGATGCTGCTGTCTGCTGCTTCCTTGAGCAGGTACACATCAGGTCTAGTAATGCAGCCAGATTTATCACTTCATCAGTGCTAACATGCTCTCACATCTGTCTGTTGTTGAAGCTAGATCAAAATAGTGACTTGGAGGTGAGATCAATCTTCCTAGTGAATCTTGACACACTCAGATTCTCCTGAGAAAACTGAGGCTTCATGTCATTTGAGTTCCTCTTTTTTTTTCTTACTTCCTAATCTTTCCACCCTTGTTTATGAAGTCTGCTCTGTGGTTTCAGTATCCAGCTATTTCTCATGACACAGCAAGGCAAAAGGCTGAGCTAAGAGAGAGCCACTTCAGTCACCTGAGTCAAATCACCTCAGACTACACTGAAGCACAGGGAGCATGATGCAGAGTCAGTGCAACAGTGCTTAGAACACTGAGTACTAGGAGGTGACCAGATAGTTTGAATTTCTCACATTTGTAAAAATTAATAATCTCCTAACATTTATCTCTTAACATTTCAGTATTTCTCAGCCTGAAACTTGCTGTGAACATTCCATGGATTTACATCAGGATTTTTTCACATTTACTGTAGTAGAATCATGCTGCTTAAAGTGAATTTATCTTGTATTAAATGGATTGAAGGAAAGTCTGAGGAATTTTTAGTTTGTACAGCCAATATATAAGAAGGATAGAAAAGAACATAAAGAGAAAGCATCAGCCTTACACCATTTGTTGCCTGTTGACATCAAAATGTTTATGTAGGCATCACAGTAAAAGAGTTATAACAGTTATCGGGATTAAAACAATGGAGCTTTGTGAATGTTTACAGGCAACTCGTAATTTAAGGAGTAGCACAAGGGAAATCAGAGATCCTTATCTGAAAGCAGAAACAGGGTAACTGCATTATAATAAAGAAAAACATAATTTTTTTAAACCACCAGAACATTTTCTAGGGAGAAGTAAAGCAAAAGTTATGAGACTTTTTAAAGACAGTTCAGGCTGCAGTTATGGAGCTCTTAGGGTTACAATTAACAGGACTAAATGAAAGATTTGCCTGCAGTGCTGGGGTGAAAAGGGTAAAAGAACCTGGAAGCTAACAGATGGCACAGAAACAACATAGGAATGCAAATTCTTTCACATTCAAGCAAGAGTCTGATAAAGAATAAATATTTTAGAAGATGCAAAATTAGCAAATATTAACGGTGGTGAAGGTTTTCTCTACAGGTTAGTGTACAGCCCTTGTATTCCTCCCTTTTCTGCCTATATTAGGAAAAGGGAAGCCAAAGAAAAGTTATTGGCTTTTTTGAGTAAAATATGAGAAATGAGAACTATGAGAAATAAGTTAGTCAAGATTATTAAGAATCATATATGGACTTAGAATGAAACTGAGAAGTTCAGCCATGAAAGCTGAGTATTAAAAGAGAACAGACAGGGAAGTGAAAACTATTTAGTTGTAAGGCAGTTTAAGATTTTTATGAATGCTTTCTTGTCAGATCAGTTAATCACTAAAACAGTTATTTATTAGAAAACTTCTCAGTGTGATCTCCATTGGTAGTCAATAGGTTAAAGAAAAAAAAATCCAATAAAACAGAGTTTAGAGAGACATAAGCCTATCCTCTGAGAGGGTGAGTAACTTCTGCTGCTCCTGTTAGCATTAAGAGCTGGGTGTGACCAGGGCTATGATGAGGGACACCAGGATTTCAGAAACTTTACAACACTGTTTACACTCCTAAGAAAGTTCTTGCACTGATAGGTATGGAGATAAGAGAATCATATACTATTGGATTCCTTTGTGTCTTCTTTCCCCTTAAATCAAATATGCTAAAAAATCCTGTGGATGATTCTTAGTAAGGTTCAACATTTTAAAATAGATTGAAGTTGAAGAAATGTTCAGATTAGATGAAAATTATTTTTATGGAATATGTTGAGTCAGTGATTTAAATGATAGAACTAATGAAAAAGATGCCATGAAGTCTTCAAATACAGGTTAAAGAGTCATAGCTCTTAAGTTAGGAATCCTGATTATAAGTCTGCTAAACTGCAAAATCTACTCTATCTAATAGAAGTCAGCTATCAGAACTATATCTTAATTGCAAAAGTAACTGGTCCGTCTTCAGTTTTGGCTGCACCTGTGTAGGTACTTAACAGTATATGCAGCTAAGTGCGTCATTGTTTCCACTGGCCATTAACTAGAAAACAGTGTGAACTGCACTGAGACATCTACAGTGTATTGTGATTGAAGTGAAGGGTATGTCCAGATGGTTGTAAATTGGAGGATTGGAAGTTTAGACTGCTCTTGCTAGATCTTAAACTGAAAAATCAGGCTTTTCATTTTTGCATAGCAGACCTGTTCATGGTGTGGCACATTCCATGAAAAATTAAGGGCTAAATATTTCATTTTTGGAGAATTGTGAATTTGAAGCAGTATTTATGGCCTGTCATTAACTAGGTAGTGTCACCATAAGAGCCACAACAGGAGAATAGTTGTGTGAAGATCGCTTCTAGTCACTGCATCACTGATGCTCTGGGAATATATGGCAGTGTAGACAATCTGAAACCAGGTTGCAGATTCCATATCTTAACTCTACTACATAATTTCAGAAGCTACCGTAATATTAACATTTACTGTATAATTCCTGCTGAAGTTGGTGAGTAGTATCAGAAACTTAGAAGTTATGGACTTTTTTTAAAACATTGCAACTAATTAATTATGTTAGTGCCTGTTAGATTTAAAAATTCAGCCACAGACCTTCAGCTGTGCTGTAGAAGGGAACATTATGTAGTTAAAACTGAGGGAAGAATTTAGCAGGGCAGGTTTTTTACATGCCTTGTTCACTCCTGCCACCGTGTGGCTTTTCCATTTTAAAAGGTTAGGCTTAATTTTAGTACTTCGGAAGTCACTGAAACAAGTAGTGAAGTACTTCGTTCATTGTTTCAATTGTGAACCATATTTAAGGTTCAGGTCATTGAGAAAGAAATGTTCACAAAAAACCACTATAACATATTAAGCATTCAACTTCTATTCATTTCAGAGTGATCTAGTCTGTCTCTTTCTCGCTCTTCAGGAGCCTAAGCCCACTTTTTTTCAAATACTGCGTGAAGTAGGAAAGCTGAGAATATTTGACAGAATGTAATGCCTCATGCCAGTTTGTGAGAAGTCTATGCTGGAAACAACTTCCCCTTCCCTCCCCCAACAAAACAATCAATAAGCATGTTGATCTGGACCTTGACTTGAATTTGAGTAGCTCACATCTCCTGCCAGGTGACATTATTGATTTCTAGGCTTTTGGTAATTTTGAGATGCTCTCAAAAAGTTTCAAAAAGTCTTGACTTCCTTGTGGTTAAAATTAAAAATGGTTCTTGCAGTCTTAAAGATATCCATGCTAAGAAAATCACAAAAGCTTTGCCTTTAAGAAAATAAGAGAATTGTTAGGAGTAAAGCAGAAAACAGAATCAATAGATTTGGTTTCAAATTCCCTTTTTCTCTATTGCAATGTTTTGTTTCTGTATGTAATGCTTTTAGTGTCTATGAGCAAGACTTGGCTTAATCCTTTACATTTGTCATGTTGAATGGCATTACACTAATTGATTAATCCTTTTAAAACAATCAGAATTAGAAGAAACTGATTTTGCTGAAGAACTTCTCATAGCACTTCTAGGAAGAAGACCTCATGAATTAAAGTTTTCTACCCAATAACCATTTCCCTAAATAGCCATTCTACCCCAAGATTTGCATTGTATATTATACTAAACCCCAGCTATTTTACATTACACACCTTATTTTGTTCTGTGACAACTAAAGTAAAGTGAAAATTGAAGATTTTCTTTCTCTGGGTTCACTCCAGGCTCCTGTTTTTGGGCAGATGGGGCTGGCCCAAAGAAGAAGCCAAGGAATCAGTCTGTATGTCAAGGTCAGGATCAGGATCAGGCCCATTGAGATAGGCATCATCAGAAACAGCCAGTGTGACCAAGCAGGACCACAGTAGTCAGTCAGGGTCATGTCAGGAAGTCAGTCCATAGGTCAGGGCCTGTATCAACAAGGTACATGGCCAAGCACAGGCATGGCCAGGGCAGAACTCAAACAGGCAATCTGACAGCACAGGTCAAGTAGTGGGTGAAGTTCCAGGCCTGAGCTTATATGGACTCCTGGACCTATAGGCAGGGTCTGTGGAGTGGAGGGTCATTAAGGGTTATTAGTGCACGCAGGCACCTGATACATTCTCAGCAGCAATGGAAACACAAAGAACAAGAACAGGAAACTGCAAACTGTTCATGGAATAATGCCCATAAGCCACAACTGCCATTTTATGTAATGGCTTAAGTCAGCAACTTTGTAAAAAGGGGGGGAGCCTTCTAGAAAAAATGATATTGTTTTTACTCTTTACTATTTCAAGGTTGCTACTTTTTCACTTATACTTACATTCCTTTAATATTACAAATTAAGAAGAATTATAATGTAAGAACTTCAGAGTATTTTTTTCCTACATCTAACCCTTTTTCTTCCCTTGATTCTTCAAGTTTCATCAGTTTTTCTGTGTTTGCTACACAGAAAGATACTTTGTTCTCTCCAAGATATGGAAAATTATGTCTTTTTACCACTGGAAATACATAGAAATTCTGTGAGCACAAGAGCTAGGAAAGCATACGCTGTTCTGATCACAAAGATGTTATCACACTCTGCACTGAGAATTTCACCTGCTGTGGGTCACTGAACTTTGGCTTGAGTTAACCAGACAATTAAATAGCCCAGTGTAACTGTTGGATTGGCCCTGTGATAGGATCTTTCATTTCATTTCGATGATACCATTGGTTGAATAAAGTTAAATATTTAGCATCCTGAGCACAACAGCAAAGGAAGAAAAATGCTTGCTATGTGTTTAAAAACATAATTATGCATTTCCCAAGCACCAAATTCGTATTGCATTGTCTATAGAGTACTTGTTTCCTTGTTGCTATATAATTTGACTCAGGTAAATAGTTGTAGGCACACTGATATTTTCACACAGGGGTGGTGGTGGTGTTATTTAATATTTTAAATTACTATTGTTATCCACGAGTACTAAAGTGTATCAAAAGCAATGACACTGTTTAAGTACCCAGGGAGCATTTTGCTGTGGTTTTCCCCTGCGTGAGGGAGCTGTGGGAGGTGAGCAGGCCTCTACTCCAGCTGACCTATGGCAGTGTGGTCTGTCCTATGCTTTCCTCACACTCACATTCCTCCTTACAGCAGGGAACATAACACCCCTTTTTGTGCTTCAGCTGCTCTTAGAGTTGTTTAGTTTCTAAATGTGTATGGCAGCTTGGAAACACCGTCTCTGAAGGAGCTGGGACCCTGCTGCCCGGGCCAGGCCCTTGTGGCTTCACCCCGGGCCAGACCTCCCGCAGCAGTTCCATGGCAGGTGTGCTCATCCCCAGTTCTTTTTTGGCATGTTAGAGTAGCACAGTGAGACAACAGTGAATAGATACACATCCAAATTGTCACCTTGCCATTGCTTTTTGTGTGCCAAGGAAATCCCTTCTCATTTCCTACATGTACAGGGAAAAATAAACACAGACAGTGTTGCACTGCTAAGCTTGGGTAGTGAAGTTTCCTGCTTTCAGGGTAAGTTTAAACATACATTTCACCTTGGCTGCTTGAGGCAAAACCACTTCCTTTTCTTTCTGCTTGTTCCCCTTTCCATCCATGAAGTAGCTCACCATCATTCCTGTTTAAGCAGAAGTATGATGTATCTGATCACTGGTAAAGGCTGTAAGTGTGATGTAGAAATGTGCCTTAGATCAGTACTTTGCTGTAAAGTGAACAAACAAGCAAAAAACCCCACAGGAAACCCAATTTGATTTGTCGGATCAGAAGATAAAGATAAGCCTCTTAAGCTAGCAACTTCCTATATTTTGATTAATGTTATAGTACATTCAATTCTTCAAAGGGCAGTATTAAATAAACACTAATAACGAAAAAATCCAATACCAGAAAAAACGAAGGATTTATCTCTTTTTCTATAACACCATGAACTACTTTGAACAGTCAATTATCTCTGAAATCTGTTGTTTAAACTCAAACTCTGGATGTGTGATTCATGATTACATGATAGCAAATAATACAGCATTAGTTTTTTTAAATATTATTATTTGAGGGAGAAGGATTTTAATCTGTAAAAAAAGAAGTTCAGAAAATGAAAACTTGCTTCTTTGCAGTGGTTAACAGAATTGGTAGGACTCCATTCAGTCCACAAGAAATTATGGGGTTACTTTAGTAAGAAAGGCAGTAAAAATCAAGAAATATTTCTCTACTAAATTTAAAACTGGCCTATGGAAACCAGAGCTGCAGGTGTTCCTGGAAATAAGTGGTGTTGCAGGAATTTTAAAACTCTGTAACTTTATGAGCAGTTATCCAAGCCAAGACAATGATACCAAGTAACCCAATCTACTGCCTCAGGACATGAGTGGAGGTCAGGAGGGCACTCCTTTTAATGCCCCAACATTACCTGAATCTCAAAAGAAGAGTTTTGTTTGTGTTTTTTTCTGAGTAGAATTCACATTCTTAGCAACTTTAGATGGTTGGTGATACTGGGCAAGAAGTGCAGTTTTGTTTTAATATTAAACGTTCCTGTAGAAATTTCATTATGCCTCATAATGAAAGCCAAAGGTAAGAATGGGTTAGAGGGGATGCATTGATGACCTGACTGCCAGCAAAGCCCTTCTGCACGGCTCAGAGAGGCTGTGTGTGAATCCTGGCTGTGCTGTTATTATTCCTGGTTTACAGTCAGGAAAACAGAAGGTGAAGGGAGGTACCCAAGGCTACACAATGAATGTCATTGTAAGAGTGAGATAAGTGTAATAATATATTACCATAGTTAAATAGAGGTCTAACGAAATTATCGTCATATGCTGCAGATGGGCAAAACACTTCAAAATTTTATTATCACAATACTTTGATTTTTTCATCAAAGTGATATAAATTCTATAGGAATTTACACTACTTAGGTATGTACATAGATAAACTTCTTAAGGAAGGAAGACTTCTTAAACTAGCATGGAATTTACCTTAGTAGGGTTTTCCAAGTAGCTTCCTAAATTGAGAATAAGGCAGAAATAGTAACAGAGAAAGTTACATTAAAATAATACATTAAAGTTTAAAAATTAACATTTCCTCAGGGTACAGCTGGAATGGCTGAAGTATATGTTAAAGATATGAATAATTGCCTTTATAGACAAAGTTCCCCACAACTTAAAGTTTTATGTTTCGGTTGCAAAGGTCTCTAAAGATGTTTTAAGCAAAAGCAAGGAATATGTAGTCTCAAAGCAATCTGAAACAGCAATTTTAACCTGGAAAAATCATTTTGCAGAAACTGAAAAATACCAGTTTTCAGAGTGAACACCTACATTTTAGGTATTTAATTTCAACATGTCTCAGAGGTCAGACTGGAATCCCAGGTTATTTCTTACACTCACAGGGAAGATCATACACAAATAGTCGGTTTATATTCATCACAGGTAATCCCTTCTTTTAGAAATGAGCATAGAGGCTGCTGTAAGATGTCTTAGAAGCATGAAAATGTCTTTTTAGAATTATTAATATATTTAAGACCCCTGTTGTATCATCCCTGATTTTTACAATCTGAAAGTATATTTTCTGGTATGCTGTGTCATGATTTGTGATTTTAATATCAGGCCTCTAAAATTATGTTTCAAATTGATTGTATATTTTCCACGTAGACGTAATGAGCACAATAGCACAGGACAGAATTCTTGTAGATTAGTTTAATTTTGGGCAAATTATACTTCAGAGAAGCCAAACAAGGTGAAGGCCACATCTCTTATACATTCATCTAAAATGGATTTCCTTCTCAGTCTACAACATACTTATCTCAGGTATTTCCTTAGTTTCAGGGATTTATCATGGACTGCTTTCTTTGGGAATCCAACTCGGGCTGCGCATTATGCATCACTGTATATAGAAAACACAGTCCCATGAGAGTGTAGTTGTGCTGATGTGTTATTCGTGCCCGCAGCTCTCCATTTCTCACCCTGTTACTCAGCACGTTGGGCTGGGCGGGTGCTGCAGATGTCACAAGACTTTTCACTGAGCTTCATTTTTATGTAACACACCTACCTCAGTGCCTCTGGCATTTGTTTCTTTTAGAATCTACAGTGTTTACATATTCACCGGAACACAGAGAAAAATGATACCTATTCAGAAAAGGTTTGATGAGCTAACAAATCATCATTTAACCTTTTGCTCAAGCAACACAAGGAACCAGTCAGTGCACAGGAACGGTTTGTGTTTGTGTGCGCACATCTGTGCGCGTGGACAGACCCTGGGGGATATAGGGAGAGATTGGTGTACAGAAGGTGTCATATTTTCACAGTATAAATAGATTGTTTTACTAAAGTCAATCAAATACAGTTGTTACAACAGCAAGGAAAATCCCGAATGTGCAAGGAGTTTGTTCCTGCAAAACTCTTGCATGCACTATTTCCCCTCATTGACTTTGATATGACCACTCCCAAGCTTAATTTTCAGAGGAACCAGAGTATAAAAATTTTCCCCAAAAGAGAGCTAGTTTCAAGGGACTTTTTTCTTTTGGAAGAGTTTCCTAAAGTGTATTTACTCTTCCTGATGAGATCTGTGATGTCTACAACAGTTTCTTTATGCATGTAGTCTATTGCCATGTGCATGTGTGATTGAAATCTGAGATCCATCTGCTATCTAAAGATATTGGAGAGTTGTAACTCCCAGAAGAAAATAATTTTGTATATTAAAGACAAAGGGCCCAGCATGGTCACCCAGCCTGAATAAGTATATATTTTGCACAAATTCCTGTTGGCTACCAAGGTATCATAAACTCCAGTTTTGCGCAGTAAGAGCACATAACAAACTAGAGAAGGAACAGTTTGCAGAGCTTCTGCAGAGCATGTGATGTGCTGTGGGTTCACACCCTGGCATGGCCTGCAGTAGCTTGTTTGTACATCTGTACCTACAGGGAGTAGAATCCTTGTCCCACTTTTTGCTTCAACATCATTAAATAGGGGCAAGCAGCCTGGATATTAGAAATAGAAAAAAAGTTGTAAATTGGCTAAATTTAGTCTGAATACCATGCAAAACCTTCCTGACTAAGGTATATCAAAGTATAAGGTATATTAAAGAATCAGGGATTTTTTGATATATAACCAAAGGCTCTATAAACAAGAAAACAGTGAATACCAGTGAGAAATGAAAATTTGAAAATGCAGATTGTAATCTATTTGCATAATGTAAGGTTTTGAGTCTAAAAATAAAACTCAACAGGATTCATGAGATTTGCATTAAACCTGCAAGTGTATAAATCAAATACTAGCTTCCTCTTGAAAGAGTGTCATACTTTCAGTAGTATAATAAAAAAGAAGTGCTGTGGAGCAGAATAGCACAGGAGAGGTTGGCAGTGGTGGATATTCCTAATTCAGCTTTAATTAAACTTCTGAGGAGATGATTTGGTTAATATGAATAAGAGACCTAAGAATGTGAAGATACAAGTTCAAGAATAGTAATAGCACCTCCTCTGTGAACATAAAGGATGGCAGTGGCACAGTTCCCTCCATCTAACTTTACGTATTTAACTAAGGTGCTTAAGTTATGACTTAAGGTAAAAGCCAATTGTTGCCAGAAAGCACTTACCTTTTCCCTGTGCCCTTCTCCTGTAACCCTCTCTTCTCTTGGCTACGTGATCCCCCTGCTTACCTTGAGCCACCTCTGGAGCTCATCTGGCTGCAGGTTGTTCAACCTGATAAAACAACAGAAGTTACCTTTGCCCACCTTCCAAAGTGTACATTTTTCCCAAGTTAGTGAGTTTTGTTGCCTGACCTTGAAATGAATCAGATAAACTTCGGAGGCGACACAAGAAAGATGTGGGGAGAAAAGAAAGAGAAGCTGGAAAGGTGGGGACAGGACTGGACTCCAAGAACTGTTAATTTGGCTCAGCCACTTGTCACTCTCTGTTCTCCCTATTTAACCTGTAGAAAGAAGTAAGCAGTTCCTGAAACAAGTGTAGAGGAAGGTCTTATTTGTCTATCAACTATACTTAAAAATAAGGAGAATACTTTCCCAATTAATTTTCTTAAACTAAAGGTTTAACTTCATGTGTTATAAATACCCTGCCTTCATCTTCCTTACTCTAAATCCAGCCTTCACAGCAAGCTGGAAAATATTCTATGGCTCTCAATGACTTTTTTTCCATTGTTAATCTTTTCTGTTTGGCATCTCTCTCTAAAAACTCCTTTTGTTTACATTTCCAGGTGTGGAGCTTTAAAAAAGAAAAATTATTTTTTACTTAACTTATTCACTCAATACTTAATTTGATGTTTTCTTTCGGTGAATGACTTTGTTTATAATTCTTCCCATTCCATCATTTGTATTAACAATATATCTTTGTTCTCATTATTAGTCTTCTTCTAGCTGCAGAATCGTGTTTGCATTCTTCTGTAGTTGCTTTGGCTACCTCTGCTTGAATTTTCTTCTGTGAATGCTGTTTGCTATTGGACAACATAGTTCTCTTTACAATTGCTTGCTTTCTGTATAACATTTAATTTGGAGTATTTTTCCAATTACATGTTTGTTTCTATTTCAGTTTTTTTTTCCCAGGAAACAAAACAAAACCAACCACAGGTGGAGCAAGACTTCACTAGCAAGTAGGAAAAAAGCCTCAGGGAAAAGTAAGAGACAATACTTTTTATCACATCAAACTTGTTCACTCATTTGTTTTACCCCTGTCAGGTGGGCTGAGTCAGAGATTTGACTTTTCCTGGTGTTATGGATCTAGCCAGATATTTGTTTCAGAAGATGCTTCAAGCACCCAAGGGATTTTACTCTCTCCAGTTCTGTAGCATCTTAGATCTGTAGCTGCACAAACAGGAGACCCCTCAAACAAACAGTGGTGTGTCCTCCTGCCCACAGGTGACATAGCACAGGTGCCTCAGAACAGATGTGTGGGAAAAGTGCTGGGACCAGAGGCTGGAGGGAGCCTGGGATGATGACTGAGAGGTGGGAAGAAAAGGGAAGTTGTGGCACTGCCCAGCAGAGGTATGGAGGGCTGTATGAGAATGTGTGTTCGAAAGCAGTTGTGGAAATCTCATTTTAGTGCATGAAACTTGATAGGTCTGAAGATTACTTACAGATTTTTCTATATCTGAGTTGCCTATCAGATAAGCATTCTTTCTCTCTGATTTTACAGACAGAAAATGTAGTATGTAAGTAACCTCTGTACAGTTTTTTGGAAACACAGGAGGTAATTTGGAAATAGAGTCAACACTTTCTGACTTCATGGCAGTTCTTTCTACATTAGATTGTGTTTTTGTGTACTTGTTGTTTTCTCTTTGTATCTCTCTCCTGACAGTTGTAACATTCATATTACATTAACATTCATATTTGAAACTTGAGTTTGAAACTTTTTTTCTCCTACATCCATCTTCTTGTTTCCCCTTTCCCTTGTTTCCTTAGCCACATGTTTCAGTCATTCAAGTCCCCTCTTTGAGGGGTTTTACAGCACCTTTGTCATATTGGTGCTTAAGGAAGGAAACTCGCAATATCAAATATTTGAAGAAAGATGGGTTTGAGGTACTGCAGCAGCGAGGCATTAACACAAGTTCTGCTAACCCTGTGTCTTGTAAAAAGCTATGCCTTGAATTTTCCTTCTGTCATAAGTTGAACTTGTGAATGAAAACAGCCTCATGTGGTATTTGAAAACAGAGGCTATACCAGGAGAGAGCTGATTAATTCTGTTCAGTATTTTGTATGTCTGTTTTCTCAACTCGTCTTCATAAATGCATGACATCATGCACAAATTGAATAGTCTTTCTAAACACATAATGAATTTATTTTGTGACTGTCTGTGAATCGCCCTTCAACATTGTGAGAGCTACTATTGCAATAATGAAGTTTGTTATTTGTAAACTATCTCTTGACCCTTGCTGAGTAGCCCAGAAATGTCAATGATTCACTGCCGCTAGGAACAGCCCTTTTCCAGTGTGTGTGTGTGTGTGTGTGTGTGTGTGTATGTCTGTGCACAGAAAATATATTAGAAATCACGTATAAACTGAGTTTCTGCTTATAAGATTCAGGGATTCATTATTTTCTTTCTTGCATAATATAATACAGAATCACATCAGTTTATTATGGTGAAGCTTATTTGATCTGATGGAGTTTGATCTATTACATTTCCTTTCCTGTTTTACAGATGACCGAATTTTTCCCTTGGGATATGGACTGAGGACTGAAGTATAGCAGTGAGCTTTGGTTCTTCAAGTCCTTTGCCAAAGTAAGGCAGATAAATGTAAATTTTGCTATGTCTTACTAAAAGCTTTAAGGAAAAAACATCTTTGCTTCTAAATACAGTTAAAATCACTTTGGGTCTAAAAAAATTTGAAAAGGTGAATTGAGCACAGTGATTAGGCAGCTTTGCTTCTGGCACATGGAAATTACTTAATACAACCACAGTATCAAACAGAAGAGATACAGCAATAGTCAGCTTTCTGTCCCGTATCTTCAAACAATGCATTGAGATTTATTTCAGTCAGTATATTGCAATAGCTGCAGCAGCTAATTTAGTGGAAGAAATAAGAAAGTGGAAGAAATGACACAGAGGAACAAGTCCAGTTATTTGCATACTTAGTAGACTTCCTGAAGCTGGAAGTAAAGAGTGTTTATGGCATCAAAATTCCCTGCACACAACCTTCCTCTGCACCTTAACTGGCAGTTTACTGTAAACACCAAAGTATCAACATGTCTTGAGGTTGGATTTTAAGTTGAATACTAATTAATTTGAGCAGGGTTTTCTAGATTTAAGGGATAGTAGGAAAGACAGGTTTGGGCACAAATAAAGAGTCAGCAAAAACTGGCATCTAGCTGAAGTATTGGATGATAGGTGAAAATGATTGTGGAGGACCAATCTCATTGAGGCCTGTAGATGTAAGGATTAAATGAAAAGATGTTAAGAAATGAAAAGATGAAAAAAATGAAAAAATGAAAGGTGTCAACAGAACTTCTGACTGCTTTTAACGGCATTTCTGAAAGATGTAATTTAAAATGTGTATGACCAGTGTATAAATTGGTTTTGTACCATTCTGGTTAGTTTTGGTAGTGTTCTGGTTGCTGCCAAAGCAAGAGCTGATTGTGCACAGCCACTCCACAGAAATGTTTAAGAAATCAGGAATTTGCACCATGGATGCAGTTTTTTCTCTCAGTGACAAAAACAGTCTAAAAAGTTTGCTCACTTTGTACCCCTATCCTTGTCCTTGGTAGTGATAGTGCATCCATTCAGCAGATCAGGGAAATGATCAGTTTTTTAAATAACCCCTTTTCTTAGGGTTAACTTAACCCTTAATATCTTAAGAAAAAGGGTGATTTTTAACACTGATCAGTTACTAGGCGTGTTTCATTATGCAGCCCCACAAACAGTTGTGTGAACCATTGTATCAAAGCCCAAAATGGGGAGAGGGAACTCCTTAGACAGACTTTGCCACAGAAAATGCAATAGCAAGTCAATATAGATTTTTGTTTTGCACAGCTTTTGAGTGTAGAAATGTGCTTTATTGTTTCTGTGGAAGCCACTAGAGAGCAGCAGATATGTCAGGAGGGTTAAGTCATAAATGTAACTGATAAATTGATATCAAGATGATCAATCAGGTAACTACAGAAAAAGAAGCAGAACTGGAACACTACTTGCATGATTTCCATACAGATACCTTCTGTTTTCTTCTTGGTATATTTGCAAATAGACCATACACATTTTCAGGTATAGTTCTACAGGTTATTTCTTTTCACTGGCCTCTAAAATTATATCTATTCCATTCAGAAGTTTAAGTAAGTGCTTCATAATCATCACAAATAACAATCCACAAGTTTGAACAGCAGGAAGTATAAGAACAAATCATTGCTAGTGAGAAAGTTTCTCTAACTGGAATCAGTCAGTTTTAAACTATGAGGTTGGTTACAATCCAGTGTGTCACTAAAAATTTTTCATAGATATCGCTCACACTTCAGTTTTTTTGATGAAAAAAACACCTGTCTGAACTGGCCCTTTGATTTTCAGCATCAGCAGAGAGATGAAACTTAAAGGATGTGGAAGTTAAATCCAGCCTGGACTATTACACATTATGCTTTATTTCCTCTGTAGACAGATTCAGCCTTTAAGAATGTAATTTTACACCACTGAAAAGCTCTTTCTTATGTAGGTCTTCAGGGTAGGATAAAAAATATGTATAATAAGTTGCATTTTATTAGTGAAGGCTCCATGTATGCCCTAACCAAGCTTCGGTGGCTGGGAGGCAGATTCCTGTATTATCCTAAGAACAGCACTAGTGCTTGCAGTCACAGCATGTGTTATCTTACCCATGCTCCCCCTCATCTTTATTGGGAAGAAAGGAAGAAGAATGGACAATGCTTGTGGTTTGACTGGGGATAAATGGCAACCAGAAAGAAAAAAAAGGGAATTTTAACATTGCCAAATAAACAAAGGACACAAGCACATTTGGGTTTTTTTATTCCAAACCACAAAGTTCTGGAGGGTGAACTCTTGTGTTGCCCAGATTAGAAGGATGTAAAACCTTGACACCACCATTCTGTAGAGAAGACTGTTGAAGAGTTTTTTGTTCCATGATCCCATTTGCATCCCACGATTTCTTGAGAGTTCAGATATTTAATCATTTTGTTTCTCAAATCTTGGATGACAAACTTTCCTAGTGCTTCCCACCTTGTGAGGATATCCCAGTCTACCAGTCTGGGACACAAAGAAATAAGAACAAAGCAATGACTACAGAAATATTCTTTAACTTAGCACAAATAAGACTTCTGAAATCATTTCAGGATTCTGGATTTATGAGATATTATTTCAGAACGTTATTAAATGATCTAAAATCATGAAGCTTTTGTCACCCAAAAGCCATTTTACATTTTGAAAAAAAAAAAATCACAGCCCAGGGTGTACTGAGTTTCAGAAACTCAAAAAGATGACTTTTTTTTTTTTAGGGATTTAAAGTATCTTTGGTAGAAGTGTAAAATCTTGCAAATTTGGCTTCCCAGTTTCAGAGTATTCCTTTAGTCCATTGTTTTGGTCTCCTGAAAATGTGCCTCAAAGAAATAGGAAACCTTAGTCTTTCTGTTAGTGGGATGGCAGGCTTTGCTGTGAATGTGACTGGGCATACCACACATATTTGCATGCTGACAGGTGGGGCAGCTGTTCTCCCCTCGGGGCAGGGTTGGTGGATCTCAGGCTGTAGTGAAAACATGCCCGTTGCACTTAGTAATTAATTACTGCTGGGAAGAGCTTCAACAGTAGTTTTAGGATGCAAATGCAGAGAATCAGCTGAAAAATATTTTCTCAGAATCCTGCCCAGGCTGAAAAAAATGGTTGGAGCTTTTTGGAGTTTAAAGTTTTAGGTTGTCAGAGGAACTATTAAGTAGGTACTTTAAAGATAGCTCTTTTTTGCCGTGTTGGTCACTAATTTTTACGTGTGAACTAATAAATATGCTGCTGAATCTTCCTTTCTTGATATTTAGTGGAAAAAGCTGGTACTAAAAGTTGGAAAAAATTCATTAATATCAGTCTATCATCACAAAATAGTTAGATAAGGGTTCATAAATTTCAGAGCCCAAAATTTCTGTGTAAACTTGAAGTTCTTTACATTAAGTTTTCAAGCTAACAGAATATTAGAGCACCAAGTTTATGTATTTAAACATAAACAGTGGCAACAATTACAAAGCCTTTATAATTAATTTTATAATTATAAACAATGGAAACAATTTAAAATAATTTGTAATTAATTTTATAATTAATTTTTTCATGATTAATATATATTCAGTCTTTCATATGCCGGACATTTTTTATATAATATTAACTGTGCTGTATAAAGTGTATGACTGTTTTTTGAAAGACGCTAATTGAGATCCCCATCTTCCCCAGATGATTATTTCCCCGGGGTCACGTCCAGGTCTCTCAGGTAGCCTGGGCTCTGCTCGGTCGGGAGCAGTTCCACAGCTATTTAAGATGAGCAGGATGAACTCTGCCAGCTCAGTGGTAGCTCCATCCCTCCCATCCCCTGCCATCCACGTCCTCTCCCATCCATCACAACCTCTCACTGAACAAAACCCTGGAGCTGGAGGCTGGCTCACACTGCTGCTGCCCAAGGACCACCTCTTTTAGGAATTAATCTTCCAGTAATAGGAAGTTTTATTCTAATTATTGATTTCTAAATAAAGATTTTTCATTGCTAGAAGAATTTCTCTGTTAAACTCGAGATGCTAAAGAAAGGCCCAACAGTTTTCTCACTGTTCTAGGCAAGATGACATTTTCAGAGCATTTCTCTGAGCTACTCCCTGTGCAAGGTGTGAGCAGGTACCTGCTGCCTCTGCAGCACACGCAGTTACGGCCATGGGTGGCTCCTTGGGGAACCGCTAGAGGCTGCTCAATAAACACAGCCCCACCTTTGCCTCTTGAGGAGGATGGATGAGATCATGTGTACGACTGAAGGAAAACATTCACAGAGCACTTACCTAAAAGACAATATGTTCTTCTTGGATGGAATGGTGGGGAAATATAAGAATAGAAATTCAAAAACAAACAAACCAACCCACCTTTTCTGATTTCTGGGTCATTTTATTTGCTGGTTGAAATTGTTAATGCTTGAAGACAAGGCTTGCTGACTGATGCTATTTCTATTACACATAGGCCATTATGCTTGAGGAAAATGAGGGGTGGAAAGAAAGAAAATTTGCACACAGGAAGAAGTTAGAACTCCAGCAAAAATATCAAGGGATTTCATCCTTGTCCACCCTAATGAATAACTGCTGAGGAAAAAAAGGTGTGTGTGCATACATACTTGCATAATTTACATTTTAAATATGTGTGTATATATAAATACATATTCATGTTGTTGAGGAAAGATTTTGTAACAAACCTGTCCTCTTGTCTCCATCATCCACTTGAGTTTCTTGTTTAGTTCAGATGAGAAAGAGAAATCCCCTGCTAACTGGAACTGCTGTCTCTTCAATAGCTCAACCAACACAATGCTTCCTTTTGATCTTTGGTAAGGTAATACAGGGAATTTCTGTAAGTAGTGTACTAAACCCCAAACCCCTAAACTTCAAACATCATCTAGGATCTGCCCAGATAAGAACAAAAACTACATAGGTGACATGAGTTCTGATAATCAGAATGCACCACATCACAGAAATTAATTGCATGTACTGGAATCTAGAGACAGATTCAAAGGAACAAGAGGTGAGAAGGTATCATATGCAAATGTGGGCTCCAAAATGGAGCTCACCAACTCCAGACACTTCCATCAATAAATTTAGTGTTGTGGAGCTGAAGGATCAGTAGTCAGAAGGTTACTTGTAGCTCAGTGCTGATTCATCTAGGGTGTTAAATGTTGCATTAGTTAAGCAACAACAATTGAGAAAGAAGCTGTTTCTCAGAGATTAAGAGGTGATGGGGAAGACTCAATGGCCTGAGGCTGCTTTTGTTCTTAAAAGATGGGGATGGGGAGGAAAATGCTGCGTGGTATTTATTCATGAGAAAAGCTGGTTAACAAATGGGGACAGGATATTTATAAAATTACTATTCCAGCCATCAGATGGGAGTCTTTTCTTGAAAGCCTGAACCACTTCGTAGCTGACTAAAGTTACACTTAAAAAAAGGAGCTGTTTCAAAGGGTATGCCTGTTCATTGTGCTATAGATGCATGTTCAGAACTATCTGAAAGGAACACTCAAAATACATGTGGTCGTGCATCTGGTACATTGGAAAGATCTGTCCTTCATACCATCTGGTTTTTGTGATATTCTGGAAACAAACACTGATATTCTTGTTCAAGATCAATTTCTGTCTCAGGTATTGATGGTATAAAAAGTTTAACGATAGCGCTGTACTATTCTTTTTCCTCAGCTTTTTCCTTCTTCTATGCTCTAGCTGTCACTCTCGAAAGACTTGAAAATGTAAAATTCCAAATTTGAAAGACCCAGAGCCTAAAGTAGCTGCTGTGGGTATTTCAAAATACTGCTAAGTAGCTATGAGTGCATGATCCATTAACTAATGAAGAATTTGGCTGCTTACTGTTTATTGTCACTTTATTGCTTTGTCTCCTTCTGTACATGTATCTGAAGTACATTACTGTTCTGTCTTTAGATCAATATGGTTTGTACTAAACTGACTAGAATGTATGCCTGAGCACATTAGTCAAGGAATTTCCTTAAGTCTGTGATTACATTATTGTCACACTAAAGTATTTGTTTGAAGGACCCTGTAAGGGCATGATATCATGACGATTCCTCTTCACAGCAGTACTTGTGAGAGCAGCTTATAGTTAAAATGGCATTTCTGGCCCCAACCAACAAAAAGATTGTGAAACTGCAACTTAGTTTGACTAAAGAATAGTTAGGGAGTCAAGGCTTCTGAAAATTGCCAAAAAATTTTACTTGCCAAAATGAGTTCTAAACTCCTCGTTACAAACACAAAATCAGTTTTTTAAGTTGTGTAAGTAATGAGAGGGAGGCTGCATCATGGCTTTGGCCAGTCTTATGGTTTGCTAAAAGGAGACTCTTTTTTCTCCCTCTTGACTGTGGCCCCTCTGTTTACATAGGCTCTGGCAGTAGTAGAACTAAGTCAGCCTGGTTGGTGATTAAAAGGGGTTTTACTGGTGAATTAACAAGTGGTTTTGGCTCAGCCAGAGTCTGACCACAGCTACAGCAGCTACAAAGAGATGGGATACATGAAGCTGGGAAAAAGAAGTGTGGGGAAAGAACAAGGGCTTCCCACTCCTGGCAATGCCAAGCTGTTAAACCAGCTTAGCTGTAGTATTTAACTTCAAAAGTTGTGTTCAGAAGCTTTACCTGAAAAGGCATGTGTCAAATTTCAGATTTTTCTGAACAGAGTTCAGAATTCAACTCAAATTTGCAGGTGGTCATGTGAGCCTGTTGTCTGTTAACTATTCAAACCATTAAAATTTTAGAGTTAGGTATCATCTCAATATTAAAGATTTAGAAATTTCCCTTGGTTCTACGATTCAATGAAACAAAACACAAAGAGACTTAAACACCCTCAGCCAGTTTTGCAGTCATCTTATAGGGCCCACTAAGGGGAAAAATGGCAGAGCAGTGCATCAGTTCACTATGAATTTAGCAGTTTCATAAATACTAGTCCAGCATTCTCTTGGCAATGCTGCTGAGACTGTTGAATATGTTGTCACACATAACCTGTTGATCTATACTGGGTCTGGAAATGTTTTCCTTACTCCAAGGTTGAATAGGTCTTTGCCAGGCCAGCTATTTAAACATACTTCTGTGTTAGCTAGTTACAAGTCACACAAAATAGGAAAACTGTTAGCTGTAGGCCACATGAGAGCTGGATTGTGTTTTCCTTCTGGATCATAGCTTGACACATGATCTACATAATAGAAAATATTCAAGCAGAGGATGCTCTATTACTCAGCTGTGACAGTTAATGTAATAATGATGAAAGCTACATGGAACAAATAAATGAACATTTTCCATTTTTACCATTTAACATACAGGATTTTTACAGTGTTTTTATTAACAGATATTTCTAGTTGCTGAATGTTCTTTTTGGTTTTTTTTTTTAACTATACTTCAAGTAAAATACTCTTGATTTTTTTCGTTCCTAACAAGTTAAAATATTCTTTTGTTCCACCTGCTTTATTGAGACAAATTGTACAGTGGTGCAGGAGTATGTTTGTCCTCTTGCCTTGGGTTTATTGTGCAGTCACTTTCCAAGAACACTTTCAATGGTGACCTAGTCTGGGTGGGCTATAAAGAAAAATGCCTGTTTAAAAAGGGAAAGAGAAAGAACATCCAAGGGTTCTTCAAGGCTTTTTGTCTATCACCTCTATATTATGAAAGTCTTGTATCAGATTCCCATGTCATTATTATGTGTATATAAACATACATATTTCATACTTAAAATTGGATGAGTTTATTATCCTGTGGTTTTCTTTGTAGTGCAAAAGAAGTGTGAGACTTACTACTGTTTGAACATGTCTGCTGTACGTTTTAGATACATCTACTTGTTTTGATATTCCTCTCCAGGGTAAAAAATTCAAACTGGCCCAGAGAACACACAAATGTGGAGGGAAAGGGAAAAGTCTAGTCATTGGGTAAAATTTGACTGTCATCTTCCCATGACATTACGGAGAATTATGAGAATTCAGTTGAAGGAAGCAAAGAGAAAGGGGAGGCAAAAGATGTTGTGAAACTGTGAGCAGAGATTTCTTTTATAATACTTTGTAAAACAAACAAAAGCTAGAATTTCTTCACATGAAATTCGTCATATAAGATTGACTTTGCAAGTCTGAATGGTGTTAGATCAGTGGTCCAACTGTAAAAGTAGTGAAGTAAATGTTACTTCTACTATTTCTTGAACAACATACAAATTAGGATTATTTTTTGAATGAGTGCAGAAGAGAAAATTCAGTATGAGACGTTGGTTCAGTTGATAACCACCATTTGATTTGAAGGTGAAGCAGTAACTGCAGAGCACTGCTGTGGGAGACTGTCACTCCCATCTTGTAGAGCAGCTCATAAAAGAGGTTCATAGTTACACAGAAAACTGAACAGAAATGCAGCCTTCTAGAGCATATTTGACTGCATACCTAAGCCAGTGTGTGGCCTTGCAGAGATTAAATGACAGTTATGTTCCATTCCAATATAATTCTACCCTTTAGCAGTGGGCAGAGGACACAGTTTTGGAACGTTCAAAATGAAAATGAAGGCAAATGTAACAAACCTTAAAACCTGCAATCACTGCATAGCTTTCTGTGGTGGAATAGAATGCATCTAAATATTGCAAAGGAGTAGGTTACATTTAATATGACACTAGCAAGGCTTTTTTTATTCAGAATGGATCCAGGGTAAAGGAGGTATAATATGGCTAATTTATATATAAAATAATGACAATAAAGCTTTAGCTTTAACTTTCAACAGAAATTCACCCATGTTCTACTCGGGACTAGTAAATGAATTTTTACAAGGCCCAGGGGAGTCTTTTATTTGCTGACTTCTATTGAGCCTGGTTAACAGGAAGCATTGCTGAACTTGAAGGCAACAAGTTAGCTCTGTGCTGAATGCTGCCCTCACATCTGATACCTGTCGTGTCCCAGTGAAACTTCTTGAGAAACTGGACAAATGCTAAGAAATCTTTTGCAGTAATGCAGTTTATATCACATTTAGAATCTTTGCATGCCCTAGGAAAAATTCAGTCATGATCCAGCTTTGGACTAAAGCCTGATACTGGAGTTGACTTGATATACGCAGAACTGGTTTGTGTGTTCTTCATCAGTGGCAGCATATCCTCATCCCTTTTCAAAGGCCCTGTTGAGAAGATGTCTTCTGAATTATGGCTAAAATACAATTTCATGCTATTTTCAAATAGGAACAAATATCCTGAATTTCTGAATCCTCAGAGAAACTTCTGCCCGTCATGGCTTTTGTTATATCAAGGATATCAAACTGAGGCACATGAACTGCAGCTGTGGCCATATGTTGGTGTGTGTGTACACAGAGCAAGGAGTGATGAGAAAAAGAGAAGAGCTGATACACCCCTCCTATGCAATACTTGTTATTCATAACCAATGTATGAAAAAATTGCATTGAGTCAAGCAGTTCAGGAGTAATCCTTGCTGTTCTGACATGAACTTCATTTTATTAGGTGTTTAAGGTGTAGCCTTATGCAGAGTATATGACAACAGCATTATCCAAATGGAAAGCAATTATTAAGGGCTACACAATGAGCAACAGTTGCATAGCTATAGTAACTTCAGAGTGAAGCTGCTTAAACATGAAGGCATTGCTGGGAGGGGTGGAGGAAAGGTATCATAAAGAATCACTTTATGTGAAAGGAGCATGTTTCTCCTATGCAGTCATTCCTAAAAAAGGTCGTATGTACTGCTGGTAGGAAAGTGATAGAGTCACACTCAAATCAAATGTGAAATTAGGTGCATAATGGCCTTACAGCAGATGTGAATTTCACACTACTGAGATAGTTTTTCTTTGAAGTGTTGCTTCCTTTCACTGGGGAGCAGGGGGAGACAGTAATAACTATGTTGTGAATGATGTGTGAAATATGTATTCAATTTATACTTGTAATACTATTGTGGGAAACCTGTGATCTCTACAGACATTTGATTATTCTGCATTGCTATATACTCAGCTAATGTTCTGCATTTTCAGATGCTTGAGAGAAAGGATAGAAAAATATGAACTAAAAGAAGATAAAAGAAGTCAGAAATGCTAAACGAGAACAGATCAAGTATATGCCTTTGGCCCAAACTTGAAAACTCTGAGGGAACACAAAGGTGAGAAAAGGAAATGAATATGTAACAAGGGAGTTATGTATATGTGCATATAGATATACATCCATATTTGTCTGTAATGTGGGATCATGTGTTTTGATGAGCTTGCTACCCAAATGTTAATGTTGCCTTGTTTGAAAGATGTATTTTTATTGAGGAAATAGATTAGGAAACTGAACTTTTGTGGTTTGATTCTTTGAAATTTGATGTTGAAGTAATTGAAGCAATTCAAACAGTCTATGTCTTTATTCTCTGACGGGCTAAAGAAACTAAACAAATAGATCCCTGAGCTCTGATTTTCCTTCATGTATAAACAGTGCTTTTGAAATTACTGTCTTTTGTCTCACTCAAGGACAGTAGATCAAATAAACTCCTTAGTGTTTCATCCCCATACTAATTTTTCTTGATACATTACAACATCTTGATACATACATTTTCTTGTTTCATGTAAAGGTAGTGACTCTGGTTTTATGAGTTTAAGAGCATTCCAGTGGACATCCTTTCCATCAGTATTCCTAAACCATTGTACAAACCATCGTGCCCAATGCCAAACCAAGTTCCCTGTTGAAATGTGACAAATACTTTTTGTCATCTAGCCTTGATTGTATTGTAGAAAGGCAAATGAAGACTGAAGAGAACACATTTTATGTTAAATAGCAGCATTTGATAATTAATATTTGTTGCCCAAGAACCAGGAACTGTGGGCCTGACTTGCAGAACTGTTGGCTTAATAATCCCTTTTCCTGAAAGGGACTTAACACTTTTTGTCAGTTGTCATACACTATTTTTTTTCAGCTGAGACTGTGTAATCCTGCCTGCTTAATCCCCATATTACCAGTCCCCTATGATTTTTCTAAGGAAGGGGTGTTTTCTCTTCTACATAAGAGAAAAAACAAGTCTCTCTTACACAGCATATTGTCTACACAACAATGAAGAAGTTACTGTATGACTCTGAATAAGGGTGTATAGTGGCTTTGTAAATCCCTTTGAGCCTGATCTTGAGTAAGGCAACTAATCCCAGTAAGAGGGTATTGCTTCACATGAAATCCTTGCAAAGCTGTGGAATCCATTCTTCCACACCAGTTGCCCAGGCTGTTTGCCTACTGGGGCTTTGGTTGCTACTACAGATAAACTGTGCAAGTAAATGAAACTGGCTGTTATTTTACATCCACTAGTTTTGTTTCATTGTGTGTATGCTCACAACCTCCTTCTCTGCCCCCAATAATATATTGTGGAGAATGGTGTCCCTTCAAAGCAATGAAGCTGCATCCTCAAATGCATTGTCTGTCCCCTATAGTGCTTTTAGGCCTGTGCAACAAGTTTTAAGTCTGTAAGAGAGAATCATTTCCTATTGCATTTGAGTCTACAGCATTCTAATGTGCATTGCAGATTTCATTCTCAGAAAAACAAAAGTGGCAATGAAGTAACTGATTCCAAATTTGTAGTTTTCTATTATTGCCTGTATTTTCCTCTGTATAGAAATCCTGAAGGAAATTTGCACTAAAATGCTGTTGATTTTCTGTCCTTTCTTATAGATGCTAGGAATAGAAAATACTTTCATGCCCATGAACCAGAGGGTTCTGATTAAGTTCCCACAGAATACAATTACTCACACCTACTCCACCTCACTGCTGCACCAGTTACCATCTTATTAATCATCACTGCTATCCACCCAAGTCTTAGAAGCTGCTGTCATTTGTAACATGTCACAAAAATTCTAAGAAATGTTTAGTGGTAACCTGAAGTCCCATTTGCAGTATGCAGTGACAATAAAACAAAAGATAGTTTTATATTCTGCATCAGAAGGAAGGATAAAGGGGGAAATCTATGAAATGGTGGGACTGATTCATCAGTAAGAAGGTTTCTGATATGAGTATTCGGTGTGCTTTAGGCATTTTTAGACTAAGTTTCAGCAGTGAGTTCTGTGCTGAGATTTGTTTTATAGTACTGAATGTGTGTGTGTTTAAATTTTGTTTCTTTAAGTAAACTATGGTAAAATTCCCAAACAAACAGCAAATACAGCTTCCTGAGATTGATGTAAATACTGAGCATCAACAGGACTGACAAATCCTTTTATATAAAAATTTAAATTACAGATGAAGCAGAAAAAGGAGGATGTAAGTGATCTAGCAATTATACCATGATGCTGCCTCAGAGCACCGAGAGGGTTGTTTACATATATTACAAATAATGAACCCTTACCCTGTGTGCTGGAGCTACCAGTCAGCCTACAGCATCTGTACCAGCCCAGAGGGATTTCAGAGGAACCCACCAATTCATTTTCTTCTAGTCACAAAGCAGGCACCAATGGAAGCTCTGGATTCAAACAGATGAAAGGGTAAGAAACATATTATCACCATCACAAACATCGAATTCTTCTGAAAAATATATCTCATGGTAAACACTTCCCCAAGACCTTGTGTGAACTTTTTAACAAGGGCATAAAGACAGGTGGCTTTGCCAGCCAGGCAAGATCTTAAGATGTAGCTGTTGATGGTTTTTTAACCTCCAATTATCTCTCTGGAGTAGAGGAGACTGCTTTTAAGGCTGCACAGAGCAGGAAGTGCTAAGTGTGTTCATAAAGGTGTGGCTTAGCTCCCTAGCAATTCCTTGGCAACAGGGGCTGCTAGCCTTCAGTAAAACAAACAGGCTTTGTGGAAATCAAAAGTTGAGAATGCAAGCTGTTCACATCTCTTTGATTAAAGCAGCCAATCTTTGAATGAAGGTGGTGGACTCCACCTTGTTCCCCCAAACCAAACAGATTCACAAGGTTTGGATAGATAAATCTTGCACTTTTGATAACCGTGCAAAATACAAAATGTTTTTTAAAGTCATTTTTGCAAGATGTGTGTGGGAAAAGGAGAAATTTGCACATAAATTTATCAAAAACTTGATGTTCTATACCTCCTCTGACAGGGATTCCTTCATAGATAGAACGTAATCCAGAGTTTTGAGAGACAGGAAGACCTGGCCTCAC
Organism: Corvus hawaiiensis; assembly: GCF_020740725.1. NCBI lineage: Eukaryota > Metazoa > Chordata > Aves > Passeriformes > Corvidae > Corvus > Corvus hawaiiensis. The sequence goes on from NC_063224.1 coordinate 9,468,621, forward strand.
AGTCTTACATCTAATGTCTATATAAAGGTGTAAAATGCTGCCCATCGTGACTCATGTGTGACAGTGACAGCCGGCCTGACTGCCCATAGTGAGGCTGCAGGTGTTCAGCGGGAACTGGCCCTAGAAAAGCTTCATGTGCCCTAAAGCCACGCATTCATGACACTATCAGGCAAAAGTACCCCTCTTGTTTGCCCATTCCCATGAGTCACTGCCTTGTTTTTGCCAGGATAACTGAACCAAATGAGATAATGACTCCGCTTTAGAGAATAGAGGAGCAGATGGACCCCTCAGATTCCCTGCTCACACAAAGCAGAGCACTAGAGTATGGAAAGGAGTAATTAAAAGTTAAAGTTATGTCCTAGACATCTACTTCACCCAGAGCCAGAGCATTATTGGTGCGTTCACTCAAGTCACTGCAGAGCCACTCCCAGAATGTGCGAGGCAGCTTCCTATTGTGTGCCCCAGGGCTCTTTTTCTTTTCCTCACCACCATGTATTTCAGTGTAGAAAAGGCAAAATCTTAATGTATGTTAACTGTGTCACACCATGATTGAAATAATTACTTGGAGAAAACAAGGAATGACTGAACACAAGGTGACATTTCCTGTCAAACAAGGGTGTGCCACATTAGGAGAGGGTTATGGAAAGGAGGTGAGGTGGTACTGGCACTTATGAAACAGCTCTGTCAGGGTATATTATCACAACTCCAACTTGCTGGGAAGGGAATTGCACCTGCTTGCCATGTGCTTAGTTATTATCTGTGCTTATAAAGCAATTCTATAGCTGTTAAGTGATAAAATGCACTGAATTGCATCATACGGAGTCTTAAATTTAAAATTTCTACAGTATGCCAAAAGGAATCATCTAGGTATACCTGTCCTCTTTCTGTCTGAATATATTTACTGACTGTGCAGTATGTTTCTTTGAGAATGTTTCTTCTCAGGAAACCATATCATTCTCCTGTATCAGCCAGATGTATCTGTAAGGACACTACTTCTATCCTATTTCCACTGTATATTCCACAGTGTGTAAGATCCAACATCAGGCCAAAGGAAGAAAGGTAGTTGTTTAATCATGCTGAGAGGTTAAAGTGAGAAGAGCGTTTGTTGAATAAGTCAGGGAAATTTATTTGAGTGAGAATTTGATGACATGGTTGTAACTATATAATACAGTTGAATGTGAACTAGTCTTCCATGCAAGCAATTGCATCTAGAGATGCTGAAGAAAAAAATTAAATTTTTTTTGCAAAAACTGTAGTTGTCTTGTCAAGCTGCAAATGGTAGAGTAGAAAATAAACTCATCTAATCTTCCTAGAAATTGGCATTAGTTCTGCTAGAGGCTGGTAGCAACGTGTCAGCCTTAAAGTCTTGTACTTTCAAGAAAGGACAGTGAAAACAGAAATACAAAAAAAAAGTTGTATCAGAGTCTGCTGCTTCTTTGGGCAAATTATCCCATCCTTGCGTTGGATAGAATAGGACACAGGGTGTGTTTGAAATCCCTGTCAGATCTGAGGTATGTAACAATTGCTGGTAGAAATGAAGTGAAGCAAAATAGCCATAAGCAAGATGAAAGATCAGGAAATCATTGAATGATAAATCCTTTCATGTCTAGTTTGGATGCACATAATTGCATTCATCAATTTATTATACAAAATGCTTCGATGAAATGTTTTTAAAGCCTAACTACTTCAACAGGTGGTTAAGTTTTGCTTATGTTTTGCATTTATATTTTACTTCTGTTTATACTGTGGTGAGAAAAAGAAGTGTATTAGCATATCTCTATGTGGAATAAGTTTAATTAAATTCTAATGAAAAAACAGGTTAAATATCAGAGCAGTTAAATCAAATGGGAATGGAGTATTATAGGAACACACCCTCCTTTTTTATCAAGGTTTTTATGTCAGCTGAGAGTTTGTGGTACAATCTGAATAAACAGACAGAGATTAGTAATTTCTGCCAAGATAATCTCATGAGGCCAGTATCAGCCAGTTGTCAGCAAAGCTTGAGAAGATGTAACCTGTATAAATTCATCATTAATTGTGTAAATTTTACAGTTGTTTTTCATTGAATAACTTGGACTTCCAGTATACAGTCCTTTGTATTTGATGATCAGTTCTTTCATCACTGCTACATTACATCAACTCTCAGTGAGAGCAATGTGGAGCATGCAGATCTTTTGATGTAGATAATGGCCTTTACATTTCTTGTGTTGTCTATTTGTTTTTTATGTTTACATGCAAAGGTGACTGGATTTGGGTGACTGGAATCCAATGTTCCAGCTGGCAGTGGCCACTTCTCACTTCAAAACTTCAGTGATTTTGTGGTTCAGTGAACTTCTGAGAACTTCCTAATTGTACAGTATGAATCATTTATGTGTGGGAATATGACAGTCTGAATACCACTGATTCTTTGAAGGAGTGTTGCAAAAGTTTTCTAAAAGGGTAAAGGACTACTGAATTTCCTGTCTTGCTACTCTTATGACTGGAAGCCTCTGAGTTGGTCTGTTAAATATAAAGTACAAAATGGCCCAAATTAAACGCTTCATGTAGACATCAGGTCATTCTCATTTTCCATTATGAGGAGTTGAAATCTTGATCTTTCCCCAAGAGGATATAACTTTATCCTGTTGAACTGTAAATGTGTAATTTTAGATTTTATTGTTTATAAATTAAGAAGATGATTCTATTTAATTGCATGTAAATACTAGTGAATAACAGAGAGCATTTTGGCTTTTAGCTATTGCAGTGGATTGTGTTACCAATTTATGTTTTTACTCTTTCCACTGGGGTGATAGTGATGGTACCAAGGATGGTGGCAATGGATTTTTTTTCCTTTATAATTCACTATAACAAATAAATCACTAGATCAACTTCACAATTAAAAAGAGAATTTTTTACTGTTGGAAATGCTGCCACACTGACCCTACTATATCCTTTCAATGGGCAAAGAGAGAATGGGTTAGTATACAGAAGTGTTTTGATCCAAGACTGAACATCAGTCTTGCTGAAAAACCTGCCACAAAAGGAATATTTTCCATTGAACTTCTTTTCTCATATTATACTGTACCTGAGGCTAGTAAAAAAAGTAACCAATTGCAATGAAAATTTCTTAGGCAGGTTGTAGGGGCAATAAAGCTTCACACAAAGTCAATTTTCAATCACAGATAAGGTAGATTGAAAGGGTCAGGAAATACTTGCATATTCATCTCATTAGGTAACAGAAATTGTATCACATGGCTTAAAGATCCTGTCTCAACTAGTTGCAGTGAATTATTTAAAAATTTAGCAGTGAGATCAGATTGGCGACCAGGAGAAAGTTTTTCATCAGCAACGCAGTGCAGCGCTGGAACGTGTCATCCATGGAGGTTTCCAAGACACAGCTGGCCAAAATACTGGCTGGTTCACCATAGTGCTGGCAATAATCCAGTTCTGGACAAGAGGACTTGCAGAGGTCCCTCCCTGTCAGCAATCATTTCAGTGATTCTAAATCCAGAAAATTCTTTAGTCAATTATTTGAAGGACAGCATTATTTCCAATGAAAAATAAAGGAAATTCAGTTTATTTGTTATGAACTGTTAACTTTGATGTAAATCTATAATAATATTTATGAAAGACACTACTATGCATGCATGTTAGATTTGTCCATAAGTTTGGTAGAAAAGTAAATGCTTAGATTTTCAAAAGCCTGATAAGTGTAATCTGGAGAAATTTGGCTAAACAGCTCACACCAATACTCCAGTGGGAACTGAGCATGTATAAAACCTTTGTAGGATTAAACCACTGGATTGATGGTCATTCCATAAAGAAGAGAAACTGTGTAAAGTAATAGGGGAAGTAATTTCATTTTTATTTCTCTTTATAGTCACCAATGTTATGTTTTAATTTACCTTTAAGTCAACAGAAATGGAATTCCAACTGATACAGGATTCTAAGTGAATGCTTCCAGTGTGGCTTGATGGTGCTGGTATCTGCAGGGTGTGGATACAATATTGCTGCTAGCAAGAAAATTCTTGCTAGCAGCAATATTGGATCTGCAGTAGGGTACCAATCCATCAGAACCAGAGTTCTGAAGCTCTTCTGCAGATTGCTGAGCTTTTGTGGATATCTCAATGGAAATTATTTCAAGGCTTCTACAGTGCATTGTAACCATGGGAGACCTACCTGGCAGACCAAAAAATCAGATTTCTCCAAACATCTGGACAGCAATCAAAGAACACTGCTAAGCACTTGTTCCCATGCCTTTTCCCACTCATTGCTGTTAAAGAAAGGATGCCAGAAAATTCTTTACATATGGGTTTATGTTTCAGGAGTTACAGTAAGCTCCTCCTTCAGCAAATATTGCTGCAGTATCTTATAATCCAATCCAGGAGCCAAGGACTGAATGGGTATGAAATCTAAATGTCTTCTCACATTTGCTTACAGATCACTTACAGATCTTTTACTTCCAGTGCCAGTTCAGTTTGGAGATGCTGAGGCATGCAGAGAATTTACTACCATCCCTATTGTGCAGAGAAACACCAAGGCTCCATACTTACTCGATTTAATATCTCTGTTTCTCAAAATCATAGAAAAAATTAGAAATTAGAATTAGAAATTGAAATTAGACCCAACTTCAAAGTTAATTCACTTTTTTCAGGGTGTTTTAACCCATCTGACAGGGTTAAATATCATCATCATTTTCCTCCTTTTAACTGATGACTAAAATATTCATGAGGACAAATAACTTCTCAATATCATACTAGTTTGGAACAGAAGATTGACTTCCATGTTCCCTGAAAGGTAATTGAGGTATTTCTGTAGATCTAAATGCAGCCAGGATATTACTCCAGATCTCATGTCTCAAAGTTTCATACTCCTTTTATTAGACTTCAGCAAAAGGACTTCAGTCATCAGGACATTCAGTTCACAGGAATTTTTAACAATGTAAAAGATACTTCTCTTCTCTTTCTCTTCTCTTCTCTTCTCTTCTCTTCTCTTCTCTTCTCTTCTCTTCTCTTCCCTTCCCTTCCCTTCCCTTCCCTTCCCTGTATAGTAAGAATGAAAATGCCACTACAGATTTATCCATTGCAAGCACAATGCTTTTAATGATTCTCTTCAGTGTTCTCATGGGATCTAACTGTAAAAATGATCTATTTTCCAGTTTTAATTGCTTGATTAATAAGAAACAAAATAATCACAGTACTAAGCTTGCATAACAATGAATGTCCATCTTTAAAACTTTTCTTCTCCACCCAGTTACATTACATGGAGCCTACCAGCAAACACCTCTATAAATATGCCTGCCAGGATTAAAGCTAAAGGTGAGCAATAACTCTTTATTTCAGCAAGATCTTGGTTACAAATTAACCTTTCTATGCTCAGTGTACAAGGGCTTGTCCCACATGTTTTTCAGGAACTGGATCCTGTTGCTGTTCTGTTAAGAGATACGATGTCATTCTTTTATATTTTTTAGATCGATAACATTGGTATAATTCAGGGCAGAAAATGGGAGAGTTGTGGATAAAAGGTGAATGAGGAACCAGATGCATAATCTGATACTTTGAAATGTGTGATTGCAGGAAGGCCAGCATTTATTTAAGGGTTTTCTTTAAATTTTAGAATATGTTTTAAGTTCATTTAGCTAGAATAGGTCAGATAAATTAGTAATAGTAGGATTATATGAGTCAAGATAGTCTAAAAGTAGAAACCAGATGGGCTTTCTAGGAAGAGAGGCTACATTTTATGAGATGAGCTAATATAATTGTAAAAAGCATAGAAGCTTTTGAGCTCACCAATGTGTAGATTTCAAGTTAGTTTTCAAGGGTCTTTGGCATTTATTTGAGGAGGACTTTTTTAATCTGACACATTGCTCTAAGTCAATTATAACCCTTTTTCTTTCACCTTAAATCCTAAAGACAAGTACATACATATTGGCATTCTCTCTTTCCATTCACTGGAGCCTGTGAGCGTATGTGCCAACCTGGCCAAGAATTTATCATGTGTATGATCATCTATAGAGATCTGCTAATTAAAATCCCATTATGTATGAGGTACTCACATATTAGGGCTACAAAGTGACATCCTCATGAGGGCAGCTAAATTGCAACAGCTGGGTACTTTCTTCTGTGAACATAGCTACAGTTAAAATCTGTATTTACACTTAATCTGTGTTTACACTTATGCATACACTGCCTGTCTCCAAACACCCCCATAAATATGTGAGTTTGGGAGGAGAGGAACAGTTTGGGAAAAGAGGAACAGTTCTCACACTTGCAGTCAATGCATTTTTATGGTTCTTATTACAGACTTCAGGGATAAGAATCATCCCATACTCAGTAACAGTCTGTTACACTGTTTCATTACCACTATATCCAAAGGTTATAACTAACCAAAAGGACTAGAAATGGGTTTTTATTCTACCAAGGACTTCTAGAAGTGCATTGACAGAGAAAAATATAGATGTGGCATAAATTCAGCAATGCTAGCAAATATAATGCTGAAAACATTTTAAATATATAAATATATTCATGTTACAGATTAAAGTTTTCATCTCTGGTTGTTTGGGAATTTGCTCTTTCTGTAACAATGTATTTTCAGGATGATTTCCCAAGCAGCTGCATGAGCTGCAGAGACAAGAGCTGAGAGGTGTTTAACAACTGTCTCGTGATATTCAGTGAGATGCACCTGTGCAAAGTTTCCTGCATGGCCTCTGTCAGGTAAATACTTGTAACACATGAATTCTAAGATACTTCACATTGGACTGCATCCTTGAACTGTAGTTTATTTTCACTGAAATAAAAGGAATTAGTCTTGCTGGTGGTGTTAGCATGGGGAATCAGTGTTTGCCATAAGGAGGAACACAATAACTGCTATAATTAATCAATTATAAAATTGGAATGTTAAAATAAAATGAGAAAATATGATTTAATAATTTAAGCCATCAGATGTTCACAGTTAAATGCTCAGCTCTGCATTTTCCCAGGATAGACACCACTAGCCAATTAGCAGCACCAATTTTCATTCAGTAAAAGCTCTATTTCAACACAATACTAATATTGAAGTATAAACTGAAGACTTAATTAAACAAAAGAAAAAATACTACTAGTCCAACTTTGGCCTTTAAAAATCACTAGTAACTCATCAGTGGTGGCAATAGGAAAAATAACTTTCAAAAGAGTTTAGAGGCCTTTTGATCTTCTTTTCTGTTTTAAAATCAATTTGAGTTTGACAATATCTCTGAAAATTGTCTCAGTCCCTGATGTTACAAATATTATTGCTGCTGCTGTTGAGCAGGAGTGTTTTCATAGCAGCTAGACTAGGTGGTGATTTCCCATTGAAGTCTCACCAGTGAAACAGGAGAGAGGAGCAGGGAAAAGCTGCCTATCTTGGACTGCAGTTAATGCCCAGGAGACAGTTCTTTATTGAGGTAGGGTAGAAAATGCAAGGCTTTATATTGCTATTTTGCAAAACTTCCTAGATGCATCCTTAATCCAAAAAAAAAAAAAAAAAAAAAGTTTTACTAGGACCCACCTTTACAAACTATATGAAGAATAGGGCCTAAATTGAAAAGTACTCTCTGCCTAAAATCCCTGTGGAATACTATGCTTTCATTACAGATTAACGTCGGCATGGGTAGCTCGATACACACACAGCAACGTGCACAAAAGGCAATTACTTAGAAACAGGTAAAGACTTTTCTGTCGTGGAATTCAATGCCAAGTCATAAATTGTGTTTTAGCAACCGTACTCGTACATTGTTCAGATTTTCCCCCGAAACGGGCGCGGGTCTGAGCGTACAGAGCCCCGCGTGCCCCGCTCGCCGGGCGCGTAGTGCCCGCACCCAGCGCCGGGCGGGATCCCGCAGAACTGAAAGCAGGTACAGGCACTTCCTGCAGGCAGAATTAAAGAGAGAAAGGGAGTTTGCCTCTGATCTCCTTCGAAAACCAATCAGGCCAGATCAGCCAGGCGTTGATTCTCCCTCCGTCCCTCCTACACCTTTTCCAGAGGCCCAATGGCCTTGTCCCTTTGGGAGATTGACTAGAGTCACATGAGCTGCACCAAGGGCAGGTAACTCAGGAGAGGGGAAGGGGAAGAGGGAAGGAAAAAAAAAAAAAAGAGAGAGAGAAAAAAAAAAAAAACCCAAGCCCAGACTAAGCTTCTGCCATGATGTCAGAGGGAAAGAAACCCACAGCTTGCTAATTTCACCTCCCAATCGGCCCCGGGAAGGAGATCACCGGGAACAGGTAGAGATGGGAGCCTTTCTTTCTCCATGTTTTTTTTCCTCAAACACTCAATCTCCTAAATAGCTCTTTCTCTCCTCTTTTTATTGTGACTCCTCGTTCGCTCCTTTTCCCTTTGATTACTTGGAGGTAGGGGGTGAGCCTTATGGGATTATTTTGGGTTGGTTTTTTTTGTTTGTTTGTTAGTGTGTCTTTCTTTTGCTTTTTTTGCTTTTTTTTTCTCTCTCTTTTTCTTTCTTTTTTTTTTTTTTTTTTTTTTTTGACCTCTGCTTTTGATTGTAGTTGTTTCCCCCTGTGGTCATGACGGCTTCGCACAGTGACTCTTTGGTGGTGTTGTTTGGGGCAACAGCTGGTGCATATGGGGCTAAACTGGGTTCGGATGAGAGGGAACTAATTCTCTTGGTGTGGCAAGTTGTGGATCTACACAGCAAGAAGGTATGGCTTCGATATCCGGGGCGAGGGCGCGTTCCCCGGCGCGGGGCGAGCGGGCTCTCCCGGCCACTCGCCGCCTGCCCGGAGCCGTTTGTTCATTTCACAAATGCACCGAGGGAGGGGAGGGCGCGGGGCCCGTGCCCGGGGGTCATTCCCTGCCCGGGGCGCTCGCTCGGGAAGCTCCTTTTTGTTCCGTCTTCAGGGAAGAAGTAACCTCTAAAGAAAGTTTGGCCGCTTCCACGCCCCACTGCCCCGTCCGCCTTAAATCATGTGTAGCTTCGAGGATGTCTACGGACTTTTGAAGCTTTAAAACAAAAAGCTGCCCCGGGTGGCTCCGAGCGTGCTCGCTTCCCTGGCAGCCGGCTCACGGCCACCGTTGGACCCTTTGGGCCTGCTTTTTGTTTGTTTAACCAATGTTTGGATAACCTTTACAAGAATATTGACTTCTTTTAATTTTATGCCAATCTAAAAGTCACCTCTAATCTTTTTTCTCCCCGAAAGTCCTATCATAAATAACCCCCTAGACATGAAGGGCTTTGATAAAACAAACAGGACTATCAATTTCATTAGTGGATTCATGAAACTGCCTTAATATTAAGTGATCTTCCCTTTGCAGTTAACTCCCGCAAAAGTGGGTGCTAACTGTAAAAGGCCTTCCCTGAAACTGGGCTCGGATACTCCGAAGCTGAGAGCGTGGCTCTCCGGGGTGGGAGGGAGAGAAACCACAGCCAAAGGTTTCGATTTGTGAAATAGACAAATGCGTTTTCTCCTGGCGTTTATCGGGAGGTGATACTGCACCTTTCTGATTTTTCTGCAGTCTCAACACATTGCTGTAAAGAGCTAATTCGATTGTTCCTCACTTTTGCCCATAATTTCTTAAATGTTTTTAGGTAGGGACACTACACAAATCCCTGGTGAAAGCAGACAACTTGGACTTAAGTGACCAGTGTCGCGAAGTCAGTGGCTTAACACCAGAGGGACTGGGCAAAGCTGAACCACTGGACCGGGTTCTTCAACAGGTGAGGTGCTGCTTTTGGGAGCAGGAGCTCTTCAGGGTGAAGCCTGTGAAGGAGATTTAATGGATTTGAAAAAGGAAACGGACTTTAATTTTGTCTTTCATTTTGAAATCACTAGCAAGTTTTCATGCTTGTTTTTAAGCTAACCCAAAAGGTACCTGAACCATTTGAAATGGGAACACCATAATTCTGAAACAGTTAGGTACAATACCAGAGTTGTTTGAGGTGATGCTATAACTGTTTGGAAGATCTGACTTCTGGTTGTTTTGATGGGTCTACTTTTATTCTAGGATTCTCTTAAGCTTTAAAAGAGTAGGCTAGTAAAAGTACTGCTTAATAAAGCAGTGTTAATCAAATTTTCGAACTTCACATGGTACATTCCAGTCTACAGGTTCAATGCTCTAATGTGTATTAAAAAACTTTTTTTCATTTGCTATTCCTAAAGTCAGCTGAAATCTTCAAAATCTTTCATGTAACATCAGATATGATTGTTGTGTATCACTCTTTTCCAGATGAGCCTAATTAGTGGATTACAAAGTGATTTGGTTTTATTTTTTTCTGATTTCTGTAGGTTTGCTCTTTGGCTCATTTAATATCACACTGAGACAGTAAATCTATAAATTTGTATGATACCTACAGCTCAAGAGGACTTAAGTTACTTCAAAAAATTTAGTGGAAATAGTGTGTATAGATAATGCAGTTCCCTAAAGTGTGCTTGCTTTGACTGTCCTTTCTGTACACGAAATGTGCTTGAATGAAAAATACAATAGTGCATTTTTGTGTAATATATAAACCTGGCTTTCCACACCTTGTCTGAATCATTTGTAGGTGTGTTTCAGCAAGAAACTTGCTTAGGCAGTAGAACAGGTTTGTGTTGCTGTAACTTCTGGTGACACAGATAACTTGGCAGACTTGGTCCTAAGCCTCTTTGGTACTCGCTCCAGAGTGCATGGTTAACCATGCAGTGTCTTTGAACATGTAACTTCTATGTGGCTTAAAATCTGTCAGCATTGGCTGCAATGACATTTGTTCTACTTGCATTTGTTTTGCTGGAGTCCAGGACCAAGAGGTGATTTTCTTTTCTTTTCTTTTTTTTTTTTTTAAAGCTCCATAATAACCCCTGAGAAAATGTGCAGCTGCAGGTTTGATCTTGTCCCAGATCTTGCACTAAAGACATCTGGAACAGCTTAGCCCAGTACACTCTGTTTACCTTTATAACAGACACACTTTAATTATACTCAATACTTTATGAGAGATTGTATCTTATTGCTGTAAATTGCACTGTAGGTGGGTCTGCTTTAGCAAATAAAAGGAAATACTACCTTTGTGTGTAGGTGGGTAGAGACTCTTGAAAAACAACAATTTTTTTCCTTTTTGTTTGCATATCTATGCAACTAAATAATGATTTTGCTGTTAATTGTTGGATGCCAGTTGTGATGTGGCCAGATCCATCATAAGTCTTCTGGAACACACCTTACCTAAACTCTTCTCCCTTCCCCTCGGTGTCCTGACTCCTGTGGGAATTAGGAGAAAATTAATTCAACTTCCCACTTGCAGTGGTGGCAAAAAGCAAAACTCCATATTCTTTAATAGTAGATAATTTTCTGCATTTTTGAAGACAAGTCCACTGAATATTTTAATTGCATCATGTATTTTAAGGATGAGTCAGGTATCTGACAACACATACAGGGTATTTTTTTCTTTCTCAGTTAAGCATTTTGTTCAGCAAAAGCACAGGTAGGTGAAGTGGTTATTTTAAAAGGAGGAGGAAAAGGAAGTAGACTTGTACCTTGATTTGAGATAATGTTATAGAGTATGTGAAATTAACTTTCCACACCCTGCCTGGATTGTGGTAGAAAATTGATGATGCAGCTGAAAATCACCCACTTTAGCACATATCTCAAGCATGTAAATGAAAGTGTTGGTGCCTGCTTCTGGCTCTTGCCTTGAGATCTCCCAGCCTCTACACCTAGAGGGAAGTGAGAATCACTGAGCACAAATCCATTGTAACTTTTATCCATGCTTCAGAGGCCTCATTCAACTTCAAACATTCTGTGGTTCTGAATCAGTGATTTGTAGCTGGTAAACAGTAGATCAGCTACTGTGAGTCTGGAGTTATTCCCTTGACCACAGAAAGTCTCCTTCTATTGCTGTGTAGGTCACTTTCCAGCAATGATGGGGTCTACCTGTAATCTGTGGTCAAGTCTTTACTTTGCTTTTAACCAGACACTTCAACAAATGATGCATAATTTCAATTTTGCTTCATATTCCTAAAATGTTACATCTTGCACAGCTTACTACTTGAGTTTCTGAAGAAATGTTCTAAAATAGGGTTATCAATAAGTTTTGGTTGTTGTAATTTTACAAGGTAAGGTTCTGAAACACAGTGCCCCTAAATAACCAAGCTGTTTGCTGCAGTGTATGCTCTGTATGTTTTGTTGCAAGGTTTTAATTACTGTACTTGTCCAGGGTAACAAGCATTTGATTCCACAGGTACTACTGCAGTTATGGGATCTATCTGTACTTTCTGATAGGTGATGTGCCATGTTGTCATAGCTTTCCTTTGGCGGGGGGGGGGGGGAGTGGAGTATGTACAAATGTCAGGGAAATAGTTACCTGAAGTCATAAAATGTGTGCTCTTTGGGAGCAGCCTGCTTGATGTATTTAGCTCAAAATGGCATTAGTAACTTATCTCTGGTGTGCGAGCAGTAATGGTGAACTCACAGCTGCTGAGATGTTGCAGAATGCTACTGAGTAGAAAAATGTGAGGATTTTTATTTAACAAAGTAAATGGGAGATCTCTTGTTCAAGTGTGTATTTGAAACTGTCTTGAGCCCGTGATCTAAGCCTCTAAACATGCATCAGCTACACCACTTACCAAGGGGAATAGTTTTCTTCCTGCATTACTGGGACATTCTTGCCAGGTTTCATTGTTCAGATCCTCAAATCACAGGACTGGCTTATTTAGCATGTTATTTATATTTTTCTAGTTAACTGCTGTAGCTTTATAGTTTCCCAGTTTCCAAGCTTTTAAGGGAAAGCAATTATTTTCAGGTTGCTCTCTGAAACCTTGCAGGAATGGAACCTTGCTTTTAAAGAGCAAAACCAAAATGAACTTTGTCTTTCTCTCAGCCCCATTACTCTGTCTTCAAAAAGCTGACATCCTCACGCGCTTCTCTGATTGTAGCCACGGGGGTTCTAAGTTAAAGATCCCATATGAAGTTGAAACTGCTGTGGATTTCATAATCCTTCCCATACAGAAAACCTGGCTGAATCAGCATGACTTGCCTTAAGACATGTTACTTTCCTTTTGCAAGACACTATTTGCATGTCTTCCTGACAAAGGGTAAGTCTAAGAAGAGCTAATAATTTTGGAGAACCGTCTGCAGTGTTTAGCTGTAATTACCGTCTTTCTTTGAACGATATACATAAAAAGGGAGACATTCTCATGTGAGACCTGGCTTTGCTTTTGGACTACCAAAAGCATTCAAATTGAATCTATGGATTGACATTTAAGTATTAAAAATTTGTTTAAAATACTGTCCTAGTCCTGCTGATTGAATATATTGAGTCAAATACATCAGTGAATATTTTGATTTATATTCTTAGAGAAAGACAAAGCTGCACCTTTTTTTCCTCCCACTTCCCTAAATAATGCTTAAATTGAAAATATTCAGTGGTTGCCACTTTATCAGGTGATAGCAAATTGCCAGTTCCCTCAAGCATGTTTGGATGCCTATTGATCATCCAGCTGAGCTGCAGGTGCAATTTATTTTCAGCAAATTCAGCAAGAAACAAGCTGGTTAAATGAGCATTTGGAAACAAATGGGATGGGGGGAGAGGTGGAAGAGTCTGTGAATTCCTCTAACCTGATAAACCGGTTACAACCTTCTTTTTAAGAGAAACTTGTTCTGCAGCTTCTTCCTCACAAAGTGCTAGCAGAAAGTTTTCTTGGCTCCCTTACCAGCTGTCACACCTTCATTTTGGATAAATGATTTTTTTTTTTTTAATTTATTTTTAATACATCTCCCAGTCTTCAAACTGCAGAAAAAAGCCTGACAATGCAGGGTGGGTTTTTTTGTTGGTTTTTATTTTTTGTGTGTGTGGTTTTTTGGGTTTGTTTATTTGGTTTTTGTTGTTTTGGGGGTTTTTGTTGGTTTTTTTGTTTGTTTTTTGGGGGGGGATTTGTTCTGTTTTGGTTTTTTGTTGGGGGTTTTTGTTTGGGTGTTTTTTGTTGTTTTTTTTTTTTTTTTGGTTTTTTTTTTGGTTGGTTGGGGTTTTTTTGTCTTATGGTTGGTCTTCCACCTTCAGATTATTTGATGACTGCATCACCTCCATAAAACTCCTAGCTGAGTTTGGAGTATTTGCTGGGTATGAGTTCTGACATTTTGGAGCAGGTGTTTGGCACGCCTTTGGCAAATGTTACTAAGCAGGCTGTTCTTTCCACAACAAATACTTAGGGTGTCATTTCACAAGATTTGGCTTCAGCAGTGAAGCCAGCTTCTCCCCTGCCCCTATGCCAGACTTTGCCATCTTTTTGTTGTGTCAGTAAAACCCTTTGTGGAGATGTGCTGTAAACAGGATCACTGAAATGAGCAGGTGGGGTGGGAACTTGCAGCTGCTTTGCTGTCCAAGCTCACGTCCTGTGAAACTACACCCTTTGGTTGTGTTTTCATGATCCAACACGTTTGATGGTGATACCAGCTTAAGCTATTTCCGCCTCTGCATTGTGTGCTCGAGCTGCTGTTGTATGAAAACTTCAGTGGCACCTTTCACTTAGGCAGCTGCTGCTCCCTGGCCCTCCCTTACCTGCATTCTGCCAGTACAAAAGTTTTTGGGGCTGCAAATTGAACTGGAGCAGGGCACTGTTCTGAATTCAAGCCAGTTCAGATTTGGGGTGTTCTGTCTGATGCACACATGGCATATTGGGAAGTTTTCCTGAGGGCAGCCGTAGCACTAAGGTGTGGGTGAAAGGAGGGTAACATTTTAAGACAGGTAGGGCACTGAGCAGTTTATGTGAAATTATGGCCTTGGTTTGGCATCAGCAGTGAGTGGTGAGGATTTCCTGATAGACACAAGGGCCTTCAGGTTGTCAGGGCAGGTAAGTGAGAGGTTTCTGCTCCTACAGGAGGGCTGAGTGTCCTGTGTGCAGGTAGCCTTATATGAAGTTTTTACATCTATTAACATCCAATAACCACCTATTTTCATTGATAAAGTTAGATGAGCATTGGTTAAATTAGGTAGCATACTTAATATTGAAATATCATCAGTATTTACTGTGTGGAATTAAGGATCTGCTAATGCTTTCTGTAGCTGTAGGATATTACAGTGTGGATTTTTATTTTTTTTTTTAGCTATGGCTAACTCTTTTTTCAGAACCTTAGTTGTAATTCTGTTGTTGATGGTATAGGTAAACTATTTTTCCCTTTACAAATCCTCAGTGCTACCCAGCTCTGTAGCCCACTACATTATTATTGAAACAATCAAATCTGTTCCCTCAAAAAACCCAGAAAAGACTTGATAGCATAAACAGTTCCTCTGTTATGTATATTTTTATATATATATATGTGTACAGAAATATACATATGTAGATCATGTGAATCCATTTGTTATTGGCAGCATTTATGTTCCATTAGGTTGTGTGGAAAAGCAGTGACCTTACCTTCTCCAAAGGCTGCAATACTTTTATCTGAATTCCTCAAGTATTCCCTTTAGGAAATAGGAAGGTTCCCTTGCTTTGTTCCTGTATTCAGGTACATTTGACTTCAGAATGAGCAGAGAATTGGATAAAGGAATTTGTCTAAAGCTGCATATTCTTTTCCTCAGAGGCATAAAAATGTCCTAGCCTTGGCTAGCTGGGCTATCTTCTCTTAAAACTACAAGTGCCAGTATTCACGAGAAGTGAATAATTTGGCCCAGTGGTTTGAGGATGAGTAGACTTTTTTATGATAGCAGATGTTGCTACTTTTCCTGGTGAAGTTGAACAGTAACTTTAAATTACCTTGTCTAGGATTAGCATATATGGACAAATAAACTTTACTATGTGACCTTCCAGAATAGCTTGAGGTGCCTGTCTTCACAGGGAGTGATGTTGTGCCGTGTTTGAAAACTGTGTCATTAACACATTTGGATGTTTCCATAGCTATAATATTATGTCTGAATACTTGAATTTCTCTTGAAATTGTTCTTGCAGGTTTTTTTAAAGTCGTTGAAAGACAGCAAAACAGCAGGTAGAAGCATTTTAATACAAAGATTGCTGGATTGCATGATCCTCAGAGACTTTGAACTTCTTTCCTCTAACTTGCTCTAAGTAGCTACTGAAAAAAATCACTGGAAATGCGTTAATGAATTATTGTCAGGGTTTTTAAAAGTGGTTGAGGAGTAAATGAAGCATAAAGGATTTTAGTGTGTAGATGTAGCATTTAGCGACATGGTTTAGTGGTCAACTTGGCACTGTTAAGTTAATGGTAAGAATCAATGATCTTGAAGAGCTTTTCCAACCTAAATTATTCTATTATTTGTATTCTGCTATTTTGACAGTAATTATATGTGCAGTGCTTCTATCTATTCTTGCTGTTAACATGGAAGCAGCTTAGAAAACTTTCGTGGATATTCTGCGTTGTCTGCAAACCTGTGCTGTTTCTCTCTTCCTCTGGTAGCATTTTGAAAGGGTTGCACACTTCCTCAATCTGTATGTTGCTTTACTTGATTTTTTCCCCCTCTTTTTCATAAACCAATGCCCTTAAGTTATATATAAAGTTTTTGGGTAGCTGAGTGCTGCCAAATGAGGGCAATGTCTCTGTCAATGTGTTGCAGCACTTCCCTGCTGAGCAGTTGGGTTTCAGACTGATGCATAGATGCTAGAATTGATACTGTGAGCAAAGCAGTGTTGTGGCCAAAACTAAAAATGCTGCTTGAAGTTTAATTTTTAGCAACATAATATCAGTCCTGTCTCATTTTATAATTTCTATGATTACAACTGGAAATTTTATGTCTCTTTATTAGAAACAGAAACAGTAATTCTCCCTCATGTTCATGTCTTTGCCATCTCCTATACTCTGGAAAAGCTTTTTTCTTCGTAATAGTTGCTGCTGTGCAAAAACCTGCAGAGACATAATGTTTTCCTGCATGATCCATTTCTGTTAGCTACAATCTTATTCCAATAAAAGAGGGGAAATATTGATACTCTGAAAGACAACTTGACACGTGCCCTAAGAGAGTACTGAGTCAGAAGTCATGTTTGTTTTACAAACCATGTTTCAGTGCTTTGCTCTGATAATCTGTGGTGATGTTCTTTAAACTGTTCACATCTTGCTCCAGTGTACTTCTATACAGTAGCCTCTGTTCTTGCTTAGTTCATAAAAAGGTGCTTTCCTAATATGTGCCTCATTCATTAAATCCACATGCTGTGAAAGTAGATGTGAGTTATGGGATAAATATTACACAAAAGGTATTGGGAATTGAAATTCAAATGCTCACCCCTTTGATGAGTGACAAAACAAAACAACTAAAATCAGTTCTCCCACTTCCCCCAAACTTCCATTTAAAAATATTTTAGTTTCTCTTTCCTCCTGCTGCTTTCTTTGTAGAGCTGCAGTGGGCAGAGTTTGGCAAAAAGTACTGAGAAATGGATATTTTGTTAGCACTGAAATATTGGTTAGAAACTTAAGGTTAAGAAACAGTTGTACTCCTTTTTGCAAAAACTTGGCTCCTGTGATCATTTTGGACACCTGTTAGCTTAAAATGAAAGTTTCTGTCTGTTACTAGAGCTCTAGGACAATCTCTGAATTGTGTTATCATTCTTATGGAACTCAAATCAAAACTTAATTAGTGGGGTTTTCCTTCCTCTGGCTCTTATTCTAGAGAAATGTGAGCATGTGCTTTAACATTATAATGATCTGTGTCGACATTGGCAGTATGTGAAATTAATTCTGCTGTAACTTCTGTAAAGATGTTTACTTTCCTGATAAGTAAGTCTGTTGCAGTGAATTGCACTAAGAGGAAAGTAGAACTATAGTAATGCAGCTTGAAAAATAGAAGTGCAAAAAACCCCTGTGGGAGTTTTGCTGTGTAACTAGAACTTATTGTAGCTGAAAGTTAAGTTTCCTTTGCAGCTTAAGAAACACAGAAGACAGTGTATAACACACCAAGACTCTTGAATCAAATACCATTGGATTGGAGGGGGGATCATGAGAAATACATAGCTGGAAATACATAGTTGTCACAAGAATATGACTGTGACAGAGTTTTGCAGTTTGCTTGATTGATAACTTGAGTGTCTCAGTGTTATTTCTTACAAGAGAATTAAACTTACACAGGATGGTCTTTAGCTTATTGTAAAGCATGTGAAATGGCACCCTGTAAATATGAAGTGCAGAAGAAAACTGCTGTTCTTGTGCTATGCTTAAAGAAACAAAAGAAAATATAAATCAACAGCCTTTCTCTCTAAGTCTCAGATACTAAGATTTGACCACAAGAAGCTGTGACATGCTTCACATTCAGACAAACTTACATCAAGTCTTTTCAGTCACAAGGAACTTGCTTTGGAAACAGTAAGTTACCTAGAAGGGAGGACATAGTTCTATAAGAGGAAGCAACATCTAAATAGCGTCACCATTAACGTCCTTGTTCTGTGTTGGGCAGGTCTGAATCCTTTGGAAGGCCAAGTGTGAATTTTGACCTTACTCGGTTTTGAACTGCTGAAATTGTATCCCTAATAATTTATTACTCTCATTTTTCCTTAGATGAGTTATAACCAATTCTTGATGCTTGCCCTAATCTGTGACTTGAAAGTTTGAGAGACTGAAGGCAAACTGATTTAGGGATCTAATTCCACTTGTCTTTTATGTATTTGTGAAACCATGTTTGTACAAGAAAGGGAACACTCCCCCATTTAGGAAGGAAAGCAGAGTCAATTTTAAAAGTTTGACTTTCTTTTGCTGATATTTGTAAGGGTTTGATCAGGAATCACTTGGATTCTAATATAAGCAACAATACTTCATAGATCTCAAGGCTGTATTCAGGAAAGTCCCTGCCTATAATACTCTTACAGTATAAGTTTAATGGAGAGGCGGGAGTATGAGAAAACCGTACAGGAAACTGGATTGTGGATGATAGGTGTCTCTTCATTCTTTTGATGTTGCCTCATCTTTTTACTTTCCCTGTGTATTACTACAGAAACAACTTGAGAAACAACTTACTAGCAAAAAATGCTTTAATTTTGCCGGCATTGGCTTTTCTCCTACAACTGGTTAAGCTTGCACTACAAACAATGAGGTAGTGTTGAGTAAATAGAGCAGTACCAAGCATTACAGTCAATAGAGCCAGTGCTAAAGATCACATTGCTAATGAAAGTTTGTCCTTGAAACAGAGGTGAGTGAGAGTGGGGGAGGTACAAAGCACTGAGAGGGCTTGTGCTTATATCAAGACTTTGGGAAATATTGCAGTCATAGCATTAATTAAAACTTAGCATTTGGAAAGTATGTTCAACCTTGTCTTTCAGGCAGTAATGACTTGCTCTGTGAGTTGAGCTGATAGCAAGCAATGAGGAGTGTGAGGCACCATTGTAATCCTGCTTGAAATGTAGATAAAAGGTTGACAGAGTAGGGATTTTTTGGTATTAGTAGTATTCAGACTTTTCTTTTTGCTTAAAGTCAGACTCATGAATAATCGGTGCTAACAAATAATAAAGTATTTTGCAAGATATGCATATTTTTGCATGATTTTGTTGGTTTTGATAGCTATGGCCTCTTTCACACAGATTAATTTAAAGTGAAAACATAGTTTATCTCAGTAAGTGTTTCTTTATTTAGCTGTTTCCTGACACATAATGTAGTAGTAAAGTAAGTCCACAAACTCTGAAATTCTTATGTTGCTGGACTGGGGTGCTTTATCTTACACAAGGCTGACTTCAAGTAGCTTATTTGTGGAGTACTCTGCATATTTCAACACTCTCTTATTAAAACAGGTTGTGCTTTTGAAGATAAAAGCCTGTGACCAGATTGCTGTGACATTCAGATGGCCTGAGCCATGCTCTTGCCTTTTATGCTTAATGCATTACCTGAATTAGATGCTGTAGATACCATAGCTGGAAAGCATGCAAATAATCTGGTGTTGCAAACTTACATCTAAGAAATAATTAATCAAAAGTGGTCATAAAATGCTCAAGTGGCATGGCTTGGACAGATCTTTGTTGTGGCAGAAGGTTAGATGTTCACATTCTTTCCTAGGAAGAATTAAAGCGTTTAGTTAGCTATTGTTTACTTTGTCGGACAAAGACCCAGTCCCAATTAAAATGAACCACAGAAAGAAATAATGTGGAAGTTTCATCTTTAAGACAGTTTGTCACAGCCCTGAGTCACAATGGTCTGTTTTCTATGCTCCACAGACTCACTGGACAGACAAACCATGACAATTGTTGCTCTGTTTCTGTATTTCACGTTCTACCTGTTGCTGAACAACACTAAACAGACCTATTTTAATGCAGAAAATTAGCTGTAGGCTACTCTCACCATCTCAGTTTAAAGTTGCAAGTCCCTCTATTAATTCTGAAGGAGTATAATGAATTTTAAAGGAATTTTGCTCTTTTTTTATTGCGTGGACGGATGCAATAAACTTGAAGAATACCTTCCATTTTTCTCCTTTGAAGTCTTGCAGTAATTATAAGAAGTATCTATAGGCCTTTCTGTCTTGAGAGACTTGTGGTGACCTGTGAGATGACAACAAGGAAGAGGACAAGGTGGTATTATTTCTGGTAACTTCAGCTTCCCAACAAATTAAAAAATAAAAGTGAATATCATAAACAAATTTAAAAATATAATTCTTTGTTTTTCAAGTACTACTTCTTTTGAAGATTTGTGATTGGAATTTCATGGCGGAATGCCAGGCATAGGTTAGTTGAGACTCTGTTGTCACCTTTGGCTCATGCCATGGGTGAAAAAGAATTAGTTTCTTTCTGTGAGAGAGGCAACAGCAGGAGCTTGTCTATGTGAGCAGCTGGTGTGGAGGAAACTGCTTTAGGACAGCCAGAGAAGCAGCAGGATGTGCAGTACCTGGTCTAGACCTCTATTCAGGAAAGAAGGCAAAGTGACAGCAGATTAACAGGTAGAAGAAGCAGCATAATGTAATTGAGGAGAAGACAGTCTACAGTGCTTGAAGCTCAGTGCCACATCCTGCCTCTCCTTGAGACTTAGTAGGGCAAACTTGCTCTTACACTTGCAAATGCCAAAGATGGATGGAAACTCTTAACTGGTTTTGAGTACTATGTACCCATCTCTCTTGAGTACATTTATGGTGGCCTTTGTGACTGATTACTTGCTCTGTTACTTAATGCAGTTTACAGGCCATCAAGAGGCATAAGGTGATATGTAACTTGACTGGTTATATAGAGCAAAATTAAATTCTCTGGCAAGCTGGAAATGAAACCCATGCTTTGCCCAGCCTAGTCTGCAGCCACTAAATAATCTCAGGCTTTAGTGTTCAGTAGAGCAAATAATTGCCTTCCTCTTAATAGGAGAAATCAACTGGCAATATTATTTTCGAACATTTGTGGTGAATAGACCTGGGCTGCCTCTGTCATCTCCTGCATGTTTGCCCTGCCAAGAAATAAAACCAAGGGGCAATTTTTTTTTCGTGTTTATGTCTGAATGGTATCTAAATACAGTAACTTTTTCCCTATTTAGCTGGAAGGGGAAAAGAAGTTATTTGTACATTGTGGCTACACTGGGGCTTACACTTCTTTCTTTTTTTTCCATATAGCAATTTCTGTACAAGGTCACCATGTATCCATTATCAGCCATGTGGAATATCAGTTAACTGATGAACAAAGGCAAGGGCTTACTATAGGATTCTCTGTTTAAAAAGTTACCTAGCACAATAAAGGGTTATCATACTTGTAAATAGTGCTGAAATGCAGTCTGTGCACCTCCCAGTAGTATTGACATGCTTTAAATTCCTCCATTGCATGGATAAGGCTGACATTATCACCAGGGTTGGAAGAGTGAAGGAGCAGAAAACTGCCCATGGAGAGTATTGTAAATAAATGTGAAACCCTCATGGGTGTAGGAGCTGAGGCACAAAGTCCAAGTGAAAATATTTCCATAGGTTGACATGTCATGATGTGGTGTATGTGTGTGCAAGCTTTGTATACCAAAGCCATGGTTTGTCACTCCTGAGTTTTCTCACGCTGTATTAGACTTTAAGTCTTCAGACAGACTTCAATGTCCGAATGTTGGATGTTGTTTTTCAGAGGTGCTCCAATCTTGTTTTGTTTTAGTGGCAGACAGGTCCTGTTAATGAGATTTGGCTGTGTCTCAACTCTGATCTCCTTCGCTTCCCCTTCCCCCCATCCCAGAAAACATGTCCTTTCCCAAACACCCCTCATGTACACACCATGGTGACATTGGTGTCCTGATCTTTAGTGGAGCTGCAGCATGGGCAAAACAGAGTCCAAAGATGTGAGAGTCACACAACAGCTGAGGCTGGAAGGCAACTATAGATGTTGTCCAGCCCAAGCCCTGAAAGCAGGGATACTTGAGCAGGCTGCCAAAGACCATGGCCACTTTGGGTCTTTAGTATCTTCAACAATGAAGAATCTGCAACTTCTCTCAGCAGCCTCTTTCATTGTTCAACTGCTGGAGATCTTTTTTCAGGAACCGCACCTGCAACTGTATAATTGGGTTTGGGTGTTCTCTGGAATAAACTGTAGAGGACTTAGCATAAAATCAGGCTTTGAGGCAACAACTGCAGTGCCTGTTGAAACAGAACTGGGAGTAGAAAATCTTCAGAGAAACCTTTTCGAAGATTATCCTTTGTTTTCCATGCTGCTGTAAGCTGAAAGAAGACTGATCATTGTTATATGCTCCATGCTACAAGCAAAGAATGACTCACACCAAAGACCTAAAAGAGGGTCTAAAGCTCTAATGTTGTGAATTGCAGTAATGTCTAGTAAGTGATGATTTTTTTTTTTTTTTAATACAAGTTAGACTGGAAAACATCCATGGTTATAAACAGTATGGCTTTAGTCATAGGTTTGTGCAAAGGAGATGTAAGCAGTGCACATTTATGTGCCTCAGATAAAACTTTTTTCATCTCAGGGTACTTTACAGATCAGTGGAGTCTTATTTTCACTTTCTCTAAGATGATTTCATTTTAGTAATATGAGGGGTTTTTAAGCTCAAGGGAATATGTCAGAATGTAGGACCTAAGTGAGGCAAAATAACTTTTCTTCTAAGTTATTCCTGAAAGTTTTCTTTTTAATAATGACCAAAAGATATCGTTCCTGAAAAAGTTCTAGTGTGGAGGTTTTTGTTTGTTTTGGTGGCTTTTGTTTTGTTTTGTTTGCTTGGGGTTTTTTTTACAAAACACTAATCTAGAATGCTAAACCTGTTCAAAGTCTTCCAACAGGCTTTAAGCCAAATCAAATATCATCTATCCCTCTGTCTCATGTCTCCAATTTTGACTGGACCGGGTATGAACTGTTCACCCACCCAAGTCTAAAGATGTCATGGAAGTAAAAATGAGCTGCTGATCTGGCAGAAAGTAGACCATGTATTACAGCTGGTGGTGGGGTCCGAGGCGCTGGGCATATCCCACAACCATGTATTCATCTGCAATCACCAGATTGTAAACTCTGGGCAATTTAGTAACATCCTGTTGATGCTACTGATTTGAAACCAGATCCTACACAGTGAAGACCATCTTTTGTGCAAAGAATATTGATAAATATAACTCATCTTTCTACTTGAAAATAGATTCGCATCTAGCTTAAGTGTGGACTACAAGCTAAGCTATTTTTGGGATTTTTATGTTATACTTTAGCATTGCATTCCAGACCTGGTTAAACTGCAAGGATGCCTTTAATTCTGAAGCTCTGTGAATTATTTTGTCTTGTCTTAGCTGTGATGGGTCAGTAGGGCCAAAAGAAGCAAAAAACAGAAATTTTGTGCATGACTAAAGGAAAGGATCCTGTTTTAAAGACTCACTAGGAGCTGCTGGAAATCAGATGAATAAGAGACAGCTGAATTTTCTGTTACTTCTCACAGGTGATTTAAAGAGACAATCCCCCAGAGTACCATGGTGGTTTAGAAATGGTTCCGTTTGACAGCATGGGTGCATTCTGTGACTGAATTATCTCAGTGTTTCATTACCATGCCAGGCACAGATACAGTGCAGATGCAGTGGCCTTTCTCAAGGATGAGAGCTATTTTTAGTAAGGGAAATGAGAATATCCAAATAGACAGATGTTTATTTTAGTGTTTCGTGCATCATAACTGTAGAAAAAGCTTAATGAAGAATCTTCTTGTTTCTCTAAGATCCACATCCTAGTTCAGGATATTTAAGGCAACACGAAGGGGGCTGTTATTTTAGTCCCTTGGGATTCATTTGCAAAAAACACAGCAGCTTGTGCTGGCTTTCATCCAGCTTTGCTGCTGGCAAAACATGTCTCTTCAGTCTCTTTGTACTCTCAGCTACATGAACAAAATCCTGTTTAGCCAGTTTTTCAAAGTGGTGTTCAAAGTCTGTCCGTCCCTCTCACCACCTTTTCTCTAAGAACTGTTTTAGGTTTTGTGGAGGCAAATATACAGAGCAGCTTCTTTGATTCTTCTTCTCTCGGTTCAGTTTTTAATCTCAGCATGGAATTATTGAACGTGCTCCTTTAAATATGGAATGACTCATCAGAGCTTTACTGGAGAGACTGATCTGGTGGAATAAGCAATAAAGGTGGAGGGTGATGTTAATACTGGTTCTTGCAGTTGAAATGAGGGCTGGCTGCAGGATGCAAACAGGTAATTAACAGTGTGTGACTGCTGTGAAAGGAGCAGATGAACAGGGCAGACAGGGTGTGTGAGCTTGGTGGGGGAAGCGTTAAGGTGGGGTAGCACTGCCTGCTGAAGTGGGGGCATTCTTGAAAGGCAGCATGAAGATGAATGACAGCAGGTAAATAGCTCAGATGGGCTTTTATTAGTGGAGTGAAGGAGATGGGGATGGAATTTATGAAATGACTGAGTTGTGGACAGGTTGTTCAACATGTGAGACAGAAAAACCTAATGTGGATCTGGTGCTGGTCTTAACTTGTCCTTAGCTTGCTACATTTGGGTGGATGCCTGTTCAAGGCTGTCTTTTGAAATGCTGCCTGAAATCTGTGGTGCAAGAAAGGAGGCTGAAGATGGCTTTTCCTCGGGAATGCTGACTTGCTTAACTGATGTGGCTTGTTATGCTGAACAATGTGGCTTTACAAACACATCTGCCCTGGTTGCTTTAATATGTTTGACACATGTGTGACGTGTATCTTTTGCCTGAAAGACTTGAGGGTCCAGTGTAATCTATAGCAACAAGAGCTGGTCCACAGCTATGCTTGTCATGCTCAACCTTTGCAGAATTAGGGGACATCTCATGTGGATGAAAGAAGCTACTTCAGGCTAATCTCAAATATCTGTCATTCTTCTGGGGCTGTTTTGCCCTGTGCTCTGATCCTGGTGAATCTTCCCATTCACGCTCTGCTACCCTCCTCCTCTCCTCAGTTAACCCATGCCATAGTTAAGCTGTTTTGGATAAGGAAGGATTGCTTACGTCTCCTGACTGTTCTTCCCACAGTCTTTTTGCCCTCTTCTGGAGCAGTACACCCCAAAGTTTCGAACAGGCTGTTTTTAAAAGAGAAGTTTCTAAATAAGTTCTCAACAAGGCCTGCCAACCTTGTGCCAATTTATCTAAGGCACTTTAATCTGCTGGCATCTGGTAAGAAAAACAGAGAATTGTTTTGACATGTTGATTGTTCCATTGGAAAGGAGTTTGCAATGTTGAATGTTATCACTGACATTTAATAATTATGCAGTGCAAATACTTAGACTTATTTTTACTTAGGTAAAAGTAAAAACAAATGCTGATCCTTTGGAATTCTTCAAACCTTAGTACACTTGGAATACTGGGCTTATCAGTGTCCTTATGCAATATTTTACTACTCTGGCATCTTCTCAGTACAGGCTTCTGAAAATATCTATGTTGTCTTTTCAGCTGTAAGTTGTGTGGGAAACACCACCTTGAAAAAAATGTAACTGTTTCAGTGCAGCAGTCTTGATTTTTACTAACTTGACTTACACCATTTGACCTGAGCATTTCCTCCCTTGTGCAAATGTTCTTCTCCTTTTGTTTTCTAACTTGATAAAGTCTTTTTGAACTACAGTTCTTAGGTTTTATATGTACAGCAGAAGGCTGCTTTCATTTGCTGCTTCCTTCAAATTGTGTGGGTTGGATTTCTTCTTGTATCTGATCAAAATAGCTCCCTAACTGCACTCTCTATATTGGCTCTTGAGCATCTTCAGAAGCACAGGGTACAAAGTTGAAGGTTTAGGGAGTGTTTTATTACTTTTCATCCATAAGACTCCGCTTCCTTTTGGCAAGAATCCCTGTGCACCCTCTGGAGGCTGATCCCTATCACCATTTCCAATCCCGTTTTACAAATATTTGCTCTTTACTGTGCCCATTAGTTAAAAAAGAAACTAATAAGTTACTGCATTTAGTAAGAAGGCAATTCTCCTCATGTGTGTTATTGTGGTGAGAATATTTGTTGTTGGTCTGCGACTGTGGCCATCCACAGAACTACTTTTCTGAAGTGGTTCCTCTGGAGTCCATTTTCTTCTTTTTCTGATGTTTACACATCAACTGAAGTATTTTGAGCACTCTCAGATCTCAATTTTCTGACTTTAAATCATCCTTGAATAATAACTTGCTTTAAAGCCTCAGCTTCTTCAAAACTTCACCTTGTGGTAGGAACACAACCTGTTTCCCTGGGAGGAAATGGGCTTTGTGAATCTGCAAGAGTTTGGGTTGGTTGATTTTTATTTAGTGAGTTAGTTATTTTGCCTATGTGTGGTGTATTTGTTCTTTTTGTGTGTTTTGGTAGTGTGTAGAGGATTGCACTATAAGGGTTTTTTGTTTTGGGAGGATATTTACCCTTCTTATAGTTTCACATATGTTCTCTGTTATTAAATAACTTCACTTTATATTCTTATCTATATCTGTAAATATATCTGCAAATGAAGCAACTTAACACAAGGTGCTGAACTGAGTGCCCTTCCTTACCCAGTTCTGCCCCTCAGGTCCCTGTTTTTATGTGTAGTACCCACTACTACAGGGTTCTGAACTCAAAATGGTAGTGGGACTCTGGTCAGCCGCCCAAGCCTAGAAAAGGATCTGGATTGGTTTGAGTAGTTATTTTGAAATAAAGCTTGGGTAATCATGTCTCTGCTTCTTCTCAATCATGTTCAGTACATGATTTCTCCCTTGTGGAGCCTTACCTTTGGGCTGCAGGTGCTGCAACACTTGTTCATACTGTGAGTTCTGTGTAGCTGTGGGATCAGGTCATTAGGACATCATCTTTCCTAAGCAGAGACTGTTATGGTGTAAAGTGTCACACATATTATGATAAAACAAACCACCTCTCTTTTCTCCCCCTACACAGGTTAAAAGAAAGCACAAAGATATTGTGTGAGTCTCAAGTCAACTTGTAATTTGCTTTTGGAGGTGGTTGTTTTGGAGTTATAAACTGCTGCTGAGAGCAGTGGGTGGCTACTGCATCATGATTGTAATTATTGCTTTGTTTGTGAAGTGATGCTTTCCTGGGAGGGAGTAGTGTCAAGAGGGAAGCTTAGAATAATTATATTTGTCCCCTCGAAACTTAACAAGCTACTGCTTACTTATATAATACTTGTAGGTACTATACATGTTAGTTGACCATTATGAGCTAGGAATTCAACACTAGTATAGAGAAATAAAAGGCTGGAAACTGTTATGTATGTAAGGCTGGAAAATAACAGTGAACAAGATAGCTGGAGCCCTTTCCTCTTGAGAATTAATCTGCTGGGGATTACCCATCCTAGAGGTAGGGAATAATTTTTTTTAATCTAGTATTTGTAACACTGTATCTCTACAAAGAACTTTTATTTGTTCAAAGGTGACTTGATTATAATTTCACTTTTGAAGGTATTAGATCATTATTTGTTTGGTATTGCTTAATATATTTTGAAACATTAGTAAATCCTGATGGGTAGCTTTTCTTCTTATTGAAGTTAAATAAGTTATTAAGGAAATAACCAAAGTCTAAGGCACCATATGTGAAGAAAGGGTATTGCAAAACCAGTAATGGGATTGATCTTGAAAGTTCTTTCAAATATTTCATAACTTAAATTATAATTAGTCCAGATTTTGTACATTACCAGTATAATACAGTCACCTTTCATATGAACTCATAATTCTGCCATATCTTCCAAATTAGTCTTTTTACTATATTCTGGATGTTCTTGTTTTCTATTCCACAAATGCATACAGTTTATTTGCCTACTTTTATAAGGAGCCCATGTCTGTTCTCCATCACGTTTTTTTCAAAAACTTGTTTAATTACTTTATCTCCTTAAAAAAAAAAAGATGCTGAAATAATGGTAAGTGCATGAAAGTATCTCTATCAGTCAGTACAATGAAATTTATCACTTTATTTTCCAGTTTAGTCAGCTGGTATCCAGTGACTTGAAAGTACTTGGAAGGAGCTCTTACACACTCTGCAGTGATGGCCAGTTACTCATTCGACAAGTTCTCCACCCAGAAACATCCAAGAAGGTACAAGATCAGAACTGGTGCAGAGGTGGAGCACTGGGAGGGGAGTGACACAATTCCATGTTGGGAACTAGAGCATTCCAAGACTATTGAAGATGATCCCCTCCCCACCTCAACCCTGAGTAGCAGAGTAGTTATTTTAGGGACTTACTCTTGAAAGTCAGCCACACTACTTGGACTTCAGATGAGCGTAAGGAAGAGGAAAATCAGGAAGAGCAGGATAGAGATAGAAACAATAGAAGTACTTTGAATTCCATGTGTGAAGTGGAAACAGAGGTACAGATCAAACCTCAACAGAAGTGATGGAGAACTATTGCTTTGCTTAGGCTTGTGTTAAACCAGTGTCCTGTGGAGGGTAAGCACACAGGCAGTGATGTGGCCTGGCAGTGGTTCTCCATTTGCATTTATTCAGTGGGAAACAGAGCTGCAGCTTATTGCTACTCCCACATGAAGCAGCAGTTTCTACTCCACGTTCGTGGAGGGTTTAGAGCAGCCTGTCATGCACAGGGACGAGAACCTTGCCTTTGTGCAAGGTGGTGGCTCTTGAGTTTGCTGGTTTAGCAGGGTCTGCAGGAAACCCCCAAGAATAAGAGCTGCTGACATGGAAGGAGCTGGCCAGTTGTAGTTTTTTTTTTTTTTTTTTTTGAAAGTTGCTGAAAGATATTTTGTATTCTGTAACAATAGTTATTTAAAATTTGTCGTTACGGTTTGGTACAATTCTGCTTTTCAGTGTAGCTGCAAAAGAAAAAATAAGAGTGTCCAAAATGGGAATTAAACAGCAAAGCCTAGATATTTTAAATTTTTTTTCCCCAGCCATCCTCTCCAGCTCTTTTGCATGGGTCTGACTCCCAGAGGCTATTTGACTTTGTTCATGTAGAGATCCAATTCTGTAGAATTATGGAATTTGAACTGTGTTACAAAGGAACCAAACTGTTCCGTCACAGACAAGCTGGTGACGTGCAGCTATGTGATTTTTGAGAGTGCCTTATTCAGTTCAAAAGTATTAACTGACATTCGAAAGGATAGTGTGTACAAAACAAACATTTTTGCCTTCCTTGTAGAACTTCCTGCTGTCAGACTGCTTCTATTCCTTTTACGATCTGCGCAAAGAATTTCACTCTTGCTACCCTAGTTCAGCCGCCGTGAAAGATCAGACTATCAAGACCATGGCAGAATGTATCCTTTTGCTGCAGCTTTTATACAACAATCAGTTAAGCTTCCTGAAGTTTTATGTCTGTGATTGTTACAGAGTTTAGAAAAATAAAACAAGATGTGGGTTTTAAAAACTCACAGGTGAAGTGAAAGGAATGTCTACTTGTGTGTGTCAGGGGAGTGGCTCTGCTTGTAATTTTTTTTTCCCAAATTGAATATAACTGATTTCTAAACCATATTTAGTAAATTTGCCAAATAAAAGCATCATTTGCATTGGTAGTTGATCTTAAAGGAAAAGCTGAGCTGTCAGTGGGGCTTTTCAGCACCAGCTGGCCTGCAAGTTCCCACTGTTTGCAGGTAATAGTTACCTTGCATGATCCTAACTGAAGTGAGTTTAAAATAAAGCAAAAACAAAACCAAAACAGTACTCTACATCTAAATTAAAATTAAAAGGATTGTTGTGGCCCATCTGAATGGGATTAAAGTTGGGTTATGTTTAAAGTGATAGGAACTTACTCAGCTTTTTCTTTTTTGAACTATTAACACTGAAATTATGTAAGCTCTCAATAGTTTTCAAACTGTTGACTGTTAAAGTGAATCCAGTTTATGAACAGAGTACTGTGTCTAATAGTCACATGTCCCTGCTAAGACCAGTACATTTGATTACTAGTCTTGTGTTAATATCATGAAAGCCTTATGACTTGTTTGCAAAGGATTGTGCAAGTCTGTTATTTTCTATAATCACCTGTTTAGATCTAGGCTTAGGGACAGATGAAGCGGAGGAGGACTTTGGTGTGTGGCAAGTGAAGACCATGGTGGCTATCATTTTCAGCATGCTCTCAGAAGGTTGTAGTAAGTTAATTATTTATACTGAATGCTGAAATCTTTCTTTTCTGAAAGAATTGACAGTGGTACTGTCATTCTTAAGTAGTCTCTGACCCTGGTTATATTTAAACTTCCTGTTTTGTCATAGATCACGTATTTACTGAGCCTGAAACTGTGAAATACAAGTATGAAACAGGTCCTTGGTAAGTGCACTTGTCACGGTTGTTTACAAGCAAAGATGAGTCTTGTGTACAGCAAGGAAAGCTTGTGAATATTTCCCCATGGTCATGTGAAAGCAGGTTGGCTGCTGAGAACAGTACAGTGTACTCAGCAGTCACCCCAGTGCAGACACACTTTGGCTGGCACACTGAATGCTGTACTTTAGTCCATCTCTTTAAAGTCACTGCGAGTTAAATGCTCTTTGTTCTCTTGCTTCTGTTTTGCGTGGCAGCGAGGCTGGCTTATCTTATTCAGGGTGAAGAAATATTTGTGAACTTTCCCTAAATCAACAGGGCTGATAGCCAGTGCACCCTCTATAAGCTGAGCTGTGTGGTGCTTCCCAAAATGGTTTTACATGCTGAATTGGGTGTTGGGTTAAGGAAGGAAGGAACAGGATGGCTCGTTCTTTACAAATACATTTCAGTCACCAGACAATGAAATATCTTAGGCATAAGTAACTTGTATTGTTTGGATTGCTAGATCTTTTAAATAAAATTAATCCAGTTCCTTATTACCTTACATTGAGGCAGTTTTCCAGTTTTTTTGTTTAAGGAACTGCAATGTGGTGACAACATTGTGCATCTTCAATGTTGTAGATATAAATGAATTTTCCAAGTTATCTTCCCTTTCTTTGTTGAAAGGAATAATGGAGATAAAAGAGTCTCAAGAGGAAAAAATGCTCCCAATTTACAATTCAATTAGTTGCAATCTGACATTTGGTAAAATATTGGAAAACCTAGATTAAAGGATTAAAGCTTTCTTTGGCTTTTTTTTTTTTCCCCCTTCTTTCTGTGCAGTAGTAAATCCGAAACTGTGGACAGTGAGACAGTCATACGTGCCAGAGGTTT
Organism: Corvus hawaiiensis; assembly: GCF_020740725.1. Taxonomy (NCBI): domain Eukaryota; kingdom Metazoa; phylum Chordata; class Aves; order Passeriformes; family Corvidae; genus Corvus; species Corvus hawaiiensis. The sequence goes on from NC_063224.1 coordinate 9,499,935, forward strand.
GCCATGGCAGTCTTCAGACCAGGATATCGCTCGATTTTTCAAAGGACTCAACATTGCCAAGTAAGATAAGGAGAATTTGCCTTGCGTTATCACTTTGCCTTTAATAGCAAGTTCCTTTAATATTTGTTTAACACACATCCCCCACACTCCCCACTAGAGTCCTTCAGTCTTTCCCTACTTGACCCCTTCCCACACTGTGGTCATGACAACTGAACAAGTTTACCAGCCTTAGGTGTGCAAGAAAGGTTTGAAATGTGTGAAGAAGAAAAAGAGACTTATCAATTGAAAACCAACATGCATTCATTTATTTATAGTATCTAAAGGGAGAAACTCCTATTGCATTAATCAAAGCAGAGGCCAAGATATGAAAAAAGCTTTAATTTTGTGCCAACTCTTTATTGTTCTTCTATACCTCCTAAACAGGCCAGATTTAGAAATTTCCAAGTACTGTTTGAAAGAAATTTTCATGACTTGTGTGTATACCTGTGTACAGATGTATGTGTGTATATATATATATGAAAAGAGAGTGAGTTTATTTAGCATACCTGTCACTTAATTCCAGATCTCCAACACTGAGAAAATATAATTTTTTTATATGGAATGATGAGGAAATTCAAATGTGCCTGTCTGAGATAATAGGAAGGACAAATTTGCATCTTCATGGGAGTTGAGAAAGCAGTGAACAACATGAGATCCATGATCTCAATGAAGCAGATTTTAAAGTATAATTGTGTTACAACAAAAATGAAATAAATTGTGGATAGTAGCAATTTCTTTTTCAATCTGTAACCTTTGTGTTAAAGTCTGATTCCTTTACTATTCTTACACAATTATTTATTAAATATATTAAAGTTTCAGACTAAGCTTACATTTGTTGTCTTTATCTTCCAGAGGTGGTGTGGCTCTGTGTCTGAATTCTCAAGGAAGAAGAAATGGGGAGGCTTTGGTTCGGTTTGTCAATTCTGAACAGAGAGACCTTGCCCTGGAAAGGCACAAGCATCATATGGGTAGCAGATACATTGAGGTAAAAAGTTGTGACTTGAAACAAATATTTGGAGAGAAAGCCGAATATTTTAGTCTATGTTCTCATTTAAAAACCAAACTGCACTTCTGTTTTGCTCAAAGTACCAAAACACAATTCTCTTGTTTGTGAAAGAGTGTGGTTTAAAGTTGAACATCGTGATTTTCATGTGGGTTTTTTTTGTTCTTTCTTTTGAAGGTTTACAAAGCAACTGGAGAAGAATTCTTAAAAATTGCAGGAGGTAAGTGATGCTGGAGTTCAGTGTGATTACTTAAGTTCATAGGAATGTTGTTCTAGTTCTTTTTTTTTTTTTGTTCCTTGACTGAGGATGCAAATGGATAACAAAGTAGCTTTTCCTGTTTTGCCTTCCAAGAGTATTTGACCCTGTCAAGTTCTGTTTTCACGTGGTTGAAACTGAGATGTGAGCATTTGAGCTGTGATGTTCATAGACAGGTCTTGGGAGGAAGACCAGCCTTTGCAGTGGAAGCATCTGTATATCTTGTATCAATTCACAGTAATCTCATCTTTGTTCCAATTTCATTAAAATATGGAACACTTGCAGAGTAAGAGATTTCCCCCTCAAAAGATATTGCTGAAAGTTAATAGTGTGTTAGGTCTTCTCTGGGTTTGTTGCTGGCTACTCACCTCCTGTGTTCTTCCTTAATGCTTCGCTGCTGCTGCATCCTCTGGAATCGAGTGCCCAGCACTGCCCGTATGTTCCTGGCTGACCATGTGCTGTTATCTTTCTACCAGGCACCTCCAATGAAGTGGCCCAGTTCTTATCCAAGGAGAATCAAGTTATCATCCGTATGAGAGGCCTTCCATTCACTGCTACTCAGGAAGATGTCTTGGGGTTCCTGGGGCCAGAGTGCCCAGTCACAGGAGGGAAAGAGGGACTTCTCTTTGTCAAGTACCCAGATGGCAGGCCCACAGGAGATGCATTTGTGTTATTTTCCTGTGAAGAATATGCACAGAATGCACTTAAAAAGCACAAAGAAATACTTGGAAAACGTTACATTGAACTCTTCAGGAGCACAGCAGCAGAGGTCCAACAGGTTGTAACTATTGGTTGTGAGACTCAAAACTTAACAGTTAAAACATTTCTTCTAACACTTGCACACAAATATGTTGTAGTCAATCATGAATGTTTGTTATATGAAAATTGTCAAGGAAGGCAAATACATGTTTCCTAATGGGCATGGAAAATAGTGCAGCACTGGTTTTGCTCGTTTTGTTAGTTTGGATGGTTGCTTGTTTTGGGTTTTTTTAAGCTGCCACTGCTTGGGTTTGGGTTTTTTTTTACTATGCCCTAGACCATGAAGTAAAAATCATTGCATAATTTTATTCTCCATAGAGGTTGACTGAAATCACAAAAATAATTCTAAAAACATAGTAGATTGATAGTATTGTAGTAATGCTTCTTAAAAATCTGCACTATTGTCTTTAAATTCTGGTCTCCATGTACAGAATTTCTAATATTAAATCCAAACCTGAGTGCATAAAATGAGCGATTTCTACAATGCTTTCTTGGAAACTAAGAATTAAGAGGATGTATCTGATTTTTTGGTGAAAGGAAGTGAAATTTTTTTTTTCCCTGAGGTAATATATTTCACTTTTTCCCTATCCTTCACTGGTTCCTATCATTACCTTCTTAAATGGATAAAACCATTTTATTTTGTCACCAGCAGCTTGTCCCTATGAAAAACATCACATAATGGGGTTTTTTTCCTGACACAGAATATAAGTGGCTCCAAAGGGAGCCACTATTAGATTTGGTCTAGTCTTTGCATAACCACTGGCTATAAAAATGTAATACAGTTCTGTTTCAACCTATGTGACAGGGAAGTCTCTCTGTCGAAGGGATTGGGCAAGGGAATGAATATCCACACTTCTAGACCCATTGCTACTGCTGTGATATGGGTATTACAACAGCCAAGAATCTGATCTGTGTGTTGTGAAGATTGGGAAATGGCATTTCCCCCTCCCACACAGCTTCCCTCCTGAGAGAGAATGAAGCAAAATCCTCTGAGGAACAAAATCACTCTGTCACAGCGACCAAGTCTCTGCTTCCACTTTTTGTAGGGAGACCTGGATATAACTTATATTCTACCAATATGTCATTACTTCTTCCACTATGACAGCTGTCTAGGCTGACACCTGAACTTTTTTGCTGCTTAGGCAAGAGATTATTTCTTAGGAAATTACAAGCTACTTCTTTGAGTAATTGCAAGAAGTAAAGCCAGCTCTCATCTACTTAATGTTAGTACAAAGTAATTGCAATATTCTCCACAAAAATGAGAGAGATTTCTGGCCTGAAATGTGCTACAAGGAGATTCTTGAAACAAACTCCCTAAGCTTTGTAACCTGTTTCTTGATACCTCTTTCAGTAGAATGTGTTTATTTGTGATAATGATCAGTAAAAATGTTTTTCAGCAGTAAGCCCCAACATGTGTCATATGTTCCCTTTGCCATTTGGAAATGAGTCAAGAGAAAATGTGAGATCAAAGTCTCTTATATTCTTATCTTTATTTTTTCCTCATAAACTCTGTACTTGGAGATGAGCACTGGGGTTAAACAAATAAGCACACTCACTTAACAAATCAGGTTTTAGAATAAATTAGAATTAGTGCTTTTACTTTCCAGCTATTTCAGGTCTCGGTTCTTTTAAAATGACTGGTTTTAATTTACCCTGGTTTAACTAAGAACTGTATGTGGCAATACTGGTTTATTAGCACAGATGTGATTTCAGATGTTCCTTTTTGGGATACTATAAACTGTAATTGGATTTTAACTTTTTTTATATTGACATTAGAAAAGTATATTATTAGGGTCTAACACATTGAATTTTTTAGCCTTTCCCTCTCCCCTTCTGAGTTTGAAACTTTCATACGCCCTACAGGAAACTAACTGCAGTAATTTGGTGTAAGAAGGGATATTTTTCTCTGATGTTGGAAATAGTATTGTGACAATTGCTCTGTATTCAGACAGATGATTGTAAATGTCCGTTTCTGTGGGTTTTTTGCCAACAGGTACTTAATCGATACATGTCAACACCTCTTATTCCAACTCTTCCAACTCCCATCATTCCAGTCATACCCCCACCATACACCATTGCCACGGGCAGCATCCGTGACTGTGTCCGGCTCAGAGGTCTTCCTTACACTGCTGGCATTGATGACATCTTGGAATTTATGGGAGATGCTACAGGTGATATCAAGCCCCATGGAGTTCACATGGTCCTTAATCAGCAGGTAACAGCATTTTGCATGGGAGGAGTAACTTTGCAGTGACTGAACAGGTTAGAAGTCAGGGCAGCTTACCTGATCTTGGCTGTGCTTTAGTCTTCTCTAACTTTGGGAAAATACAATGTTCTCTTTGTCTGTCTTTGCCTCTTTTCTCTTGCCATTTTACATGCAACCTTGCTTTTCTCTCTCTGTATGTATGCATCAGCCTGGGGAGGATGAAGCTTGTTCTCTGAATGATAACCTTATCCTGGAGGCTGTTTAAATAAGCCCTCATGGTTCAGCCAGAGGCTGAAGATACAACAGAAATGTCTCCTCTTAGATGGCATAGCTGCTCTGTCAGCTTCAGGGTTCCTGCTGTGTTGTTTGAGTGGTCTTTGTGTCAAAATTAGGTTTTTCTAACTTGATTAGTGATTGCTCAGGCTTTAGAAGAAGTCAATAATTAAAAATTGTGGTTTAGGTATGTTTTAATGGTGTGATCATAGAGATATATTTTCCCTGTTGTCTTGTGTTAAAAATAAACTCTTTAATGACAGAAATACTGAGGTATTAAAGAAAACAAATGAAAGAGATCTACTATATTTGTTTAGTGGTTTTTTGGTTTTTTGGTTGTTTTTTTTTTTTTTTGTTAAGGAAGTTTTTAGTATTTTATACAGACAGGTATATCTGTCAGACTGCAGAAATTCAGACCTGGAAATCAATTTCTGATGTAGCTGTGGACTTTACTAAAAGATTTGGAACTTTGTGCTGTTGTACTGTTACCTCGAAAGTAGTTCTAGGGCAGGCAAAGCCAGGCTCTTCTTAGGGCTTCACAGCAAAAGAATAAGAGACAGTGTGAGTAAACTGCATCAAAGAAAATTCCAGCTGGGTGAAAAGGAAAAAATAAAATCACAATGAGAAATCAGCTAAGCACCTGAACAGGCTTCCAGAGGTGATATGGAATCTCCATCCCTGGAGATGCTCAGATTTCAAGTAGAGAAGGCCATGAGTGGCCTGATGTAACTTGAAAGTTAGTCCTGCTTTGAACAGCCTTTGGATTAGAGACCTCCAAATTTTTTTTCCACACTACATGATTCTCTGTTTCTTTCTGCAGAGGACTGAAGTGGCATTGTATTAACTGGGCACTTGTTGCATAAGTCTTGATTTTTCTGCTTCTAAAAAGAATTGTTGAGTTGTGAGTCATTAGCGCCAGAGAAGGAATAACGATACAGGCTTTCAGTAGATGTTTGATCTTACTCCTTTCTGCATTTCTTGTGATCTGGGTGATTTAATAACAAATTGACGTACAATTATTTCCCCGCCTCCCCTAGGGACGACCGTCAGGTGATGCTTTTATCCAAATGAAATCTGCTGACAAAGCCTTTATGGTGGCTCAAAAATGTCACAAAAAAATGATGAAGGACCGTTATGTGGAAGTATTCCAGTGTTCAGGAGAGGAGATGAACTTTGTTTTAATGGGTGGCACTTTAAATCGTAGTGGCTTATCCCCACCGCCATGTAAGTTACCATGTAAGTCTCCAATTCTTCTGCTCTCTGCTGCTAAAGGCTGATATGTGGTAGGTGCTGAAGCTTTGTGGCCTTTCACCTTTTGACTCGGGTTTTGCCATGATTAATAATCATCCGTGTACATGCTAAGATTGGAATTGTTCCCTTTGGGCAATAATGGGACTGATCAGAGGCATTTTTATTGTATTTTCGGTGGTGAGTAGAGGGCAGCAAGGCCTTGCCAGTGAAATTGTTGCACACTTTGCTTTTTATGGGTGTACTGTTCTTCTGAGCTCTGCAGTAGACTTGCCTGTAGTGAAACCTACTTGGAATGAGAGGCATTTTTAAAATGGGGTGAAGTTCTATATTCTAGCTGCCGATGAGTGCTCTTGCTGTCTTGCCTCAGAGCCTTGAGAAGGTACTCTTTGGGCGTATTGTTGAAGGAAAACACCCACTGGAATTATATACTAACCAACCATAGAGTGGGGAAGTTGGATGTATTTTCATTTTTTTATTTTAAGATTACAGTGAACCTTACTGAGGAACTATAATGGAACTTTACTGTACTGTTCTAATTAGTCTCATTACCAAATCACAAAGCCGATACTGATATGTATTTGCAAAATAGTAAAAAGCTGCCAAATATAGTATATAAAACCAATCTGACTGCACACCAAGCCAAGTTTAATGTTCCTGTACAAATTAGGTATTTGTTCATCAAAATGCATCACACTAGTGATCTATTCTCCCTTCCATTTGCTATATCCTAAAAATATTTTTTGAAGTCGCAGGAAGCTTATATATGAAGTCTCATGGTCAACAGTTATGGATGCCCATGTGTAGCTACTATTACAGTACTTTTGTCCCACAGAGTACAACTTCTGTTAGAAAAAACACGAGGGTGTGTTGGTGTGCACGCCTGCTTTCTCTATGCACATGGCTTTATGCTTTCTTTTAATAACTCTGAAGTTCCCTACTTTCCATTTACATATAGACAAGGCTGCTCAGCTCTAGGAGTTATGAACTTTTAGGAATTACTCATTCCAAATGCCCCAGTTGTCATTCATGGCAATGTAACAAAGGTCTCCAGGGAAGAAGCTAGAGAGCAGTCTTTGCTCAAGTGTTCATCATTCATGCCCAGGTTTTAATCACATTGCTGTAGGAGAGGAATTATTCATCTGAGAGTTCTTCATTCTGATTGCTTTTTGGTGCTGTGTCCTGGTTTGGTTTTAGGTCTTTCTCCACCAGCTTATGCAGCTTTCCAAACAGCAGCTGTGATCCCAGCAGAGGCAGCAGCGCTTTACCAGCCACAAGCCCTCTTGCCAACCACCAGGACGCCCCAGGCCTCCACAGCTGCTCCTCCAACTGTTACCTACTACCCAGCCCAGGCTGCTCAGCTTTACATGAATTACACAGCTTACTATCCCAGGTAACCCCGAGATTTCACTGCTTCTCTTAACCTCTCGTCCCAGTGCAGTAGGTGACTGTGTGGTCACCTGTGAATGGCTCTTAAATTTGTACTTCTGGTGTAGGTAGTCCTGGGAACTTGATGTTCAGCAGCAGAGGCAGAAACCATTTTAACTGTTTCTCTGTTGCCTTGTAATGGGATTCATCTCCTCTGTAGGCTCTGCTTGAATCTCATGATAACGTTGGCCTAATATTTAACAGGGGTTTTTTGACGCTGGGACAATGTCATCAAGGCAGTTCTATTCTTGGCCAAAAGAGAAGCTGTGTCACTACATTCCTCTACCCTCATGTCTTAGTTTGTTCTTTTACTTACAGTACTGTTTTCATACTGAAAGACTCCTCATAGGTGTATACTAGGTTTGATTTTGTATATCAGTGAGACCAAAGAACATTTTAACATGTGAAAGCAAAGCCGCTCTCCACCTTTTCCCTTCCCACAGATGGTATCAGCATGAGTCACTGAAGTCTGGTACATGAGTTGTGGGGAAATAGCTTGTTCACTGATAGTTCCTAGGCTTGTTACATTTGCTGGCTTGACTATCTGGTAATTTGCTAGATGGGCCGTGACTAGAGATGGAGATGCTAATTACTCACTATTTTGTGGGTCAAAAATGCCAGGTTTGGGTGTTTGCCTCCATTTCATACTATGACACACCCTGCTCCTTTCTTTTTTTTTATTAATGATCTTAAAACAAGTCATCTGCAGCTACTTTTTTCTACTCCCCTGTGAAATAACAAATGCCACTCCTTATGTCTTTAGCAACAAATGTTAGCTATTTTCCTTCACTTCTTTAAAAATAGATTGAGATGCTTCTGAGGAATTAAGAAAGTCCACAAAACCATCCACATCAGGGCTGTTTGTTTTTCTGTGGGATTTGGGTTTATTTTCAAATCTAAATTTTCAGTTTCATCTTTGCCTGTTCTGAGTAGTAGAACCAGTTACTGGTTTTCATAACAATTTTGCTTCCTCTTTCTCTTTCAGTCCTCCAGTATCTCCTACCACGGTGGGGTACATTGCAGCTCCTCCAGGAGCTGTGGCTGCTGCTGCCACTGCAACCCACACTCCAATCCTGCCCCAGCCTGGAGCCTTAGTCCGGATGCAGGGCTTGCCATATAACACAGGAATGAAGGAGATACTCAGTTTCTTCCAGGGGTACCAGGTTAGTATGCAGTACCTCTCCTAGAGATATTTGGACCTCTGGGAATTGATCAGTGGAGATCAAACTGAGCAAGTGAGTGCTTTTGGAAATTGCCAAACAAGTGTGCAAGCTGCATGTTGTATATTTAACTGGCAGACTGAAGTGTAGCACACGATTTGCCTTGCTTCTTATTAAACAAACAAATCCTAATTTGGAAGCAGTGATTTGGTGTCTGGGTTTGGGGTTTGAGTTTGAAGACCTCAGAGCCCCAGTGTGAGTGGGGCTGCAAAGGGCCTGGCACAGGAAAGTGGGGGCTGCCAAAAGTTTTCAGTCGTGGCCACTTGATGGTGGAAGCCTTTTGGTAGGGTCAGTGTTTGACCTTCAACACTTACAGTTTGCAGATTTGTAGTACAGAGAGCTGTGAGCTGGGTGTGGTGACTTGGAAAGGGAGAGAGACAGATGTCTCAGTCAAACACTGTTTGAAGTGCTAATTTATTTTGGTTACACGCAAGAATATCTTTCATTAAAGCTGTATTACATTGCAAACTGAAGGAAATCTGTATTATCCAAGCTGTCTATATTGATAGCAAATATACTATAGGTAACTTCAGTCTGTATGGACTGATGGAATGCTCTCAAGTGTGTGAACAGAAACTTGCCTTCTTGATAAGTTTAAAAAAAAAAGGCACCATCTACAAACATAATTTTCCAGCAGCACTTATTTGAATTCATGGAATGGCTCTTTCCATGTCTTCTGCCTTTTGTCTCAGAGGATATTGTATCTATATCCCTGTTTTGTCATAACATGTTTGCTAAAAGGAAAGATAATTGAATATGGTGTATTCTGGTGAGTATTTAACTCCTGTGGGTAACACCACTTACACAGCTACCAACTCTGCCCTTTTGGGTACTACTTGGAAGCCCTGACCTAAAATCCTCTTTGTGGCTCTCAAACCACTGCAAGTGATTTGTGTTAAAAGGCAACGGTTTTTGTATGTTTGTCCTTCAACATTCTGTAAGTTGGATAACAGTGATATTGCTAGAGTTAACAGGAAACATTCAGGCATGGTATGTTTTCTTTTTTTATTTCTTTTTTTTTTACCTTAAGATTCTTAAAAGACAATGAGCTTTAATTTGCTGAGCCAGATGTCTGGTTGTAAATGAATGTAGACTGAGAACAGATGCTTAAATGTGTATGTTCCAAGTTTTGAGTCTTTGAAAGATGCAGTGCCCTATCTTTTGTGTCTTCTTTTTGAATGTTACATTTATGTTTTGAAAGCAGTTTTGCATACTCAGTTTTTCAGTGGAAAAAGATTGTCACATAAAAAGTGTGGTGAATTTTGACGAACAGGGCTTTTCTTCCACAGATATTTCCAGAGTTCAAACCAAGTTCAGTTATTTGTGGCTTCCATGATGTCCAGACAAGTAATAATCATTCATCCTATTGTTTAGCCATCGATATTTTGCCTTTTAGTTGTTTTCTACTGATGGGGGTTTTTGATGACTAGATGGTGGATATATTAAAGCCTTAGGGTGGGGAGCTTATTTGCTAAATTGAAATTCAGCTAGAAGTGTAACTGCACCTTTGAAAAATGTGGCCTCAACCACTCTGTGAATTGAACAAGTCAGTGACAATCTCAAGCATCTCTACCTTTCACTAAATCTTCAGTTTAGTGAATCTAGACTTTGTGTCTGGTGCTCAGTTTGCCCTTTTCCTCGTTCCTGCATTTGGAGAGCAGTTCCTGGTGTTTGTATTGCATAATTAAATGGTTAGATGAACAGAAATTTTGCCACAAGGTGAAAACTATATTCTGCTCCTGCAACCTCCTGTCATCATCAGTTACTGTTATTGAATTGGTCACTTCTTTGATTTCTTTAGAAGATGTTGTCCAAATGAGATCGGGTTCAAAATCTCATAAAGGAACCAAGGAATTCTTTTGAATTGTTCTTGGAATCCCACATGTGGTAATGCTAGTTTTATACTCATTCATTCCTTTAGGGGAAAAAGAGATGGTGACTTACTGTAATGGGACAATATAACATCTCTGGAGCAATAACTAATCTTTTTTTTCTTTTTTTCTTCCCTTTCCTCACATTGTTTTTTCATTTTCTGCTGCTGCCCAAGGATTTATTGCACGATGCTTCTGCTCGTTCATAAAGTGAGCCCTTAATAATCATCAGTGGTTTGGGCATGGTTTTAATCTCTGTATGACTAATTGATGTTGGTATTCAAGGGACTTCAGTGTTGGTATTATGGGAACCAGATCGGGATGCTGAGATTGAAGGGTGATTTTTGTCTTTCTGTGTCCTTGTCTGAAAGGAACAGGGTTTAAATTTTAGTTCTTGCTTTATTCTCCTCTGGTTTTTTCCTTCAGGCTTCATGGGCTGTGTATATTGCATGTGTGCACATGTTGCTACTTAAGTGAAAGCACTTTTCATACCAGACCTGCCTCTTAAGAGATAGACTTTGCCTACCATGGGCTTCAACAAGCTGGTCTCAACATCAGTACATGCTTCTAAAAACAAATAATTTAAAAGTCTGCAGATCAGCATTTTGATTTTCATTTAGTTTTATTACCATTAGCCTCTTGTTTAGTGTTTCAGCAGCTCGATTTCTTCTTGTAGTTCTGTTTTCTTGTTTTTATTGGTGAAAATTCCTTCCAGCTTGCATGTATTTATTGTAACTTGGATTAAACAATTGAAAACTTGGTAAGAATTTTAATAGTAAATCAGGGAGATGGTAATTTTCCCCATCACCTTTCTGTATAATATTGTAGTGTACTGTAATCCTCAAAAGAGCTAGTATTAGTACTCTGTTTCAGTAATTTGCATTAAACTGCTTTTTAGTTGTACTGTAAAGCAATAGGGCCATTCATTTGAGTCCAATATTAAAGGATTACTAAAAAAACAACAATAAAACCCAAGCCAACTAAAACCACACTGAAAAAACAACAAACCCCAAAATAACCAAAACAACAACAAAACCCTCACTGTGCAATTTACCAGCTGCTCAGCAGATCCTGGTCTCTGGGCATTATGAAGTAAGGGATCCATGGATGGGATTATGAGGAGACTCTTCAGGAGTTCAGAAAAATAACTCATATTCCATATCATATGGGGTAAAGTTTGAGGAAGAAGTGGTGCAAATATAGTAATAAAATACAGTAATAAAATAAAACTCATCAGTGTTATTTTAGGCCATCACTGTACAGTTGTAGAAGCAGTGAGAGAACTCTAGTAAATAGTGAATGAACAAGAGTAGTAGTAGGGTAGTAGTTTGATGGATTAATGTGAAGTTGGTGCATAGCAGAACAAAATTTTTCACTAAAGTATTTTTATTTTTCTTTATTTAGTGGCTAAATACTTAATGGGTTTTACTATTTAGCTGCTAAATGAATCAATGAGAAATATTTCAGTCTCCAAATACTGACTCTTTTGGGGTTGGGTGTTTTTTGTTTTGTTTTTTTGGTTTTGTTGTTGTTTGATTTGTTTTGTTTGTTTGTTTGGGGTTTTTTTTGGGGGGGGGGGTTGTTGGTGTGGGGTGTTAAAAATTTTTTTTCATGAGAATGCAAATAGTGACAGAGTTGTTATCATGACAAGAACTGTTAGTTTAATGTAAAAGCAGATGCAGTTTAGCTGTGCCCATAGTCTTAGCTGACCAAAAACTAGTTCACAGCTGTTGTCTTGGCTAGGATTCAGCTTGCATTTAGTAGTACTTGCCCAGTTTCTTGGAGGTTGGCATGATGTGCAGTGAACTCACGCCTGCCAAAAAGACCCTGTGGATTAGTTCTTAGAAAGCAGACTTGCTATTTAGGTAGATTGTGTGTAGTTATAGTAGTTAAAAAAAAGCAAACTAGAAGATTACTAAGATTTAGGGGCCATGGTCACCACCTGAACTTTTTTTAAAGCCCCCTGAATTTCCTGAAAAAGCTACGATGGAAATGTAGGGACTTCCTTTTGGGTGTCCATGTGTCTACACAAGAAAAGCTTAAAATAAATAGTGTTCTTTAAACCTGTACTGGGCTTAAGTGTCTTCTGTCTGTAGCTATAAAGAGTTTATGCAGTATATTAATCCTCCAAGGCTTCAGAGACCCAGAATTTAAGGCTTGCTGTTGGAGGGGAGGAGGGTGACTTGTGCTTAAAACAGTAATAAGAAAGTGAAGGGAGGTGGATGGATTCCAAGGGCATTAACGACATTTCTCTCTTGTATCAGGACAGCAGACTTCATTGTTACTGACTTTTTAGGGATTAGGGGATTTTTTTCTCTGAAATGCATGCTTAAACAAAGAAGTATTCTCTATTTCCTTTGGGTTCCTTTTGAAATCTGATTCTTTGTAGTCTGAGAGGGGGATACCCCATCATCTGCTTGCCAATCCTAGGCATTGCACCTTCTCAATAGGGAAGGGAAAGGGGATGTGGTAGAGGAAGAATTCCCACATACTGGTATTGGAAGTCATGTGGCAATACAGACACTGTTAGATGCTCACCCCCACACTCTCAGAATAGAGCATGCTTCTTGTTTTGCTTTATTCCTAAATTTATCTCCCACCTGGAAATGTTGCCCCTGTGGAGAAAGCATCTGTGAGGCTGGGAACAATATATTAGTGGTTACAGTTTCTGTCTGTTGCCTCCCACGCTTGAAGCAAGAGACTAAAGTTGCACCCTCTGTATTTTTGAGAACAGGCATTACTTGTTTCAGTCTCTGATACACAGAACATTGAGGTGGTATCTCTTCCACAGAGCTTTCAGGTGCTGTGGGAGTTTGTATTGGTAGTCTTATGGTACAATTGATATACTTTTAGGGGCAAAGCCAGTTTAGGGTATTTCTCCTGATTCTTGTGCTAAAGGTTGCAGTTACCTACCATTAAATCTGATTCTGTGTTCCAGACTTAGTCCAGCTAGGCTTTTTTCCAGAGTCTGAGAGTTCCCTTTGGGGACCATTCTGCTGTAAAGTTTATGGGTAGTTTGGGCTAGAATTGTAGCTGCCGTCCTGAACTGACCATTTTGCCTATGATATTTCCCTTTTCTTTTCTTTGCTCCTGTTTTTTCCCAGTTAGAGTGTGTCTAAATATACTTTCCAGTTTTAATGCTGGGGTTTTTTTTTTTTTAGCAGTGGGTTATTTTCTCTAGACTGCTTTGTATGTGCTGTTTTTAGACTGAGCTTTGAATGTTCACTGTAGGAACTGCAAAAATGAAATGGAAATCAATGACTTTCTGGTTAGTGACCTGGTTAAATCTGTGCACAGTCTGTGAGGGGAAGACAGTCCCATATTTCTCTTAGTAAGAGAAGAAGAAAGAAATAAAATAGCTTGAAGAAAAAGAAAATTCAAGGAGAAAGTATAGTATACTATGTCTTTATTAACCAGTGTACCCTTGGTTTGGTCCTGTGTGATTGGATGTTTGTGTTTTGTTCTTATGGGTTCTGAAATGCAGACAGAATCAGAAGGATTCACAATCATGTACTTAGGCAAGTTAGGGTAGTTTTCATTTCATTTGAAGAATTTACTGTTCTACAGCTTGTTTTAATTGAGTGCAGTCTCTTACTTATCCTTGTGATAAGAAGCTACTTTTATTTCTAGGTCTTTTGATGAATTTATTTTCTTCTTTCTTTTTCACTTTCTTTAGATCTTTGTCTAAGCTCTGACAACTTTGACATTTCTGTGCAGGATATTTTTCCAACTTTCATGTTTTCCACGTTGTTTATTGCACTTCAAGTGTAACCTTTGAAATACTGTCCCTTACAAGAGTAAGAGTGTAGAACTTTTCCTACTGTACATCTACTGATAATCTAAAGTATGTACTATCTTGAGACATTCCTTCCAAACAGTAAACTTACATTTTGTAGGTTTGTTTCAAGGGCAGGTCTGGGAACTGATAAATCTAATATTTGCACGGTCTGGTTGCCCTGGCAGAGACTATCTAGAAAATACTTCTTATATTTGTCTTTTACTTAATGGCATGGGTTTAGATGTGAAGGTGGCTAGAATTCAGTAGTAAAATTCTGGGGGGTTCTTTTCTTTTATGTTCTCTGGGCTCTTGGTTATTGTTTTCTGTGGAAGGTGTATCCTGTGATGGTTGGTATTTTTCTTTTCAACTTCCCTTTGGATGGATACATGTCCTGTATGCCCAAATATAATACCCTTTTTTCCCTAAGCTGGCAGGAGACTTTTTGTATGATAGAAATATCAAAGAAAAGGCAGCATAGGACATCTACATTGTGTGCATTTGGCAATCATCTAAAGTGTTAGTGCAAAACCATTAGTGGTAGTCCATCTGGGGGGAAACAGGAAACTCTTCTTGCCACTGAAAAGATATTCTACAACTCAGGTTATGATAAACACTCTTGTCTTCTGGATTATAGGAGCCACTCAAGCAGTGTTTGCAGCATGTGTAAGAATGCTTGGTCCCTTTCCAGGATATGTGCTTTGGAAAGGTTATGTGCTAAGAACAATGTTTCGTATTCCCCAAGATGTATTTTCTGACTATATATGTCATATTTGTACCAAGCCAATAGTATGAGTGATTACTGTTCAGATTCAGGATCTCAAATAATTCTTAGATCTGATTCGCATGTGAGGTTTTTGTTCTAATTTGTTGGTGTGCCTGTTATGTACAGTCACTATTTTTATTTTAATATACTACTTCCACAAATCTGTCATGATGCAGTTACACTGTGTAGTTTATTTCTTTTTCCAATGCAGAAATATACTATACTACCAAAAATGCTACTTTACCTTGTCAATGCATTCATGCCAGGGCATTGATTTTCTTTTATTACATTGGTGTAGTCTATGTAGTACAAGTATTATCTGCAGCTCAAGTGTTTGTCACTCTGCCCTAGAGAAGCTGCAGCGTATTTCCATGAGTGCATAAAATATCTGAATGAGATCCATACGATTATTCTAATTCCCCATTTCAGTGTGCAGGCTGGAAGAGGCTCATCTGTCGCAGTGAGAGCCATTACTGGGTACAGGATTGTGCTTATGAAAACTTAAAAGTTTGGTTACCTGGTGCTGCCATCTCATGAGTAGAAGGGACAAAGGAGCACTTCATGGTCTATTTCCCTTCTTTGATAAGGAACAGTTCAAATAGTTTAGAATATTCCCCACAAGCATTTACTTTATTTCTACAACCAGTAATACAATTGATGTATTTTTTTATCTTGCATAAAAAGAGTTTCTGTCCAATTCAGTGTCTCCTGCCAGTTATTATAGCTGATGCTCTTAATTGTGGTTGCAAATGATGGTCTGTGTGGCTTGCTGTGCCAGACTGTTCCTTCTCTTGCTGATTGTCCCATGTCACACTTGTACTGTAGTATGCACCAGATGACTACAATGGCCTAATTCAGCTGAGCGATCAAGCCAGGAGTGTGTTACAAGCACCGAAAGAGTGGGTCTGTTTGTAACTCTTTGTAACTTCTGAAGAAGGTAAGATGTGACTGGAGAGCCTCGGTCTCCAGAGCTGAATGGGAAGGGAAAAAAGGGCTTGGTGATACAGAGATCTCTGCTTGTGGCTTTTCCCCCCTTAGTAGCTTGCATTGGGATCCTGGTGTTAGTCTTTTTGCTTCAAAAATCAACTAACCTAAGGAAATGGGCCAGCTGTGATCCGTTGCTGATGGGGCAGCAGTGGTGGAGGTAGTGTGATTGCCTGGTTCTGCTCAGATGGTGTGTTAAACTTCCAGAAGACTTTGTTAGTGCTTGTTTCTCATGTGAACCTTTCAGCCCAATATTTTTCTTTTAGTAGAGTGGTAGAAGATGATTTTTTCCCCCTGATATTGCTAGAAAGCACACACAAATGCGTGTGCAAAACCCCCAGACCACCGGCTTTGTCTTTTCTGTACCATATGACTGGATAGAGATTAATATCTCTCTTTCTTGATCTCCCTAATGCAATGTGAGCTATTACATTATTCTTTTCAGAAGAGTTTTTTGGGTATAGTCACTTTCTAACGCAACTAACTAGATTTGCTAACAGTAAACTTGCCTGCCTTTCTGGCACTAACAGATAATTCTTAGAGAAATTTTGTTACGGCCTATGTGGAGTAAATGATGCCACAGTACTACTGTATTCCACTCAGAATGCTACTGATTAGTTAGTGTTTTTTTTTTTTCCTTAAGGAAAAAACCAGAACAATCTTTCAGTTTTAAAATGGCAATCAAATACTGTTCTTTGAGAGAATTACTTTCACAGACAAATGTACCATCAAGTCAGTTGTTTTCAAATGAGTTGTTTTCTCATGTTGGATCTGTTGGGAGCAGACAGACTGCATGGTCTGGTGATTAAGTGAAAAACCAGATCAGCAATAGATTTCTACTAAGTATGATATGGAAACAGTCTTTGGGTAATTCATGGAGTAGCTCAATCTGAATTCTAAGTGGTACAAAGTAGTATTATACAGGTACCACTCTTTTAGAACAACAACAACAAAAAAATCCAGAAAAAAGATTTGTATTAATCTGAATCTTATTTTAAAACACACATGTACATACATAAAATCTATTTCTCTCCCGAAATATCTATAAATAAGAACTGAAACCCAGTATGTCTTAAAGTGAAACTGAAGGGGTTCATTTAACTCTTTTAATCATGTTGCTTGAAGAATGTGTAGACTTCTCTGCTGACTTTCTATGCAACTTTTATAACATGAATTTCCAGATCCCTACATTGGTATTACACCAATACTGCTATTCAAACTATGTTTTAAAACTCTCCTCTGTGCTCAGAAATCTAACTGCGCTCCCTGTGTGTTTTTAGCTGACTCTGAGCTGGACTGATGGTAAATAAATTCCCATATGGATTAACAGCAAAGAGCTGGTTTAGAGCAGAGCATCTTATAACTCAGATTTGCAGCTCAACCCAAGTTAGGTACAGCTTTCTCTTTGAGAGAGTGTTACTCTGAAATAAACCAAGATTGCTTCCAAACTTGAAGCGGGCTTTAAACATGATGGGTTTTTTCTGTTTCTGGATATCTTTCTGCATGCTATTTCTTGACTAACATTAGTTCTCTGAGAAGAAATGATAGAAAGTTTGTACTAACTGCCTTACGCATGCTTTTGGTTTCCAAAGTGTGCTGTTGCTTATATTTTAAGAATATTTTTACTGCCTGCTCAGTGTTTGGGTGAGTGAAGCTCTGTCATGTACTTGCTTTATTTTCATATGTTTGAATGTCAAGCTGATATATGATATGATATATGAATGAAATGCTATTGGTAATAAATGGGAAGTCTGCTATTTCTTGTAGTATACCAGACACACAAAAATTCTACAGAAATGAAATGCTTAAATATTTTAACCTCTTATAAACTCAAGAGGACATATGTCACATGAACATAACTTGAATTGGGTTAGTATTCATAAAACTGGTTGGTTTTCCAGCATAGTTTTGTCTGACACTGTTTTCTCAAAAAAACTAACCTTGTATGCTGAGCTTTTGATCCTTCAGTCTCTGGTTTTGAAACTTCACTGAGATTCATTTCTATCCAACAAACAGGAGTTCCAAACTTAGCTTGGAAGAATTTCCTGCATCTTATGGAAAATGGATGGGGTACAATAGGGCTGACAGGGATGTCTGCTTTGAACTCAGCAATTTGGAACTGCCTTTTAAGACTTCATGAAGGCAAATGCCCTCCAAAGTAAATCAACTGCAATGACTAAATAATCTCATCTACTAACCTGCTTTTTCTTAGCCTTGTTAAAATTACAATAAATATTTATTTAATTCAGTTGGATTGCGCCAAATTTTACTTAATTTTTCTGGAAAATCTTCTTAGCACTGTATACCTGTGTTAAGTTCAGCTCGTTCTCCCAACACAAAACTCATACAGCTCTTTTATTTTTTGCATGTGTGTTGGGGGTTTTTTTAACTTTGTGTGTGAGTACTGACGTGCCTTAATAGCCTTTGTCCCTTGGCCAGTAGTCCACATAGTACAAGAATTATTAATGCCTGGATTTCTTGCTCCATTCACCTCCTATTAACACCTAACTTTCTTGTCTTATCAACCTTTAATCTCAATTGCTTCTCTAGCAAAATTTTTTGCATGGAATTATGTCTACATCACTGTATTCAGCACACCAGCAGAATAAGAGCTGCTGCTGTTTGCCAAGCTAAAAGCTGAATTTCCTTTAATCATTGATTCCTTCTCATTCTTAATATCTAGAATATTTTCGCCAAGGACACAGGAGTGGAGTGAACCAGATGCACTAAAAAATGCCCCAGCATTAAAAACTGCATTTCCAGGTGTTGTCTCTGGTCTTAATAATTTTTTTCTTTTGTCTTCTTGTACCACTGCAGCTCCAAGCAGATTCCATCCTCATGCTTTACAACTTTAGTGGCCAGCCCAGTGGTGAGGCATTGGTGACTTTCCCAAGCCTGGATCTAGCTAAGAAAGCAGTGGCTGAGAAAAACGGACAGCTCCTGGGAAGCCGCTGTGTACAATTGTACCTGGTCTAACTCAGCACTCTCTGGAGGATGAGGAAAGGATGTTGCACTCACCGTGCCTTTTGCAAAATAAGAAGTCTTCCCTTGCGACCCAGGCAGCAACAAATGTGCCTTTTCAGCATAACATGTTGGAATGCAGAGTGGTGCATGTCCTGTGTTTAATTTGAAAAATGGCATATCCTATGCCAAAGATAAAGTGAAACCAAAAATGATGCAGTTAATTTACTTAATTTCTAATGTACCTGTGTAAAAAGAAGCAAACCCGCTCCTGGCATGTAGTTAATTCTGAAGACAGTCCAATAGCACTTCAGCTACCACAGCCATGGGCAAAACTTACTCAGTAGCATTTGAAGTGGAAAGCGATGCTTGAGTCATTCAGATTCTTCTCTGTTTAGTTTTTAAGAGTTTACACTTGACAAAGTGTCTCATTCTTGTAGAGTTTAAATGTCTTTAGGAAAGTCTTTTGGAATGCATGGCTTACCCAGTTCAAAGCGTAGATCATATTGATTTTTGTTTCATTTTGTTCTTGACTGGAAAATATCAGGATGCTGGATCCCGAACGCAATTGTGCTTGTTCATGTTTTCGTGAGACATTGTTTTGCAAAAGCCATATTTGACCTTCTTACCAGTGTACTGCTGCCAACATGTAAAGCAAAAAAATAAAACTGACAGCAAAACGAGAAAAATCCTCTCTGCCCACCCATAAATCCCTGCCCCCAGCCCTGAATTTTTAATCTCTACAGGACAAAAGTGGCACATAAACCTGAGTACTAATAAGTTATATTTTTTTATTTAAGCATAATAGCTTTCAGATACTGTATTAAAGATTTTGCTCTAGTTTATGTGCATGCAATTTGTTTACATCTTTAAACTACTTTATTTGTATATTATGAAACAACAAGATATGTTGAAATCTGAATTCTCTAGTGCATGCTTTTTTTCTTTTTCCCTGTGTATATACATAAGCTAGAAGTACTTTTACGTCATGTAGCATGTGTTTAAAAAAAGACATCTGCTGTAGAAGCACTAAATGACTTTGTTTTTACTGTGCCTTACTTCTAAACCATTCCAAGTGCAATACCAGCAGAGCAAAATGTAATGAATTCTGTTGTTGACATGTTCATGGATGCCTGAATTGATCTTTTTTGTTAGTGTACAATTTGAGTTGTACTTTAAAGAACTGAATGATGTATGCTTCTTTATATTACAATAAATAAAAGAGATGCTTACGATGTGCATTGCCCTCTGAAAGTAACTTATGCTTTGGTTTAATGTATTTTCCCGGAGCATCAGTCTTTGATAAAAAGCCTTACACGTTTCCCTTCTCCTAGATTTAGATAAGCATTTGTACTTTGTGCCAGTGGTGTGACTTTCCTGGTGGTTTTTTGGTTTTGTTTTTGGGGGTTTTTTGCCTTTTTGCTTGTCCTGGTAAGATAGAAATCTGTATGATGCTTGTTTCTCTTGTAGTGCAACACTTTTTAGGCAACATGATGTAACTGTTTACATGCATGCTTAGTGTTCTCATTCTGTTGCCAGAGGAAACAAAGTATTGAACTTGAAATTGTGTTCGTGTTTGCGTTTAATTGACCTAATGGGTCACTTGCATTTCTGTGCAACCCAAAATGCTATGTTTAAGTCAGGATAGAGCCAGTCATCCTTTTAGTAGTGAAAATGGAGAAAGGGGAGGAAATCACATCAAGATAAGGTTTGTTTCTCTCTAGTCAGAAGCATGCCACATGCCATTTCATCATCAAAACCTCCCAAATTAGGTTCCAGAACAACCGGGTAGGACTGGAGGGAAAGATTTTTCGTTATTTTGAAGTGGGAATGTTTGCATTAATCTATTTTCAAGATTTGTCTTGGTGAAGTCTACCAAAAATCATAATTTTAAAGTAATTTGAATAGTAGAAAGGACTGCACAATGGTAATTAACATTGTCATTGTGCCTTGGAGGAAAATTTGGTTGCTATGTAGTCCATTTATTACACACAGTCTGCCATGGTCCACCTGGTTAGGCTTTGCAGGCTCTTGAAAGATTCCTATTTTTCCTCTTATAAAACTGATATGGAACTTGTGGTTTTCTGCTTCCTTGGCAAGCTGAGGCAGAGCTGGAATGGAGAACCTCAGTCACATCAGACATGATTTAGATGTAAACACTCCCCCTACTAGTTTAACACCTTTATGGCTTAGTTGATAATGATCGCAGTTCAAGTGCAGTCCCACGCCCACATGACAAAACTGCAAAGAGGCTCTGCCATGTGCAGAATATGTACCTAGCTGTCTATCACCCACTGCTGTTTTATTCCCTGTTTAGCATGAGATAGTGGAAATCAGATCTAGAAAGTGAACTTGGGGATGTCTCAGGCTGTGTGTTCTTGTGTGTGAAACCTAACACGTGGCACATGGGTGCAATGTGTCATTTTTAGCAGTTATCTGTGTAAAATGACTTCAAGGGCAGTGACAGCATTTTGGGTGGCCCAGAGTCCTTCGGGTGGGGGCCTGACAAGAGGCCAGACCTGGGGCTGCTCTTCCTCTGAACTTTCTTGCTTGTATTGAAAACTGTGCTCTTGTCTAAAAGAATAAAAGAGGGGGAAAAAGAGAGGAACGGTAAAAACCAAAGTGCTGCTGGCATAGGGCGGTGGATGAGGCAGGAATCCATCAGGATCACAGAATATTCCGGGTCGGGAAGGACCCACAAGGAGCATCAAACCCAACCCTTTCGTGAATGGCCCACCCGGGGATCGAACCCACGACCTCGGCGCTATCGGCGCCACGCTCTGACCGGGGGGACTGATCCCGTGAGGGGCGGTCCCGGCCGGGCACCCGCGGCCAGCGGGGGCTGAAACTCCGCCAGCCGCCTCTTGTTTCGCCCTTTTGCTCGGTAAAAGCGGAACGGCCGTGCCGGAGCGGTCCAGTTCCCCCGGGGCTTCGGCTCCAGGGCCAGAGGGGTCGGGCGGGGCCGGACTTGACCTTTAAAGTTTTCTGGCCCTGCCCGGCTCTGAGCCGCCCCTCCCAGGCCGGGGCAGCCCGCAGGTTCGTGCCTCAGCTCTGGGGAGCTCTGGGGGGCTCTGCCGGGCCTTGGGGTGAGGCAGGGAACTCTTGGCAGTTCAGCTGTGCTCACAGTGACCCCTCAGCTTCACCTCTGAAGCAGCCGCAGCCACCAGCAGCGTCCCTTTGGCGTTGCTCACCTGTAATTGTGCTGCAGTCGCTTTATAGCTGATGGGCTGGCTTCAAGTCCAAGAGCTCTCCTTCACAGATGGAAGATAAGTACTTGCAGCACACGTGTTTGGATGACGGCTTCCATCACTGGAGAGGGCTAGGAACCTGGGGTAAGGCCTAAGTGTTTTTTAATCTTTGATGAATGCCTTTACTTCTTGTGATTGAAGTTTTAGACTGTGCTGTGTTGCAAAGCCTTATCAGAGGAATCACTATCTTTACATACATGTAGCTTAACAGAAAAATTTAAAAAAACATAAAGCTTTAACTGTTTCACCAAAGAAGAAGGGAAGTTTGGTAAAGAACTTGATTTGTCTTCTCCTGTTGTTAAAGAAAGGGTCCTCACACTCAGCCACAAAATTTGATTCTCAAAAAGAAGCTTCTTCTGTGCTTGTAATCAGCAAGCTCCCTCACCTGCATTTGTGTTGCCATGTTGTATAACTGAGGAACAAAATTACTGTTGTTTGTACTCCTTCTCCTAGTTTCACACTTCTGATAGTGCTGGTTTTGAGATGATTCATTTAGTAATTTCTAAAATTCCATTCTCTTGATACTGATAATTTTACCTAGAAATGATTTCTATGTTGGCCCATCCCATGGGATGTTCCTGCCCAGCTTAGAGAGAAGATAGTTTATTCTTATTATTTTTTTTCGAGATGAGACTGAAGAGTTTGAAATGGCCATTGTCTATTTCAAAAGTTGCAGCTGTGCATCCAGATCAGGTGTTTCTTGTTGGGATTTCTCATTTGCAGAGCAGACTTGCCCAAGACAGGCTTATAAGTTTTGCTTGTTTATGTAAACTAAGGTATTTTCAACAATTATTTTATTAGTGAAATTCAATTCCTCATTTTTTTAGAAGAAAAAAGCTTTTCAGCACCTTCATTTTGAAATAGTATTTGTTCTATTTCAGTCACTTTAAATGAACTGCAAGCCTGGCAATTTAACCTGTTGGGTCCTGCCTTATACAGAACTGTATTTGACAAAATCTGTTAAAAAGTATTTTGAGTCTACCACTAAAAGTGTCTTCTAAAAGCTGATTGCATCTATGAATAACTTGAAATATTCTAAAGCAGAAAATTCCTGATATGTCTGTAGTCTGCAGGTTTGCCTGTAGTCTATTTAAAATGTCACCTTTTTAGATCTACTTGTTTTAAAGTTTTTTAAAAAGATAATCCAAACTAAACAAGAGACCTGACTTTTTACCCCTTTTTTCTTTTTATATAATCAGGTGAGGGCTACTGTATTTTTTAGCTGGATATGCAGTTGAAATGCAACTATTCAAATAAAGATGACAATATGTTAATTTAGACTTGCTAATTACCATTTCTTTTATTGCTGTGTTATTATAATTATTTTACTTTAAATACATTATTTTTAAAAAAATAGTTTGTTGCTTTCTGTGTGCTTGCTGATAATAAAAAGTAGAGTTTAAATAAAATGCCTTCCCTTCTGTAAACATTACTAAGGTCCTGCTCTAATTCTATCGATTTAATGTTAGCTGCGTCTTTGAGAGAATATCTTTTGCTGCCAGTAGATGTCCCCTTTCCATCGGGGTTCGCAAGGAAGGGGCTTGAAACGCAACTGCTTTGGAGCCGGGAGTTCCGTGTTCCCAACTGCAGCAGGAGCTTCAGTGTATTCAGGGAACACTCTGCTGCCTGTTAGCCTTAAAATCGGAGGTCACTTTGCCGCTCATAAAATTGTTGACTTAAGTTTGTTGTGTTGTTTTTTTCGTTTGGTTTTATTTTCTTTTGTTCAAATTTGTTCTTGTTTTTCTATTCTGAATGTTTTCTACGTGTTCATTGATATTCAAGATAGTTGCTTTGAAATGTACAAATTGATTTCAAATTGTGAAAATCACGGTTGTATCTGGCTGCGTTTAGTTGGAAAAAATTAACTTTTACAAACTGCTGTACAAAAAGAAATCGATAAAATGTTTGCTAGAGATTCAGTGGCAATGATTGGACAAAAGGAGTGCTTTAAGTGTCACCCCAATGTGAACATACTGTGTTAGGCCAAAAATGAAATAAAAATGACTCTTTAGTCTTCTGGCTTTAAGGAAGATAACATATCCCAGCAGCATAATGTCAAGGCTTTATAACCGATTAAATTTTGTAGCAACAAATATGATTGCAGCCTCAGCTGGACCAGCCTTTGGTTGTGATGGCTCCCTGCTCCCAGCTGGCAGAGCCGAGGGCTGTGGCTTTGCTCTGCTGATTGATTTAGTTGCCCTTGGCCCTGTGGTTGGCTCCTGGTTCCCGTGTGTGGTAACATGGCCTCGATATTGGCAGGGCTGCTCTCAAGGAGGTGGGAACTTTCTCAAGTTGTTCGTTCAGCTCCTCACTGCTGAGGATTGTAAACTACTGTTGGCAGAGAGTAAATTTGTTGTTCTTGTTGGTTTTAATCCTTGTCTCTCAGGTAATTTCCTTTGGTTGTGTTTAGCACCATAAACTGAGAGCCTTTGAGAATTCTCCTTGTGGAGGATCCCACGAGATACTCACTCACACTAGAGTGTGCAGATAGTATAGAAAGAAGTGTAAAAATGGGGAGAGGTTTTTAATGCTTAGCATTAGATCTTGAGTTGCTTTAGCACTTGCCACATTTCGGAACTGCCTAATTTTTTCAAGAGAAACTGGGGAAGCATGGGGAGTTGCATATCAATAGTTCCACTATTTAAAAAAAGGAACAAACAAACACTCTCACCCACAGCCCTTAACCCTCAAACACGGGAGTTGTCTTTGTAAATTTCTGTTGCTTTGAAATCTGGGAGCATTAAACTGGGCCTTCTACTGCTCCTAGACCTTCCAGGACATTTTTCTCTTGTTGAGCAATAAGTGAAAATAAGAAGAACATGTTGTGTTGCTTTTCGTTTGGGAAAGCAGCTTTTACAATAGATCTGATGAACGTGCAATTGTTCTGGTTTATACCATTCTCCTGTACTGATCCCTACCTTTCCAGCTTGGCTGTTATAACATTGTAACTTTTGAAAGGTTTTTTTTTGGTTGCTATTTGGTTTTAATCATTCCCTGTTATCAGCACTTTATCTTCTGCTTGCTGGAGGTAGGGGAAAAGTTAATGTGCTACTGTCACGGATCACTTGTGTGTGTATATTCCCTTCTAAAATAACTTAAGATGTTTGAATTTCATGCAAATGTAACTTTTAAAATTTGTATTTGTGTGAAAAATATTCAAAATCTTTACTCTGGGTACATCTAAAATACTTAAAAGTATGCAAGAGAGAAATGAGGAAATATTGTTATATTTCTTCTTACTACTATCAACAAGAACAGGTGAGAAGTGGAAGGAAATAACAGAATAACTGAAGAGAGGAAAACTGAAGTATTTTGGGGAGGGGGAGTCTTACAGGAATTTTCTGCAACAAGCTCCAAAAAACTGATGGAAATGATGGGTGATTGTTGGAAAAATCTCTGTTGTGTGCAATGGAATAGCATTAGAATTTAGCTGTCTTTGCTCCATTGAATAAAACCTTGTGGGTTTGTCAGGAAAAGTAAGGTCTTTTCCTGCTGTTTTCTGAACTAATTCAGTGTTGGGGATCTCTCTGGGGCTGCTTTCAGTAGGGATGGCAGGCACACAAAATTCTGCTGTGGGAGAAATGCAAAGATGTGGTGGAACTGCATGGTGCAAAGGCTGGCAAGGAACAGCTCCTTCCTCATCTCTGGTCAGCGCATGAGAGGTTAAAGTGAGAAAAGGACAGTCTGAGCCTTATCTGGAGCATAACATTGGTCAGTACCACTTAGTCCAAGGAATTCTTAGTTAAACATGCCCTGAAAATATGGGACTCATTCCCATTGGATTCAGTGTGTCCTTCTCTTGTTTGATGCAATGCAGCCCTTGTGCAATTGTGAACTTTACTGTGAAAATCCACACAAGCTACACTGCATAATAATTGTAGTAATAGCATTAAATTAAAATGTTCTTGAAAAGGTCATTACTTCTTTTTTTTGTTTGTTTGTTTTGGGGTGGGGTTGGTTGGTTATTTTGCTTTGGTTTGTTTTTTTTTTGAAAAGCAATGCAAAAATTTAGAAAAACAATCAATTTTGTTTAGTTTTACTGACAAGAAATCTATGCCTGGGAATATAAACTTTCAGAATGCTTACAGTGCTCTGTGTGTGTGGTATTTACCTTTTAAATTGTTCTAAAATGTTTTATCAAAAGTCAAGTACATCATATTCTTGATGGGATCTGGGGCACAAGTTGGATGATGATCTGCAGGCCATAAGGAGATACATCTTAAACTAGAGTTAGAGTTACACCTGGTAGTTCTCATGACAGTAATAGACCATTTCTCTTGCTTGTGAGGAGGAGAAGGCTTATAAGGATGGCAGCTTCCATATTTTCAATGAAATGTGACTTCTGTTTGTCTTTAAAATTAATTTTTTTGCTCAGCTAAAAGATATTTATGACGGATAACAGCATGTCAGTGGTTTTTTTTTAAAGTGACCTGATCTTACCTTGTAAGAAGTAAGCTCCCAGAAAAGAAAGGATTCCAAATTTTCAGGTTATGGGGACTGTTTTGGAGATGATTTGGGGAAGAAAGAAAATTGTAAGGCCATAGACCTAGACCCTGATGATACACCACAGAGAGTATGCTAACAACAGGGGAAATTGTGCATGCAGTGGTGGCAATATTTTGGGTTTGTAGATTCTTTGTTATTTTTTTCCCTTCTGTTCACTGGCACCAGGTTCCACCAGCGGTTCCTTGTCAGACACAGCTACTCTGGAAAAACAGCACATTGCTGCTGCAGTGTAGGAGCTCACTGCTGGAGTGGGCCTGAAGATCTTCCAGCTACAGAGCAAGTTCAGTGCTGGATATTGTAGCCTCCAGAAGGTTTGTAATGACCAGGCTAATGACTCTTGTAATGGTTTAGGAGATGGGATGATTTTCTGACCTGTTTTGAACAGGAAAAGCAGGTTGCAAACGTGCTGAGGAGGCAGCATCAGCCCACGTTGCTGGCAGGCTGGGACGAGCTGGTGGCAAAGGGCAGCACTGCTGGCAGTCTGCTCTTGGGGTAACTCTGGGAAGCCACGAACAGAAAAATCAGTCAAAGAGCATTGTGGATTGAACTAAACCAGCTTTGAGCTGGGCAGCTCCAGAACTCAGCTGAGCACAGCTCCGTCGGGAAGCTGGGCAAGCAGGAATGCAGTTACCAGCACAGCTCTGCTCATGTTGCTGGTCTCATGAGCTGTAGTCACAACTGATTATAAGTTATAGACTCTAGAATTTTTTGAGACAATTAGGATAAACCAAAGTGGGGGAAAGGAGGGGTTGCTGGATACAGTTGCAGTTTGTTCATTGCAAGTCTATCATTGAGCATAAATGAAGGTTTAGTCTCTAGATACAGAGCAGGAAATAGGATTTGAAATCAGAAGGAAGAGCCAAGGAACAGTGTTTCTTATGCCAGCACCTCAGTTTTCATCCCTCTAAATAAGACTTAGTAAGGGGGAACATGCAATATCTGTGTTGATGTCACTGTAAAATCACATAACTCTGAGGAGTAATTATGGAGCTAGTAAAGAAACAGACACCCCTGGCTCTCGGAGCCCTTGAGTTTGTAACTCGCATTTGAGTCAGAAATCCTTCAGAAGAGCTATTACAGAATTAGAGTAACTTTTGAATTCTAATTAGCAAGCACAGCATCTCTCTTCAGAAATTCTTCTCATTCCTGTGTATTGTTTTTTATTTCAGAAATATTCAATTTCATATTTACTTTAGATACAAAATTTGTGAATTATACAGGGGGAAAATGGTTGCTCTTCAGCAGACTATGGCACTGAAAATTGAACTCTGCAAACTCTTTGTGTAAGAGGACTTGCATTTTTTCCTGAATGCTCAAAACCACTGCCATCCCCACCCCCACTTGAATGGTTTTCTCTATTGTTCAGTGTACCCAGGAAAAATAAGATTTTGTGGTTTGTAATTAATTTTTATTTTTTACCCACATAAACCATAGGGTGTTTTTTTGAATTTTCATATTAAAAACACTCCATCGTTAGTTCCCCAAATCAACAGTGGAACACTGAAACCCTAGAGATGAGATTTCCAGTACCTTTCTTTTTCAATACCTTTTGAACAGGCAGTGCTTTGCAGATCCCTGTTTAGATGGTGTTGTGAGAGAGCAGCTGTGCAGAATGGTAACTGCTGTGACAATCCCCTTCACTGGGAGATGTTGGAGTTACCAGTTACCCTCTCTTCTCTCCTAAATGGGTTCGCTGTTGTGCTTTAGGAATTGCATAAAGACCTTTCATGCTTGCTGCCCTTCAACCACTCCAAACTTGATAGATGTTTTCCTGAATGGCAAACAAAACCTAAGCTCTCAACCTCACTTCTCCACCAGTGGTGAGGTTTGCAACCATCAGTAAAATGGAAAACAACCCAAACTAGTACCTGTCACTGTGGTGGCGCTACAGTGCCAAAAGGAGTAAAGTGTGATAGGCTTGTTTTGGGGTTTTTAAATATGAAAATGAAAGTGGCAATTTATAGTAAGGATGACATAATAATATGAGTGTGAAAGGAAAGCTTTTGTCCTGCCTTGTGATGCTCATGAGCAGCTGCTCAGATTGTGCTTCCAGAACACCTTAGTGGCACAGCTTAGACCATGTCTGGTGTTTGTATATTCATTCCCTCTTCAGAATATCCCCTGTTCAGTATGGTGGGTATTCTGTAAGCTCTGCATAGGGGGTTATCTGCCATGGGGTTCTCTTGAACCTCTCCCTGCATGGACTGCACACACAGGCTGGGCCAGCAATCTGCCCAGAGCAACAGCCCAGGTTTGCTCCGATATGCCCCAAGTATAGATTTTGTTTGTGGAATGAGCTCATCTGGTTTTGGCCACATTTGAGTACATTTGAAGCATGAGGTTAATATTTAGTCTAAAATTATCCTTGTTTTCCACACAGTATCTCAACACTGAATAAGATCAGCAACTTGTGATTTTTTTTTTTTTTTTAACTCGCCCCCTCCTCCTCACATAAATTGTTCAGACTTTCACTCTGAGGAACAAAGAAAGTTGGGGTTTTTAAGTAATTTTTTGTGAACACAGTAAATGCAGTTCACTTCAGACCAATAATCAAACCACACATACAGCCTTTTGTCTTAACTCTATTAAAGTATTAAAGATAATGTTCTCTTGATAATGCTTCATGATGGGAAAACATTCCTCTCTTTCAAAAATGCCTTTGCATTTATCTTACTGCAGTGTTCCCTTAAAGATTGCTAATGTGGAGCTTTATAAATAATCCTTGCTGCACTGCTGTAAAAGTAATTTAATGGACATTTCTGGGAGGACAGGCTGATGGGAGGGTATTTATAGGAAGTATCAAGGGGTGCCTGACAAAGTGAGGTGGATGGTTTGGCTTTTAAGGGGAGCTGGGAGTGAAGCTCGGTGTCACTGCTGATGAACAGACAGCTCTGCTGTGCAGGGTGAGCACACTCTGTGCCTCCTGTTTCCAGCCCACCCAGCCTGTTCTGAGAACAGCTCAGCTCTGCAACCCTTGTAAACATTGCTCCAGCTGTGTGAAGCCACTGGAGCGGCTACAGTAGTTGCTGGAAGGCCAACCAAGGCCAGCCTTAATTATGCAGACAAAAAAGAGAAAATAATTTAAATGTTCCCAACACTGAGCAAACAACAAAGATTTCCTCTTAACCCTGCTATAGCAGGAACACCTTTTCTCTGAAGGACATGCTTTTTTTGCTTCCAAAATGGCTCCTCTGCCTGAAAGCCTCCACTGAATCATCAGTCCTACCTGGCCATGCCTCTGAATCCAGCCTCTTTTGTCAGGTATCTTTTTTCTTACAAAGGAGAGTTTTCTGTGCTAAATTCTGCACTACTTTTAGAAAATAAGTCTACAGAGGGTTATTTTGTTTTGATTCTTCTCACTTATTTTTTTTGAGGCATCCACTGTGGGATACCAGGAATCTGTTCTGTAAGAATTAATGCTGCCTTCCTTAAATACACTTTCATGTGTCCTTTTCTTTAGTTTTGCATCTGTTTTGTGGAAACCACCAGTTGTGCAATACTGGCTTTCAGGTAGTACCTTCAGTGGCAGGGGCAGATGGAAGACTTTCTGGGCAGTTGTGCATGGCTGGTGTTGGAAGCAATTGTTTTATATGGTTTGGATGCTTCTCTACTGCTGTCGGAACAAGAGAGGGACATCAGATTAATTGTTTACATATAAATTATTCATTACTTTTAAATTAATAAAACTAGAAGCATACGTTAAAAATTTCTAGGGTTCATCAGCCGCTATCTGTTAGTTAAGTGAATGTGATGTTGGGGCATAAATAAGGCATTAGATGAACCCAAGCATCTTTTCATAACAGCAGAATTTTGGAGCTGGAAAGGAGAACTTTAAATATGAAATAATAGAAACAGAATGGAGTGAGATAATGCTATCTAACCAAGAGCTGGCAGGAGGCATTGCTGCCATTGCAGATGCGAGTTGCAGATAAGAAAAGCCCCTGAATAGCTCTGTCCTGCCTCCTCCCCACATGTTTTCTTCCTCTGGGAGTACAGGGAGAGCCAAGGGTTGGATGTGAACCACCCAAACCCACCTGATCCTAACTGGGAACTCGTCCTTCTCTTCTCCTCCCAAGTGGAATCTGATATGGACACATTAAGTCACATGGAGGGGAAAAGAACAGATGCATCTTAAATTTCCTTCAGTGTGGGGCTGACTTCAGATGGTGAATTTTTCTGGGAGTAGGGAGGGAAATTGCTGATAAAGCTCTGAATTGTTGAAAGTTTGAGTTACGGGAAAGATCGGTGATGGAACAACTCATGATCAATATGTTTGCAAAGACTGGGATTAAAAGGTGCACTTTGTAACCAGTAAGACTCTAAAATGCTTTCTATATGTGACCTGAAATGTCAACCAAAACATATATTGAGTTCTGGGAACTGGAGATCATAGTACTTAACAGAGATTTTATGTTATCTCTGTGGGACATAGTGGAAAATAACTCGGAATTCAAATGATGATTGCTTAAGAAAACATTTACCTTAGTGGCCTGCACAAACCTAGATAATTACGTAATACCTGCTTGAAGCTCACCTTTATTTCAGCTGGCCATGATATTTCTTGAATCTTGACTTTTTAAATATTAAACACTTGCTGCATTCCAGCTGAATGGAGACTATCTTCTTGGTGACTAACATGATTTTTTTGCATTTATTTGAAGTACCTCACGATAGAAAGTGGGTTAAAACAAAACTGTAGCACAAATTGTCTATGGTACAGTGATACTGTACATCCTAAGATATCTGTGTATTTTACCAAAACTTTTTCAGTGCTGTGATGTTCTGCCCTGTGTGAGCCTTGTAGTTCTAGTGTATTTTCAAAAATTGAATGCCCAGCAGGGAGCCTCCAGTATAGCCAACAGCTACTAGGAATTATTTGTGCTTCTCTGGCACATGTACTGCAACTCTTCCTGGAGTTATGCCTTTTGAATGAGGAACCTGCTCTGTTGGTATTTCAACTGAGTGGATGAAGTGCTGGAGGGCTGGGTCACTTGCTAAAATGTCCTGAGGTCTCAGTTTTTAAATTCACCATGTGTGAGGATAAGGAACGCCTTGCAGTTACCCAGATTACTTTAACTAGCATGAGTTAAGTGTGATTTAGATTGTGAATCTGTGTTTAATCATAATGCTCAGAGCAATCAGGTTAGTTGTTGTTTTGTTTTTTAAAAAAGACATAGGAATAGAAATAGATAAACAACCGGCCCCATGTTTAGTCTGGTTGCATTTATACTGTGTGAGAAAGCTCTCTCTTTGTGCAGTAATCAACT
The DNA here is from genome assembly GCF_020740725.1 of Corvus hawaiiensis. Taxonomy (NCBI): domain Eukaryota; kingdom Metazoa; phylum Chordata; class Aves; order Passeriformes; family Corvidae; genus Corvus; species Corvus hawaiiensis. The sequence goes on from NC_063224.1 coordinate 9,531,745, forward strand.
TTGCTCTTTCTTTCCCCTTCTGATAACCTTACTGAAGGGTTTAGCCTTTGTGTCTTTAGCTTTTACAGCCATTATCCCTTTCAAGTCTTCTAGAAGATTTATCCAGGTTTAATCTCACCTGATACCCCCTTTCTTCCAGATTGTACTCTTTTGAGTAGGAAAGTTGGGCCACCCTTTTAGTTACAATAAAGGCTGTTTTCCTTCCATATTTATGTAAACCTTTCCAGCCATTAAGCATCAGTTCTTTTACTAAATTGCTCAAGTGTTTTGCCTCAATGAGGTGTGGAATTCTCCCCCTTCGATAGTTGCTGCCCCTTGCTGTGGAACAGCTTCACGGAGGCCCTGTGTCAGTCTGTGCACTGAAAGCAGCACTGTGGTTGTATCACCTTACTGCTGGCTCTTCAGAGAGACCAGACACTACTGAGCACCACTCAAGGGGAGCAGATTTCCAACCTTTTCTCCTTCATAGGCTTCCCAGCATTTTCTTGTTCTATAAGCAAATCTCCCCTGAACTCACCCTGCGGTCAGCCCTGTGATGAAGAATTAGCAGTGCTACCAGAAATTCAGGCTCCGCTTTCATTTGGATTCATTGTATCTTGGTTAGCTGTCAGCCATTTGCCTCTTCTGGCTGTAGGACAGTCCAGGCATTATTAATTAGAGGTAGAAGCAGGAGGGACTTCACTGGAGTTTGGTACAGAGGGACACTGTAGAGGCTGTGAACCTCCTGATGAGCCCTGGCTGGTTCAGTGCAGGCAGACCAAAGCTGCTTCCCCTAGTGACCTTTCTGCATGTGAGATTTCATCTCCTATTCCTGCTTGCTTATGTTTGTTTTGTGGGAGTACTACTGAGAGTAAAGTGATTCAAAATACACAAATGGAGAGAAATAATTCAAACTGCATGTGATCTTAAACCTCCTTCTCAGTTGCAAATAGAAAGCTAAAGCTGGTTTTCCATTAACTTCTTGCTTTAAGCCGAATGTCTGTGCCTTTTGGGGAGCTCACAAAGTCTAACCTGGATTCAGGTGCGTGTTTCGTGAGCACTCACACTTCATTTGCCAGACAAAGAGACTCCAGACATTTGTCCTTTGTCAGCTTTTTTCTTACCCCTGACTTTTCTTAGAACTGCGTAGGATCTCTACATGAATTAAATGTTATAACACACTGGCCCCACCCCCAAGCTGCAATTTGCCTTCTTAAAAAAAAAACCCAACAAAATCCTAAAAAAAGTCCTTTTGCTGTTGAGAGCAGGATCCCGGTGGTGCCTATGTGACTCAGAGAGTGTCAGTAAGACCAAGTGAAGGTTTGACGGTGATTGCTTGTTTAAACAAATTTGAGAGCTTGGGAGACACTCCCAGAACCGCTGAACAACTGAGCTCCTTGAATCTCAATAACGTGATTTCTTTCTTGTTAACTTCACCTCTGAGGATATTTTATGTTGCATGGAGCCAGTGCTGATTCTGTTTGCTGGGCCCATCTGCAGCACATCTCTACTGTCTTGCAAAGAGGCCTTCAGTGATAAACCACCTGAGTGTATTTTGGATGAAAGAAACACCAGGTAGCTTGAAAACTACGTTACAAGCTGAGTGTAAAGACAGCATTTAATTGCTTTCTAAATTTTTTCCTCTTTGATTATGAAAGACGGAGTGGCTGTTTAAATACAATATTTAATGTCACATAGAATTGTACTGTTTTTAGGTTATGTCCTTCCAACCAAACAGGAATTTTTTTTTTGGTCATAAGTGGTAGAATTGCATTTTACTCATCTGGTCCATCATTTACTCAGATGGTGTTTGACCTGCTAAGAGTTCATGTGCTGTTGGAAAAAATATTGAGTTTAGTGTAATATTTGTGAAAATGATACAAAGTCATGAAGGCACAGTCCCGGGGGGGGGGGGGGGGGGGGGGTGGGGGGTGGTCCAGGCGAGAGGGCACAAATGGCACAGAAAAACTGAACAATTAACATTAGAACATGCCCTGCTTAGCCAGTGATATGTTCAACTGTTGCTTATCTAAAAGATGGTTTTTGCAGCTTTACTGCTGTCTAAAAAATCTCTCACAAAATTCTTTTTAGATATACTTTTCTGCTTTCTGCTATGAAGTAGTTGAGGTCAGCCTTTTGTGGGAGTGGAAGCCTGTAATTAGAGACAGACCTGCTCAGTAACCAAAATATTTTCTCTTTTTTCTTTTTCCCCTTTTCTCTGTCTTTTGTATGTTTTGTATTTCTCTTTCTAGCTAAGGAAACCTTACTGGATTCCAGTGTCATTTTAGCAGCTGGATTAGTTCCAAAGGGTTTAGGCTCAGGCAAGCAGCATTTGAGTCTCTCAGCAAACTCTGCTGACAGCCACAAAATGTATGGCTGTGCCTCTCCAAGCCACGATGTCATTCAGCCCAGCATTTGGCCAGTGTTGGATTGCTTGTTATCCCTCATTGTTTGTGCAACTTTTCCATTATAACTTCTGTCAGTGGTGAGGTCAGATGGCAATGATGACATTCTTGGCATAGCTTCTTTTTTCATATCCTTAGAAAAAAATAATCCCATAGTAGCACTTAATTCAGTTTCAGTATTGCCTTATTTGTCCTATTGGCTTGATGGCTTGTACTCCTCCTCCAGCTACTGTGACTACAGCCAGGCAAATGTCACAGGGTGGTATTTGCTGTTACTCAAATAAAGTTATCCTTGACCTCTCGTATTTGCTTTCTGTTGAAGATTTTATTAGCAAATTTTTATTCCTGGTAAGGGAAGAAATGGTGGGAAAATGGAAATGCAGAAATTCATGTACTGACAAAACAGTGTGTGCTGATCAGTGCAGCTGGAGACAGAAACAATTACAGCAGGAACCGATCACACAGCATGGACCTGAGCACGAGCTGCTGTGACAGGCAGGTGTGAGGATTAATGTCCTGTGAGCAACCTTTCCACATGGAGACCCTGCCTAGAAAACACACAGGGTAAAGTTGAACCGGTGGCAGTTAAACTGGAAATCTGCATATCTGCTGTCAACTGCAACTGTTTTTGACCTGTAAATGCTTGTTGCACCTTTCTTATGGTGCAACTCTTAAAATGGCAAAACTTGAAAGTAAACCTTAATTCATTAAATCATAGAAAACCAGTGCTTTGGACAGTCTGTGCAGCAGCTCTGGAGACACTTGTTCAAATGACTGAAGACTGGAAAAATCTGTTCTTGCATCATACTTGGAGAATTTCCTACTTGAAAACAGTGACATACTGACTGCTAGAAGTTTGTCTTGTCCTTTTCCAACACTTTGCAAGAACGACTTGGCTGGTGAATACACCAGGGATTTCATGGGATATTTACAAATGGATCCTTTTATTGCTGTGAGAAAAAAATTTATGATGCATGTAGGACAACGTTCAGCTATTCTGTGCTGTGCATTTGTTGCAGTGGTGTTGCCACCTTGGCAGAGAGGAATCCATCACACCTTTCGTACCAAGCTGTACTAAATTTAGGAAGGCAGCCCTGACCTTTCATCCCTTGTCCTAAAAAATGCTCTATGCCAGCTTAAATTGTTCGTGTAACAGCCAGCACCTCTGGTATGTGGAGAAGCTGGGCTTAGGAACTTGTGTCTCTGATACCAGAATCTGCAGTCCTTCATGTGGGGAGGTGGTTACTGAGAGATGCTGCAGTTGTTCATGTGTAGGGTGGTTATTGTTTTTTATAATTGCCTGTTTTCTAGAAAATATTTTCCTTCCCAACTGTCAGGATTTTCAGTGCACTGCTTCCTTGTCTTTCCTGCTTTTTATTACAAGAAGGACCTTTCTAAGTCATCATTTATCATTCCATTGTTACAGGAACTTGTAGGAGTAGTTGTTCCCTTTTCCCTCCAACTTATTCCATATGTTACCACTGATTATCCAGTACTGCATTCCCAAGCGATATTTTCATATCGAGTCCTCTTTAGGCGCATCACTTCTCTTTGATCAAAAATTACAGAAAAGAACAAGCACAGACTACAAACATTCTTCCAGCTCTTACCAGCAGGTGTCACAGCAATGACAGTAAGGAAGAGATAAGTATTATCTTTCTCAGTTCCAATTAAAAACCCCGATGAAATGAAAACTTTACATTTGCAGAAACAGCTTGAGAACTTGTATAGCCTGACTTTTCTAGTGGACCAATCTCTTCAAAAACAAGATCCATGGAACATCCAAGTCTTTACAAAGTAAATATTTTTTTTCTATTCTTTCTGTATCTTAGTCTTTTTTTCTTCTGTTTTCTTTTGCATCTACCAACTGTTAACAAAGGTAACAGTAGGTTATTGTAAAATAATTCCTTAGAGGATCTCTGCAAATGACAATGCTTTTTGTGTGTCAAGAATGATTGATTGACTGATAAACATTATCCTTTTACCAGGCAGAAGAGAAGTTAACTTCCTTACCAGAGAAGTCTGTATGCAAAACTATGCATGAATTTAAATATATTGACAATTCTTTTTTCTTTTCCATGGCCTTTTACATACCTCAATACTTTACTCACTACAGCAGTGGCTACTTCCCGAATACTGTTATTGTAAATTAATTTAAGCAAGCGGCAAAGAAAAAAGGTGGGGAGAAAACAGCTCAGTCCTCACCTTATTCACTCCAGTGGAGCACATGGTGGATTCAGAGCATACAGTGGTATTTTGAGTTAGGGAGGGAGAGAGAGAGTTTCAGAAACAAGCAGCAGGAAGAAGACGGCACAAGCAGTGCCGAGGAATATTGTAAAAAAAGTACTGGCTACAATATGAGAATTAAAAGGCCTTCATTTCTGCCAGCATTTTCTTTGGATTTGGATCCTAAATGAACAAACTTCCGGCTACTCTTCTAAAGGAACTGACTTTAACAGGACATTCCTTCTCTCTGATTACCTGAAATACCAAACCAATGTTTTGTAAGGTAGAACCGACGTTTTCACCCTGCCTGGAATAGTGTAGTCTCTGCAACAACAGCCGAGTGTGTCAGCGCTCAGCTTCGCCCGCCCTGGCGTGACTGCAGAGCCTCGCCTGTCCCACCCCACCAGCCTCCAGCCTATTTGCATCTGAAAGGGGACTTGAATTGACGGTAAAGAAGACGCAGTCAGTGGCTTATTGCTGGGGTCGGTGTGTGCTAATTATACCCTGGGTAATCACCCTACAAAACATGTGAGCTTTCAAACTGCCGGGGCTATTTTTACTAAACCTCGGCTATATTTACCCTGTCCCTGTGCATTCGGTTGGTGGCACTTTAGCATCCCCTTTCTGGTGTATTTATAGCTGAAAGCACGGCTGAAGGTAATCGGCCGGGACATGCACTCTAAGGGAGGCTAATCCCGCCCTAGCCGTGTTGTCCCTGGGAATGCGAGCCGTCATCCCTGCAATCCTGCTCCTGTTCTCTCCCGGGCAGGTGAGCACTGGCAGCCAAAGGCCGGAGTTTTTGCTTCCGTGTTCAGTTTGGAACAGTCCCACACGTCACTGTGGGATCCCACGGGTAAAGAAAGGGCCCGGTGAGAAACTGCAAGGGAGATAAACACCTTTTCAGTAGCACCAAGATCACTGAGATGAGATACAGATTATAAGGCCTGACTTTGCACAAAGGGACTTCCCTCGGTACTGCTTGATCAGCCAGGATTTGGCAAATAATTTAAGCTTTGTAGGAAATTCACATTTAGTTCAGAAACAGTTTAACTGCATCTTGCCTATGATAATATCCTTTCAGGAATGGAAATTACTGTTTTTGATTAACTCCCTTGCAAAATAACGTCTGGAAAAAGTTTTCAAAATAATCTTGTGATTGTCTAATTGAAATGATGACACTTGCAAATAGGGAAGCAGCAGCATGGTGCAGACTGATACTCCGCCTGCACTGCTGATCACTTCTTACCTAGGAAGTTCACTGTTGCTGGCCCCAAACTTCATCAGACTGTTCAAAATCACTACTCTTCCAGGGGCAATATCCAACGTCCCTCACTTCCTGTGTCACAACTTGGCACAGCTGGTTACCATTGCATCACAAACGGAGTTTCTTCCCACTGTGTCTGGGTCTGCATTTTAAATAAATGACAATGCATTTGCATTATTTTTATTTATTTGAACACTATGATTTAAGAGCCTAAATGCAAGTTCTTCCCTTTATTTCTGCAAGTAGCACTGCAATCATAACTTACAAAAATGTTTAAAATACAAAATGTACATGAAATTACAATACAAGGCTCTGTAAACATCTAGAACTTAATCTTTATTGTCCCACATTTTTAAATATAAAACTTCAATTTGAACGATTTCCGAACCTCAAGGAATGACATCCATTTTGAGTATCAAAAATAGAGTTTCAAAGCTTTGTATCAGAACAAAACCATTATTTTCATTCTTTGGTTTAAAAAGGGTGGCAGTTCCCCTGATAACAGGTAAGTTTTACTACAGAAATTCAGATTGCTAGTTTATGGTAATTTCAAAACTCATTCCTGTCCCCCTGGATTAATATGCTACCCCTTTATTTCTTTTCCTAAACATCGATCTTTGACCCTCCTTATAGAAAAGCTAGCTCATCATTAAGGCTTTCCTTCAGGACCATCTAAATTATTAAAAATTTTTGGAAAAGTACTCAGGGAGAAGACAGGACTTAAGGGCAAGGAAGCGGATGCCAACAAAATATTAACAGTTGCCGGGTTCTGTTGTTTAATTAAATTTGCATAGTCCAATAGAGATCGTGTGCTTTTTATACCACTAAAATTATACAAGATTAACAGTCTGCATCTACGTTATCACACAAGCTAAAATAAAATTAAGACCCTTGTATTGAAGCTTTTACAAGGCAAATACAAAACTGCTTTAGTATCCAAAGCTATATTTTTTTAAATTTCATTTTTAAATAGGAAAGCATTTCTATGTCTACAGGCATCAAGGTATTTAAAGGCATCAGAAAATTTAGTGCATAGCAACTCCGGATTGTTTGGGCTCCTATATTTAAGGTACAGTGTGAATTCCAGCTACTTGGAGAACTTGCAAGGAGAGTCTGTACCAGCAGGATAAAGGAGCATAAATCCCATACAGTATGAAAAGCTTTTAAGTCAGAATTTTCCTACAAACAATGGTTAATGCAAAAGACCCAATACAAGAATGAAAACTGGAACACGCCTTGCCACCAGCACACACTCTGAGACAATTACATAGTTTACAGCATTGTGTGGTTTGATTTCTTTTGAAGGTGTTAAAAACATAAATAGATGTATTTCTGAGCATGTGAGTTCTTTCTAGGATCTTTAACATACATGAGTAGAGGACAGAGTAAAGCACCATTGCTGAGGGACCATTACAATATCACACTTTTCAGATTCCAGCCCTGCCAATTACTTCTTGCAAATGTCAAGACTTGCACCACTGAACAGTACATTCACAAAAAGGATGCTTAGGATTCCCAGCAGGTACACAGTGGCCTTGCATTAAGTTGTTTGAAATAATGATGAAACATCAAGTTAATAGCCTCAGGCTGCACTCTTAAAAGGAAGTACATGATAAAATTATAATTTTACCTACTTAACATATGATCTTTAAAAGTTCATGATTCAGCTATTACAGAGATGCAATTACAGCTGCTGCAGTGGTATTGCTGGGGCACTGACTTCACTTCAGGTATAAGGTTTTGCCTACAAAAGGTTCAATGGAAAGTTTTCCACAGCAAAAGCTGTGTTTACTCTTCAGGTGTTATAACTCAGCACTGTTCTCCACTGTCAGACCCCTTCATTCATTTGAAGTCTACACAGACTCATGTGCTCCCCATGTACTAAACTGCTAAAATGGCCACACTTGTCTGAACTGGATCCAATGCAAATATTCTTTCAAATTTTCTAATTCTTTGCATTAATTCACTCTTAATTTTCATTAGACTGTCATGGCTGACCCAAATGAGCAACTAAAAGCAACACCTTGGATGTTCTGAGGTTCCATATACTGCTGACCTTCCTTTGCCATGATTGGTGTACCGTCTGTTCCATGGAGGAGAGTTCTGTAAATAAGTGATTCCTGGGGGAGGGAAACGTGTGTGGCCTTCACAGGCAGTGTCGGATCCTCTCTACACTGTCTAATTGTAAAGGCCAGAGATTTTTAAGTAAAGATGTAAACAGATTATTTCAAATTCATCAGATTATGTGGATAAGGGAGATGCAGCCTCAGAGCACAGCACAGAGTTTACTGCTACTGTGATGAATCTTGTGTATTTCTTTGGTAGCTCCTGCTTCACACCTTTAAATTAAACACGGACACATTATACTGCCTAACCACTACTTCACAGTAAATTACTTTTTAGCAAACTGACTTTTATAAACAGCCTGAATCTAAGGAACTGTAGTGGTCCTCTCCTTAGGACTCCCAAGTGGCATGGGCAGGCATACAGCATATAAAAGATACAGCTGTGATCAAATGATTTATTGCACTGACAACTTGAATGCCACTGAATTAGTGATCTCAAAACCATATTCTGCAGGGATAATGGGAACATTTAGATCCTCAGCAAACATTAGATTTTCTCCTGTATCTAACATGGCTTTGATGTTGCTGTTCTTTAATCTAAAATCCTACTGCTCAAATTTGATTACAAATGTAACTTTCTAAGAAAAAAGCTATTTCAAGAAGGAGCCTGTGCTAATAAAGATCAGGAAAATTATCCATAAAGTTATAGAAGTTAAATTTTGGAATGTAATTTCTATCCCAACACTTTCATGATGGAATGGTCTTTTTGCAGCCTATCAAGTAACATTTTCAGTTTATAAACAAGTGCAGATCTACATTTGGCTTTGCTTCCTATGAATCTAAGAAAGAAAACACTACAGTATTCATATACACAATGGCTTCCATGGCATTGGCTTCAGATGACAGGTATGATTTGCCACTGGAAGATCTTATTAAGAAAAAAATTAAACAACAGAAGCTTTAAAGGCTTTCCAAAATGACCAAAAGATGTTACAAATCATCAGTTACAAACTATACTACCTCTAAGGGCAAGCAGCACACTCAAGATGTGCATTAAATCTTTTTCCATATTCAGGACTGTGAATATTATAAGAGCAAACTAACATCTCCACACATCTGAAGCACTTACAATATAAAAGTATTCTATTTAAATGCAAAAAGCAAAGCTTGTTTGTAACTTTAAAACAGTTAAAATATCTGGTGTAGATTCTGTGTGTCCATTTTAAGAAGTCTCTTTACAGTATCTGAGGAACTATAGTTAAAATGCTCTGTCTCTACATCAAAAATGTAACCCACTAAAAGGGCTTTGCAAGGATCCACTGTTCCAGTTCATAAAGGCCACAGAGTTGGAAGCACAGTAAGTCTAAAGAGGAAGAGGATGAAGAAATATTCAGAGAAAATGTGACGTTTTCATGGATGTTGAGTCGTTAGCTTATCTGTTACTGGATTCCATCAGATATTCTTGTCTCCAGAGATCCAGGACACGTATGTGCAGACTGGCTGGCCACTGTTGTTCCATGTGACACTGAGATCTGTGACATATCTCTTCCTATGATCTCATTCACTATAAAGAAAGAAGAAATATTAAAAAGTGACAGTTTTTATGCTTTCCAAAAGGCAGAACTCATCAGTATAACCCTTTTAAAAATAAATACTTCCAGTCCTAAGCCTGGATGCTGTTACATGACAGAAGATGGATGAGGAGCCTGGCTTCAGCAACAGTTAAGCAAGGGGGGGGGAAAAAACGTCCTGCCATAATCCATGCTGGAGCCTCCCTAAGCCCCTTGAAGAAAATAAGCACAAGACACACAGGTAACTGAGAGGCACAACATAGGTCACCTTAATAGAGATTTCCCCACAAAACTCCTTCTGTTCAAGATTGTTACAGGCACAACAAATAACTCTAACAACTCCTGGCTCTTTCAAGCTACTTACAGAACTTCCTCAGAACTTGGATTTGGGTTAATAGAATATTCTTTTTAAACACTACATACCTATTAATGGGCCAGTTTTCTGAATACTTGGATTTCGGAAACCACAGTAACTAAATTTTATCAGTCAATTTCTCTATAATGAAGATTTAGGATGGACTAATATGCAGGCCAGTTTGTGTGTCCATGCGTGTCAGCTTCAGTACAGGTTTTGTCAACAAAACTCGTACTATTTAAAAGTGAGGGACACTTGTCTGATTGTGACAAAGTTAACCTAAGTTATCAAGAAATGACAACTTTGGAGTCTTACTCTAAATCCTATAAAATTGATTGCAGGACAACTGAGGTTGGAAGATGATAAAAATTATCATTTTAAAGATTAAGTATAAAAGCAGTGATAGAAATGTCTGTTTTACAAAAATGGACCTTGGTAATGTTATCAAAGAAAACCGAGTAACCTTCTACATGGACATGAAAAATATCACATTAAATAATAATGACAAATTTTAGAAAAATATTGGATTATAACCAAGATCTCAATTGTTATTTCACTGTTAGAGGGAAGCACACCTGTTGACTCCCATTACTGAGTGGGCAGTAGGTTATAGTATCTCTTAGGGAGACTTTGAATATGCTGAATTATAGAGGCTTTTCCTTAATCATTGGCATGAGTTTGCTTGGACCTTCTATCAACAGGTATTTAATGGGATCTTTGTGTTGACTAAGGACCATTCTTGTGTTTAGAATGTTTTGTTCTGCTAATAAGCTGCTTCTGTTGAACATCTTAACAGACTTGGAACCCAGGCTTTTGCTACTTTGTTCTCCGTTGAGTAACTTTACAGAACAGTGTTGATGCACTTCACCACCTTTCTTAACGCTTCCTTAATTTTCCACAGCAGGATTTAGCTTCCTACTAATCATTCCTGTCCGGTAGAAGCATAACAAAATCAATCTACAGGTTGCGTTTATAGCACTGAATAGCCTGAGCACTGCCCTTTGTGGCAGCAGGATCGTAAGTGGTTCTGAAAGAAAACATATTAATATTGTGAATATGCTGAAGTCTGTGTAACTTATATGAAACCCAACTCTGAAAAGAGGTTATGTCTATATTCTTTTAACTTGCTTGGGAAAGCTTTAAAACCACCTCATGTCACAGCGCTGTGTGTAATGGAGGAGGTGTTTGCTATCCATGAGTTGACCACCTGCAATGGTTTTCTCCTCAGGAATGCAAGGACAGCTTGTTACACACACAGTATTGCAGCCCAAATGTTCAAACAGGTCACACACACTTCGGAAAAGCCAATTCCCTCAAGTATTACAAGACTTGCAACTCATTTGGCTTCAAAAAAACCTGTCATTCAATGAACTTAACTGCACTATGACACTGAAAGTTGTGTGACTGCAGGTAGGGCACTTTCCCAAGTATTTTTATTAGGCCAACACAATGCATAAGTAAACATCTGCTAAAAATCCCCCAAGACTTTTATTTTTTTAAACAAAATATAGATGATCATTCATAAGAACTGTGCTCCACCAGCTTCTGTCAGGGCATTCATTAGCTTGCTCTGACCTCCAACAGCTTTTATCTACTGAACAGTAGCTTTGTGCAAATCGAGTGTCCCAGCTGTTCAGTACTGCTAAAACTTTCATGAGTGCTACAATAAAAACATTAAAAATAACTATCTGAAGTTCAGTATTTTGAAATTATTAGACAGTTACTTCCCTTAAGTTTTGATGGCTGATCTGTATCTGTAGTAGCACCATCAACACAAACTGGTCTATCCCGCAAAGGTTTGTAGTTCCCACAGGCAGAGGTGTTTACCTGAACAGCACATAGCCATTGGCACTGCATTCTCCTTAGAACACACTACACTGAAGACAATAGCTGATCACACGGGATTTTATTTGCCAAACTTCTGCAGCAGTCATTATGTAGAGTATTAAAGCTACAGGTTAGCTCGTGTTGCTTTGTTCTAAACAATAACTGATTTGTTTATAAGAAGCTCTTGTGTAGCTCAGTGCTTTTTTTTTCCAATACTTTTAGCACGTGGTGAATACAGATGTATCTGGTTTACATGGATTTCCATTAGAAACATCTACCATTTCTTAGGCAAATGCAGGACCATGTCTTCATTCCAACAAAGAATTCTAGTGGAGAAGTCTTACTTGTCCCTGTGACTTTGTAAGAATTGCTAATTTATAAACCCAACCAGTATTCAAGTGTGCTTTTTTCAAAATAAGTATGTAAATCAGTGCTCGGCCAGAGCACCTTGCAGGCCTCAAGAAAAGGCCAAAATGTTTTTCCTACTGTGTCTGGCCAAGGTGTTTTTTCACCGACTTTGGCCTCCCAACTAACACATCTTCCTATTTTATACTTTCCAGGAATGTCCATTTCAGCTGTCTGGAACTCTGTATCCAACAAATGGACTGGGGGGAGCCTGCAGAGTTCAGAAAAGTCTCCATTGATAATATGAAGTACAGAAGATATAAATATAAAATTCAAATAAATATAAAATAAATGCTTCAAAGAAAGCAGAACTTGCATAAGGCAGCAGCTCAGATCAGTCTCCAATCTTTCATGGCACATATAATATTAATATAATACCAGCATTATCAGAACTTGTCTTTCTGATGGGGAATGGTAAAAATTAAAGCAGTTTAAAACGTAAATCATGTAGTCAGAAGAGATAAAATCCTTCATAAAAATGTACAAGGATGAAGGTGAAATCATACAGCATTTTCCTTTTTGTATTAACGACTAAAAGAGAAATCCAAAGGTCAGTATGACATGAATGCATGGCATGTCACCTTCTTCCACTGAGGGACAAGCCACACAACACGTAGTAGTCTGTGATTAAAACTGAAAACTTAATTCATGAGCATAAATACAGGTTTTCTACAATATTGTCTAGAAAAGCTCAAGTTCTTCAGGTGACAAATTGTGAGAGGAAATAAATTCCAACAATTCTGAGAAAGGACAAGCTCAGGCTCTATTGCTGATGCTTTACAAACAAAAGAAAATTTCTTTGCTTTTAAAAAACTGCTTAATTTCACCTCTCCTAGTTTTGACTATGGCTGCAATGGCTACTCTGTCCTAAAAATACAGCTAGAAAGATTTCATACTCCCTTTTGCTTAACCTTTACAGCCATCGCATTAGCAACTAGACACTGGGAAAGCAGCATGCACGGCTTTGTTAATCCTCCTTGTTTTGATACCATTTCCTTTCTTCAGCACAAGTTTGCACGGGAAGGCTGCAGAGCTTGTTTGGGATTCAGCAATACAGATCTCCAGGATGTTTTTCAGGTTCTCTGTGCTCTGTCTGCCAGGTTCACGTGTGTTGTGTAGTTCATACTTTTGCTGCCTCTTTGGAGAGAGCCAGTCTCATTAGACTTTAGATGGAGGTGAGCAGTTGTGCAAGTAGACCTTGACTTTTCAGTCCACTGCCCCCTCCAGTTAAATCCCTGCCTGTTTGGTACCTGTGGTGCCAGGTGTTGACTACTGATCCCATAGCCTGGACCTCTACTCACTCCTCAAGTCAGGAGGAACCAGAAACATCTTACACACAAAATCATTACAGAGACCTCGCTAATATTTAGCAGTCATTTGGTACCTGCTGACACCTAAAACCATTCTGGATGATCAGTGTCAACTGAGTGGATGACATCAAAAATGTTACAAAATGTTTTCTGTTCTAACACTCCAGGTCACTAACCCTGAAATAATGACTGGAGCAGATGAAAAGAAAGAAGGGTGCACACACTACACTCTGTACACATGTGGCATATTCCTCCATACAACAGTGATAAGTGCACTTTGAAAACTTGTCAGATATGGCACAGATCAAACTGTGATACAGCGTTTTTTTTAATAAGTTTTTCCTCCCTTTTTTTTTTTTAAATATCAGGCTGTGAAATGGAAATGATTTTAACAACTTTTCTCTGTCTGTGTAATTGACCTCTTTGGCAGTTTTCCCAGATTTCAGAATTTCAGCTGTTACTTTATTTGCAATACTTTCACCTTTTCCTCCCTTAGTATTTATCTGAACGTAAGCTGGTTGGTAAATTTATACTAACAGTTAAAAATAGATTGTGCAGAAGAGAAGTTAAGTTGGTGGGGAGAAAATCTGCATACATACAAATTACATTGGCCTGGTCAATACTGGTGATACTGCAATATTGGATTGCAAAGATTTTTGTGATTTTTTTTGTTTGTTTGTTCTTCCCTCTCTGTGCTGCATTGAAAAAGGAGCAACACACTGCATTGAGAAAGCACCAAATGTCAGATACAGGCTCCAGCATACAAATTAAAAATTGCAAAAAATGAAGCGGCGCCCTAACATCAATATGGGTGGAACAGAGTAGAAGTGGCTCTGACTTTTGGATCTGCTGTCAAGCTGTAAAATAAGAGCAACCACTTACTCTGTTTTTCTGGGTTCTTCCCATGGTTTTCATTTCCCATTGTGCTCTGTGTGCCTGTTTCCACTCCCCGCTCACTGCATAAGTGGAAGCAGCTGAAGCTCTGAGGCCTCCCCTGCCCCTGGGGCTGAGGGCTTTGCCTCTGGTCACTGAAGGCTTGCACTGGACAGCTGACACAGCCACAACTCCAGCTGTTTGTGCCTGACAGCCAGACTGCTCAGGATGGGCTCTTCAAACTTTGCAATTTGCAATCCAGACTTTTAAGATCTAAAGTTAAATTGAACAGCTCAGCCATTTGTGCAGTGAGTGACACCCAGAGCTATGGGTGCTGATCTTATCAGCTCTTCCAGTACCAACCAACCCTTCTGGAGAAATTCCCACCTACAAAAAGTGATCCATGTTCACTGATTTGAACAGAACAAAGCTCTTGTGTTATGAAGCTCGACATCATCATGAAAGCTGGTGCTTCTAATAATGAATTCCCAAATGTTTTGGATAAATTGAAAAACCCAACTATGAATTTAGAATAACAAGCTCTCTTAAGGTGTTTTTAAGGTGTTTGAAGTTCTAATATCAAAAGTAAAGGCATTATCTTTTTTAATCAAATGCCAAGCAAATACTAGCATGCTTCTGAATTGCTCAGTATTTAATTTCCCCTCTCATTGTGCTAAGAGAAAAATATTTTGTACTGGAGCACAAAGGAAAGCAGAAGTATATCTAAGTATATATATTTTATATAAGAACATAAGAAAAGGAAATTCCTGAACCTACAGGCCTTTCAGGGAATAATGCAAGTAACCTCTTTCTCCTTGCAGGAAGCCACTAATCTACAATCAGCATCTATACTTTCTACAGGACAAGCAAATCTCTTTAATGGTCAGTTACCAAGCATTTTAGGTTTTTCTAAGTCAAAAATGCTGCTTGAAAACCTCCACGGAGAACTTCAGGCAAATCACTTCAGACCACTAGGTCTGCAATGGGCAAGAGCAGAGACATGTGCAAAACACAACAATGCTTCCCCAGGGTGTTCCACCAGCCTCCAAAATACGTTTTTCCCAGGGAACTCCTGAGTTAGAGACAATATCTTTTGCACCAAATGCTCCCATATGGATTTTTCTCCCTGGGGTCTTTTAAGGTCTGTGCAAAATTTTGTCAACTGCAACATTCTGCGACAGCGGATTCCAAAGCTTAACTCCCTATAGCAGTAGCAAAGCATTTTAGATGTGCTGAACTCGCCCCAGGATTCCTTGGTGGTCACTTACTGGTTTCTTTCCCAGGAATTATCTTCCATTACCTTTTCTGTGGCCCCCACTCATTTTATTATACTTGGCATTTTCCCCTCATTGCTTTTTCTAGCTGCAGAATTCTAGCAGATCCAACAACAGGCATTCATCTAATTCCTTTATGCCATCAGGGACAAAATGTGGGCACAAAGTAGATCTATGGAGTAGCATTTTCTTATTCTCTGCTGTTCCCTAGACATTCCTAGCCTTTATTCACCCTTTCAAGACTACTTTTAACATTACTGAGCAAGTTTTCAGAGAATTGTCCATTTTAAATTCAAAACAGCTTTAAATGAGAATAGTTCACAGAGCAGTTGTCACTGTATTGGTGAGTGCAGGTTTTATTATTTCCTTTAGTCTAATTTTCACTTTTTCCTCTAGCTATCTGGTTTTTGTTAATCACAAAATCTTCCTGTAGAGGTTTCTAGACAGTTTTTGGTTTTCACCCTTCCGAACAGCTGAGCAGCAGTGGTGTCACATTTACCCAGGCTCTACATCAGGTTCTACATTACAGTTGATAGTGAACTGTTGCTTACTCTTTCAGAGCTGTTGTCTGGCATGTCATCTACTTGAGGACAATTGTCACTGTCACTGCTCTGAAACCTTTTTACTGACACCTTACCTTGAGACAGGTCCTGCAACATGTCTCCTTTTCCAAGGACTTTGGACATGAGACTCTCTAGCTCCTCAACTGCCAACATCAATACACAACACTTTCTAAGATCACTTATCTAATTTTAACTGACTAACTCATTTGTCATCCGCTGGTCACATTTCCCATTTAACTTCGTCACTTTAATGTTCTTTTCTGATTTCTGCATTTGGAAGCAGCTTGTAGTCTTTCTCACAACAGAGTAACTGCACACTTAATATGAACCTTCATAAATAATCTGCAGACTGCTTGCAACTATTTGATCCTTTTGACCACCTATTATATCTTCATAAGCTTAATTGTTTTCCTACAGTTTGTCTTTTCAAGTTTGTAACAGCCTGTAATGCTGAAACTGCTACAAAACGAAGATTGAATTTTTTTGTACACTCCTTTTGACCAAATAAAGAGATATTTCCTCGTGTGGGTTCTCCTCATGTTTTGGTACTCCCTGAAGCAGTCATCAGACTTACCCCTTCTATAAAGGATGAGTCAAGTATTCCATTAGTTACTTCCTGCCTTTGTAGATGCTCTGATCTCCTGCAGCACACTACAGTCACAGTTGCTCTCCTCTTCATCAGTATAATTTAGAAGCTGTGCTCTTCCTAATTTAAGCCTGAAAGTTGGCTCTGTAAGAATTATGTACTGGCAGTGGATACAGTTAACTTGTCTGATTTGACACTAAGCATTCTTCAAGGTACAAAACCATCCTACTTTCCTGTGTAAACCTATCTCTTGTATTAACACCACACTACAGTATGCCAAATACATAAATACCCATTATTTTTATTTTTAAAACCACCATGTTTCTCTATTGCATTTGTCACATGCTAACATGTGTGTATAAACGTGTTTCTCTCTCGGTCTGGGTTTCTCTTCGTGTGCACTTTGTAAAAGGGACTTGTCAGCGTACATTTCACAGGCCTAAATTTGGGGTTTGCCACCCTGTGTGTTATTTTTTAGTTGGTGATACTGGTATTTGGGGGTTATTTTATTATTAGCCCGAATTTCCATTTTTCAAGAACTTCTGCTCTTCAACAATTATTCTGAACCTATCAGATTCTGAGTTGCACAGGATATAGTGTAGAACACTGAAATAATCTAAGTTACAACTTGTATTTTACGAATTGATTTGCTGTTTCAAGACAGAGCAATGTCCGCTTGGTGTACAATCCTTTCCCTGGCTTTGCCATTCCAAATAGGAGCTACTTACCTTACTAATAAAATTTTGAGAGGTAAGGAAAGCAGAATTAAGTTTTTTGAAAGCTGGCAAAAGACCAGTATGATTTATTTCAGTTTCACAAGCAAACTTAGGATCAGTCTACACAGTAATTGTGTGAAAGTTTTATGAAGAGCTTGATTATTTTACTATTACCAAATCTACTGTACATTTACAGGTATTATCCTTTAAAAATCTATAGAGAAAGTAGAACACATTATAAGTGTTTATAATATATTTGTATATGTGTATATATTGAAAAAAAGGGCCACTATATTACAAACATGCCTAAAATGCCAAAGAACTATAGTGAAAACCACTAAAGTCTAAACACAAACAAGACCAATATACCATGCAACAATTTCTAATATCATTAGTATTTAGAAGAGTCATAGTGCATAATTATCTTGCTTATATGTGAAATAAAGAAGCTGAAATAATAAATCCAGATATTTGTACCCAACTATAGTGCACATTCAACTCTAAATCTAGTTATGGATCTGTATTCCTAATACTCTGACTGGTAGTGCACATCACTGTATCCCATCTATTTAAATTGACATTGCTTCATCTTTTTGAAAAAGAGAAACATTACCAATTTCTCAGTTAACTGATCTGGCCAGTCTTCTACCTTGCCCATATTTGGCTTAAGATTTTCATATCCTCTTCTGATGTTTTACTAGATCCTACAGCACTCAGGAAGTTCTGTGGCAGCTCTGTATACTTTGAGTGGAGATCTTTACTGAATGAGTGTACACCTGGTTCACAAATGCTGAATTTGCAACTATTTCAGAATACAGAAATAGTGTGTCCAGTTATAGCAATACTTCAGTATTTCACAGTGCTTTTCACTTGTAGCTCTTAAAACTCTTAAAACACTTTCCCCTTTCCTTCGTGCTCCAATTTCAAACATTGAAGCATTTCAGTAAGCAGACTCACCCTCTAGATTTTCCACATAGGAGTTGGACATGAGTGCTGAATGTTGAGTCCATTTCTCTGTTGAACCTGATGGCTGGTATTCCAGGTCAGAGATAAAACTGTCTGTGTCAGAGAAGAAGACAGACATAACTACTGACTGGACTAAACCAAGAAGTTACAGTTCACTCAATCAGGAAGTGATTTTCATTTTTCTTTTAATAGCACTAAATTTAAATACCCAGTTTCATTCACCAACACTGCGTTGTGACATAAGTAACTATTTATAAGTTATCAGAGTGCCTATTAAAACCAGTATCAGTTATCTTGTGTACTTAGTTACTTTTCAGTTAGCAGCCAGAGCCATAAAGGTAATGGTTAATATTTTTGGATGTCTGCCTAGTTGTATCATCATGAATTTACACTACTTAAATTTGATTTTAGTATTTGTGTTCAGAACATTGCTCCTGCAGTTTTTTCAATTTGCTTTACTTACTGTGGTCAAATTAGAAGTACTCAGGGCCCTTGACAGCAACTCCAGGGTAGGTAAAAGAGTCCTAGTAAACAAAACCTTTCCTGCCATTTTCCCTCTCCCGCAAGCACAGGAAGCTGTTGCTGCTCACAGCTGCTGGCTCCCCTTTGCTGTCCCACTGCACACTCTGCCCACGGCACTGCTCTGCGGTTGGGCCACCACAGCTGCGAGTGGCAGAACACCAAGTGTTATCTTGGCACAGGTGCTTCCCTCAGACCAGGGCCATGTGAGAAACCCTGCAGGTAGTGCACAGCTGCATTCATGGAACTGCTTTTCCTAGAGGAAAAATCAATGTCAAATGGTGTATTCATTATTTTAACCAACAAGTCTGTGTTTATTCAGTTGTGATTAGTGGCTATGCAGAACTTACAAGAGGGTTGCATTTGGTTTTTTTTCCTGCCCAAGACAGGGTTTTAAGTTTAGTAAACTAGGCTTTAACACAATTAACAAAAGTACTCTGGACCATGGCTAATTTGTGCCTTCTGGATAGAGGCACACATTTGTTTTGCCAGCATGGTTTCTAAGCCCTGCTTATGGATGACTCCTCGGAGAACAAAGGAATCTACTCTTACTTCCTTCTGAAATTCAAGCAGCTCAAATTACCTCTTTGGATGACTTCTTATGCTTAACTGTTCAAAGTGTAAAGTTACATGGGTTTAAATGGGAAGTGGAAAGCATTATCTGGGTTTCAATGAAAATGTTTGCTGCCACTGTGAAGGAAAGGAGTAAATTAAGGACAAATTCTTGTCAAATAATAGGAGATAAGAAAAGATCATTTTTCCCCATCAATTATGGCAGAAACAGCAACAAAGTGATATTTAAATAAAGATCTAATGAATCCAGGGAGATGGGCAGGAAATTGCCTCGTGATGAAACAAATTAACTGTACCAACAACCCTCTTTAGAAAGGTGAAGCTTTCAAGAGACCAGACAACAAACACTGACAAAAAGCCTCCAGAGAGAACAGTGGAGTTCATCAGCTCATAAAGCAACAGCCTCTGCACCATAAAGACAGCACATCTTATACAGGATTATATGTCACTCTGGCAGGGAAATATGCTTCTGAGCAATTTTTCTAATTAGTTTCATACTTAGCAAGATTCTGAGGTTCTTGCGTGTGCTACCAAAGCTGCTGACAGTGGTGAGTGTTTGCTTTTATCAATCCCTGACAACTGTGTCATGCACAGCACACACAATGTCTACAGCCAGCACCTTCTGGGACAGAGCATGCACTGCCCTCGGGCATACACTGCTTCTTGTTTGGGAAACGTGAGACATAAAGCAACAGCCTTTTCATCTGTGTGATACAGCATAAAGATTTTGTTCTACACACACACATTCGACCTTAAGGTACCAGAAAAATATACATTAAAAATACCATTCTTCTTTGTAATATCCTAAACATTTGAGAAAGCTTGTTACTTCCTTAAGCACTACTAAAATGCGTTCTGTAACCAAAGAATATAAAGCCAAAATGAAAACTATTAAGTTGAAACAAAAATAAAGAAAAATGACACCTGGTAGATCTGTTTAACTGATCAAAAATTCATACTTTTTGAATGACCTCTTTGTCCTGACTCAGTCTTTAAGTAAAGAAAGTTTAAGAAAAGCTTTAAACCCTCAATTATCAGCACCCGGTTTGGGTCAAAGCAGGAAGTCAATTTAAAATTAGAGGTCTGTTATGGATACAGGCAGACCAAAGAGCTCCTGGAGTCATCCCATTTGGTTTTCAGCATCTCTTCCAACAGAAGTCAATTAACTTCCTGTTTTTGTAGCACTATCTGATTAAAAGTTCAGCCTGTGTATCCTTTACTGCTGCTGAACTGAAGCAGGATGTGTGGGCTGTGGGACATAACCTAGAAGAAGTACTGGTTTTGGAAAATTAGATCTCCCAAAATATTCTAGAATGCATGATTGTCTGCAGTGTTGCTTCAGTGAGTAGCACAGAGTGGAGTTTTTCAAATATGTTCACAAAAAGAAGTTTGATACAAATTGTGTGTTTTAGAGGACAAATGAGTGAATTGCTCCTCTGACAAAGGCAAACAGGATCAGCAAACTTCAAGGAAAACTATGGACAGACTGCAGCACACACTTCCTGGGGCATACACCTTCTGCCAGCTCCAGACAGAACTCTACCAGCTGAATTTATGTGAAGAATCCCTGCAATTACATCACATTGCTTAATGCAATATATTTAGCCTGGTTTTGACTCCACTTGACCAGCAAGTAATACTGTGTCAACTTTCCCTAACAAACAAACAAAGAAAAAAAAGAGAGAAAAAAAGAAGCTGCCCGGCTATAATTAACCCTCAGCCTCCTGTGCTGGAGCAGCCAGCTGATCATGCTGGTCTGAGACCAAACCAGTCACATGTCAGGCCATGGCTGATGTGGCAAATTACCAAGGACGTGGTGGGTTGCCTTACAAGTCACCATTCCAAGCCATAGGCCAGGCTTGCTTTTAGTAATTTCAGGTTTAATGCCAACTTCACTAAGCAGTACTACTTTTTTTTCTAATTAACTGATAAAATAAGGCTGTATGGAATATTGGAGTACAGTTTTCCCATGCAGATTGTGGTTACAACTGTACAGAAAAACCAAATGTGCCTGCAGAGTCACAGCACCAGCTCTGCAGTTCTGTGCTACAGTAACAAATACCTGCTCATGTCCTGGCTATGCTATCACACTCTGCATTTCTGTATCCTGGCGAAACCAACTCATTGCAGTCATGTTTACCCCTTCTCTCACACAACAAGAGAGCTGAGTCTAACACAGAATTCAGTGCCAGCTTTGGCTCTAGAGAACGTGTGGGCTGTGCAGTGAAAAGTGGTGCTTAAGGGTCTCCGTGGATTTTTCCAGGGTCACAAGGTGTGCTGAGCTCCTCCTTCTGCTGCGATAGCCAGCACCCACATCTTGGTGCAGATGTGCCACCTGCACTCATGGAAGAAGTCTCTAACCTCTTCCAATTCTTGAATGGGAATATTTTTGAAGTGGTGCAGCCAGCTGAGTTTACTTTGCATTAGTTACAAGATGTTCTGCGGCTCTCACAGGGAGAGCTGGGCATAGACACCTGAGGATTTAGATGGCATTCTTACACATTAGAAATTTGTAACTGGTCTTCTCAATGGATGCCTTGCTGACACAGTTTTTATGGACACAGTGAGTGAATCCGCTAGAACATATGGTCAAAGCATCCTTTAACTGCTGACAGCTCCTGATGCATAACATTTCACCTTTGCTCACTGTTCCACCCTTCAGCTTTTAAACTACTGCTCAGTCTGGATCTTTATTTTGTTCATAACACACATTTCTCAGAGTAGATTTCCATTCTCTTTCAACACATTTCAGGTTCTGCCTTATCACCTCAACATCTCACTGCAGGACTGCTTTTTACTGCTGCCTCATACTGCTTGACAATACAGATCTAATAATCAGAATGCTAAAAAAGGAGGAGTTTGAACACAACTTTACTAAACAATTTATACTAGTATAGTTTTCAGAATGCCTCTTATCAGCAGGATTGTTCTGAGAGTTCCAGGTACAGTGTAGGTTACAGTCCTTGGCCTTACTGGGCACACTGCAAGGTGCAACATTTCTCTCTGTACACAGGAGACAACGAAAACAACTTGGATTTGAGATGCACATCTCAAGTTTGAGTTGCTCTGCTCCACCCTACACCAGACTCCAGCATTCAGTACTGTCTGTGCTTCTGCAGACCTCCAATGGCAGGATGCTGCCTTAATTAACACTGATCTGTTAATGATTAAGTTTTAAATATAGACAGAAATAAAAAGTATAGTCCTTCTCCAATCCTTTCTTATTCAGTCACTACTTTGATGCTCCAGAAATTAAGCTGAAGCTACAGTAAAAAAAGCTGCCTGCAAAGATGTACAAGTCTTCTAGCCAAGATCAGAATAATCTGAGCTTCTCAGCAAGAGAATTTATCAGCTAGAGAGTTATCACAGAACTATTAAAATGAATGAATGCTAATGGCCGAGAGTTCTAAGTGGAATGTGTCTGACAAAGCAGACTTACTGCTTTATATACACAAACTGCTTAGGGGATTTCTAGTTATGATTTATAGTAAATGCACATACTGGACTTTCTAATCTCCAGCTTTATGTAATGGAGATGCAATGAGTAACAAAATGTAAGAGGATTAGTAGAAGGTCATCCTGATTTGCTGAATACAGCTGAACAATATATTAAAAATGGTTAAAAACAGGTGTACATGTTAGAAATCTCATCACTGGAGAAAGCCATGAAATCCAAGGTAAACTCCCTCCTAAACTGCAAACCACAAAAGATTAAATTTGAGATCAACAGTATTACAACAGTTTTAAACCTAAAACTTGACAGCGGCAATAGGTAAACCACTACATTAGGAACACTTTTCAAAACGGGGTGGAAATTAATTAGGCCTCATCAAATAACCAGACTGAGTCTAACTTTGAGTAGCTTTTCTTTCAAGTGGGGAAGAAATTTTATCAGATGAGTGTGCAGCAGAGCCCAGTATGAATGATGGATATGGGAAAGGACAGAAATGACCAGCTGCCTGTTTCCTGTCACTTCAGCTGCCTTGTTTACATCTATTTGCAGCCCTAAACATTCCACTGTCTATCCAGGGAAATGTTAATCTGAGGTGCTGGCCAGAGGGCTGACTTGCTGAAAGATGTTAGAGGAAAAAAGGTCCAACACACTAGGGGGTCGAAAAAGTAGAGGGGACAAATAAAAGTGCATGAAGCTGCTTTTACTTACTTGGGTTCCAACCCAAGTTTCTGAGATTGTGCAGCCTGACTACTCCAAAAACCTAAGCAGAAAGGAGAAGTTTTCCAGAATACCTCTGAAGTAGTAGTATACAGTAGTATTTTGAAATTGTTATGTTTCAAATATTTTTTTAATATAATTTGAATTTCATATCCATGTGTCCTCATGCATTTTGATCCCTTGTTTCAAGTGAATTAGAAGGTGTTTCCTGTAGAAATCGAGGATGGGAAGAGGGGAAACAAAACATAAAAGCAAATTCAAGGTGGAGATTAGAAAAGTCTAAGGTATCAACAAGGTCCTGCTGAAAAACAAGATAATGAAGTCACACAAACTTCAGTATGGGGGGGAAAAAAGGAAAGAAGTGTCCTTTGTGCAGACACACAGGGGCAGGATCTGCCTTTCTATTGCGTAGCCTGTGTTCAATCACGGTCTGAACAGAGCCCAGGTAAAGGGCAAAGGAATACAACAGAATTTAAAAAGATTCTCCATCTGGTGATTGGCAAACACCTTGGACTTTGCAGGGAAACTGAAAATGTATTACACTTTCCAGGAGATGCTGGATCAAGACTAATCCAGATGGTCTTGGCTTGAGCACTGATAGATGTAGCAGCTTTGTAGTTCTGTACTATGTAGTGGTTTTGGAGGGCTTCTTGGTGTGTTTTTAAGAAAACACCTGAATGTTGGCTGAAGAGGCAGTGAAGAGTCACTTCTAGGGGTCTTACTTAAATTAATTTATGTAACTATTATCCAGACTGCCACATCTGGAGGTGGGGTGGGGGTTTCCAAGTTTCATGGTGGGTTTCTTGTTGGGATTTTATGAATTCTAGATCATATTCTGTCAAACTACACAGTAATTCTGGGATTAACTTTGTCATGGGGTAGCACTTCCATACTACACTGAAATTTTGTAAAATATTTCTTGAAATATTTTATTTTCTTGGCAAAGAAATATCTACTATTTTAATTTTGAAACAGTGTACATTACTTAAAAGCAAGAAGGTAATTTATGCTCTCAGAGTTTTTTGTTTATTTTAAGACTACT
Source organism: Corvus hawaiiensis (assembly GCF_020740725.1). Lineage (NCBI taxonomy): Eukaryota > Metazoa > Chordata > Aves > Passeriformes > Corvidae > Corvus > Corvus hawaiiensis. The sequence continues at coordinate 9,556,436 of NC_063224.1, forward strand.
GATTTAAATATTTAAGGCCAGTAATCCAGAGATGATTTAAAGAATTTTCAGTTGACTTTGCGTTAGTGTTTTGTTTTGAGAGGTTTATTTGCCGTAATTGGTAACCCTCAAACCCCTATTTTCCAACTAAGTAGAGCTTTCAGTTTTGATGTATTAGCTGGGAGAACATACTGTATCAACACTCATTTTATGTATGTAATTATGTTTGGAGTTTTTTCTTTAATTGCTATAACATTATTGTAGAGTAGCCTATTTGCTATTTGTGCCTGGCTCTATTTGTACAGAAACTAAAATTCAATTATACATGAAAGAGAAATTTTAGAATTATTTTTTAAACCAGAGTATTATGTTAGATAAATTATTGAAAAAAGTGTTCTTGTCTAAACATGCTTCTTTTTCCCTCCTAAAGCTGATTAAGCAGAGGAAGTATTCACTCACATTGAGAGAACTGAGCAGCTTTGCTTCTTGTCACTGTGCCCTTCCAGACTTTTGGAACAGCAGGTTCATTTCAACATCTGATTTGTATTTGCAGATTGGAAATGCAAGCAAGCCCCAAACCCAGCCCCTAGGAAATCATCGCACAGTGGCAGCATGGGAGGGAAAGGCAGGAACCTGCTCCCAAACCCAGTGCTGCTGCCAAGGGCAAGTTCAGCATTTAAATCCATGTTCAGTTTTCCATATATGAAGTGTGTTGTTTAAGCAGCAGCTATCAGAACCTCTTTAATTTTCTATAACAATCATTTTTAAAAAGAAGTTAATTAAGCTGTGGCCATTTGACTCCCATGTTCATTGTACTCTAAACCATCAGCAAGTGGCCACGCTCTCCATGGGGCTCCGACAGCTTCTCCTGTGATCCCATGGCTTTGTCAGCACAGAAACAAGGCAGTACTTTCAGTGTGAAGCAAAGGAAATAGTATTGAAAAGCAACAAATAGTTGTGATATAGAGAAAAAACTGACTTTCTTTTTACTGCGCATCCATTTTAATTTCTGATCAATTATAAACAAACTGCCAAGATGCTCATAAATGCTAAACACTTCTGCTTACACTGTGAACAGTCTAACTACAGTATTTAGTTATATTTTATCTGTTTCTACTTTTTTTTTGGGGGGGTGTGGAGAGAAGAAGGATGAGCAAAAGTTAGGTTCTAACCTGACACCTCTTGAAAAAAAAGGATTTCTTTCTCACTCCTCTATATAGAAGTATAAAATGCTATTTTTTGCTGCATGCTGTTTCATAAAACTCTGCTTTTCTCCCCTCAGCAAGTCCTTGACATAATCAGTCTCTTCCTTCCCTTCTAAATAAACTTAAGTTGATTGATAAACAGTGTTTCTAAAAAGAGAGCTTTGTTTAATTAAGGTGGCCATTGAACTGAAAGCACAACTAGATTGGTTTCTCTCATTTTCTTCTTACTATGCCATGTCTTTAAAGGCATTTCTTACTAAATTTTATTACTACTGTCTGGAGGTAACAATAGCAAAGCTCCATTTATGAAAGGAGCTGGGACAGACACAGATATTTAACAGATGGCCTACACTTAAGCCTTTATTCTACTGCTGATGCAATTAAGTAATTAACAGGGATGGTTAAAAAAACCCCAAACCACAACATTTAAGGCTACTTTAGAAAAGAGACACTGGTACGATTCCCTCTGTCAAAACCAAACACATTTTACACAACCTTTAAGGCCAGGCCTTCTAGTCTTCCAGTCTTTATTAGCACAACATGTTCTTTAAATTGCTTTGCATCTACACCTTAAATACTCCAATGTTTAGGATCTGATATTTTTCTTTTTTCACTTGGTGGGAAAATTTTATGAATAACTATTTAATTAATAACTAAATAAAAATTGTCCAAATATTTAAAGTACAGTCTTTTATAGTCTGGCCTTTAGCATTAGAATATCCTTGTTCTGTTTATGTTAAGTGAATTTCTCAAAAAGGTAGCCAGAGTGGAAAAAGCAAACAGCCACTGTGAGCAGAAGTGCTGAATGATGACAGGTTATCTATAGAATGTCTGTGAGGAGGCCAAGACAGTGCCAAAATGCATGTGATAGATTATCAAAGCACCAGCCTGCCCTTCAAAACTGGGACAACTCCAAGAAACAAGCCTCCAAACTACATCTATGCAATTTAGATACCTTACTATGATTTTCACTGAAACATACCAATGAGACAATCAGAAAAGGCTTCAAATTACTTTCTTGAATATAAGATGTCAATGTGTAGGAGTTGATCCTCATGCCTTGTTTTACGACAAAACCAAAATCTGTGGGCAAATGAGACTAAAATGCTGGAATTGTATAACTACAAATTAACAGCTGATATAGTTTTAAACAAGTTGTTGCTTTGGACACAAAAATATGACTCCATTCTGATTATATAAATTTTCTTCTGTGAAGAGCAGTGTGTTCTAAACAAAACAACCCTCTCACACCAACTTTGTAGTTCAATGCAGATTATACCCCAGTATTGCAGTATTATATCCACTTACCATCATCTAGTGTAATGTCTTGTAGTCCTATAGTTTGAAAATTCAATTCCCGGTCTTCAGGTTCTGGTTTGATGTGCACAGCTGCCCCCTCGGGTGCAAAAGGAGACGAGTCACACACGGGGTGGGGCCCCAGGGGTGACACCGTGCCCAGGGCTCCCAGCGCGGGGCTGGCGGCCTGCGGTGAGTGCTGCCCCGAGCGGCTCCCGGGCGGCGGTGACGGGGCGGGTCCTGAGCTCGGAGATTGGTAAGGCAGAGGCTGGAGCTGGGGAGAAGAGGGGCCGGAAAGCGGCGAGTGGCACAGCGGGTGGGAAGCTGTCGGGGATGGGGATGAAGCGGACGCTGGATTTGGAGAGTGGTACGGGACCTGCTGCAGCTGGGGAGAAGCCTGGCCGAGGGAGCGGCTCATTGCAGAGGGCATGGAGCCCTGCCCGGTGCCCGGGCAGTGGTATCCCAGCGATGGCAGGTGAGCAGACAACTGTCCTGAATGAGCTGCATGTGCCAGTGGGTGTCCTGCTGGACTTGATGCTGACACAGAACCTGGATTTGAAGAATGGAACTGCATTGGTGGTAGAGCTTGGCAGCTAAGATTTATCAAATGAGGTACAGCCGTGTCTTGAGGAAACGAAATCGGATCAAATCCTTGGCTGGAGGCAGAGTTCATAGGAAGACCAGGCTGTCCATTGTACACATCGTTAGACTGCATAGGCTGGTAAGAAGGCCTCACAGGAGGTGCTGATGTTACCTGAAAAGACTGAACCACAGCAGGAGGCAAAACATGACACTCTTCACTTGGACTAAGGTTTCTACCCTGCATATGTGGCAGGTGTGGCACTGCTGAGGTCACCATGGCCGTGTAGGGTGGCTGAACGGGACACACGAGGCTCCTGGGTGACGTAGACAGCAAACCGTCATGGGGGTGTCCTTGCTCTGGTGAAGGCAGCTGGGTTCGCATCGAGTGCAGGCCCTGGACGCTGCCTGCGTGCGGCAGGGCCAAAGATGGAACAGCAGACAAATCCACCTCATCTCTGTGCTCTTGCTTCATTATAACTAGAAAAAGTAAAACAGTTGTACAATTCCAGCCCATCCATACCCTTTGACAAATACACACCAACTGCTGCTTAACAACCCAAATAGCACTGTTAGTGCCATCATTTCCCTTCTGCTCTGCTTTTACCTTCTTTGATTTTATGCCTGCTACATCAACCCTGCAAAGCCAGAACAACTCTCCCAGCAGGTATTCAAGGGCAAGTATCTTCCCTTCCAGCACAGCATCCTAACCAATGTATGTTTTTAATGACATTTGCAACCCAGCCAGAAAAAGTTCAGTTCATCTAAATGATGTTCTCATCACCAGAGGGGGGAGATGCTGCTGGGCTCCACTGAAAACAGGCAGATGTGGGTTCAGTATCACGCACTAGGAAAAGGTGAAGGAAATTTTTAGCAGGCTTCAGGCTTACCTCAGCCTCTGATCACAATGACAGCTGAACTTTGCCAACTTGCACACTAGTTTGAGTAGTGCACCTTGTTTTAATTACAGCAGCCCTTTAAGCAGGTCCCCCAATTTCAGTGATGGCAACAACTGTTCTTTTAACAGAGTTACAAATTGACACACTTTCAGTTACAGGTTTATTTTTTTTAAGTACGAGTAGTAGAAAAATGGTAACACTTAAATGCTCATTTACTACTTTATAAAATACAGTTAACTAAATATTACAGTCAAATGAACTGTAATACATACAGAGTTTTTTAAGTGCCTGTGTAATAACAGCTGCAGTTACAATTAAACTTGCTTCTTATTTAAGTAGCAACTGTCATTACTTCATTCCACCATTTAAATAAATAGAGATATTTCAAACAAAAATACAGTTTAAGATGTGCAACTATCTTAGGAGCTGATATTCTTGAAAAACAGTTGACAAATACCACAGAAATCTGATAACACAGTTAATGTGTACTTAGCGTACCAGACACCTCGGTAACACTGCCTAAATTTAAAAAGTGGGTAATTTTAAAGCCCAACAAGTGAGCACGGCTTATTTTAAATTGTGTTAACTAATGGAAGTTGGCTTTGCCAGCATATACATAAGTTTTAAGAAGTTTATTTTAATATCTGTATCCGACTTTAAAAACTCCTTCAGATGACTGACTTCAAGTGCTCCAAGCAGCACCAAAGGGTCCCCACCATCACTGGTACCTTGGGAATCCTGACTGCTCCAAATGGGCATGCAGCTCTTAAATAAAGCAAGGGGTAGGAAAGGAGCAGGCATTGCACACCTCGTGTAAGCTCTTCCTCACACCAAAGGCTGTTTTAACTACATCTGCAGTTAACATATCCTGTTATTACTTCTGGGTAAGTTACAAACTGATTTGTCTCAGTAAGCTGCAATGTGTCCAGAGAGGGGGAAAAAATATTTTGACCTTCCTTGTATCTAAACCTGGGTGTTTTTTTTCTTTTTTTGACATTTGAGAATGGAAAAAAATGCATAAATCTGTTCTTCTATGATCTCACTATCCTCTGTGTCATCACCAGGGTTATTTAAAGAGCAGCTTCTGAGATTCATCATCATTGTCAAAGAAAAGTAGAATGCAAAAATTATTCTGTAGAAAGTGTAATGAAGAAATAACTGGCTGTAGTCACAGAACTGGAGCTTATTGCTCTAAATTTCAGCTTTTTAATTAGACAAGCTTTAGTAACTGTTTTACAAACAGTTCCAAGCTAATCTTATGTACCTGTCAAAGGGACAAGACTGTCTGGAGTATTTTTGTATGTACACTTTAAAAACCAAAATAAAATGCCACTTTTGTATTTTTCATTTGATACCTGGTGTGTAAGTAAAACGTTGAGATTGGCTTTTTTTCCTCTTGCCATTGCAGAGATAAAACTGCACCTGAACTGCAGCTGTGATGGTTTTTTTATGGTATGGAGGAACTTCAAGTATGATGTTTGCCTATAGGAAAGTTGAAAAAAAAAAAAGTTTTACACATTAAATGCAAATGAAACTATTAATTACAGAAAAACTAAAACACCTACTGTAAAACTAAAGCACCCTAATATTTTGAAATTGGCAAACTTCAAGTTTATGCACATTACACAGTAAAACAGTACTATAAGCAAACTTTTATTTGGAGAATTTTATCTTCTTTTAAACACAAGTGCTCTGAAGATAATGCTTTCATTAAATAGACTTATCATCTAAAGGACGCTTTGCTTATCTGAGAGCACAATAAAACCCTCTAGCAGTTAAAGAATTGCATTTTGGATCATTAAGCTTTCAAAAAAAAATTTAGTTCACTGAAAATAATTTGTCACATTAGAAAAATTATCTTGGTTTTTTTTTTTAAATTTTCAAGTTCTTTTTTCATTACTTTTACAACAAGCATGCTATTTCCAATTCCTTCAAAGCATCATCTTAATGGCTACTTTATAGTGTTAAGCCAATTAGAAGTCTCCAATTGTCTGAATTAGCCAGTGATCTATTACTTTAATAAACAAAGTCTAAATTTCAGAACAACAATGAAAATGTCTATTATCACATTTTTTAAAAAATAAGCTTTCTAAAGTAAGAAAAATTGTTTCTCACCCCTTGACACTTTTCCCTAATTATTTTCCCTTCTACCTCCCACTGAGGTCGTCCATCTGTTGAGAGAAATTTACAAATAATTCAAACAAAAATCATTTTCTTAACACCTTAATAATTCATCTTAAAAATACTTAAATACTTAATATAAAACTGGATTTATTTTCAGTCATGAAGAGGCTGTTAAACTTACAGACACACACTGTAAACAAAGAACAGAGATGCTATTGGAGTTTCAACACTGTAGCATTATCAGTTGCCTGTTGTGCAGGGCTCTGCATTGGAACCCAGTGTGCTCATCCCATACAGGCAGACCGAGCTCCAGAGGAGACTGTGTGTGCTGTAAAGTGCACACAGGGATTGTCCCCTCATGTTTCTGAAAATGCTTCTGAAGAGTGGTTAAACTACTGCTGCCACTTGTGGTTATTCAAACAAACCCGCTGATGACTTGGAGGCTGAGTCAGCATTCGAGAGATAACCCAGGCTACACCTTCCTGCCCAGCCCCACGGGCCATGCACTGCCCGCAGCCTCCCTGCCCCAAACCCAGGGAGCCCGTGGGTCAAATGCTGGGCAAGGTGGCTGTGCTGAGAGAGGGGGGAATCACCTGGACAGCCTCCCTGTGCTCTGATCTGGCATAACCCACACCCTGAACGGAGCTCTTGGCTCTCTGTGCCACTGGGGGTTGTTACAGGTAACCAGGGAACTACAGCAGCAGCTGTGCTTCTTCCAAACGTATTCCGTTTGTGTGGCAAAACACATTATTACATAACATATGGTATTTGCTAATAAAAATAACACAACTCTTATTTACATATGTAAGGAAATAATAAGAGGTAGAAGAATTGGACTCGGTTTGCAAATTTTTATTTTTAATAATTTCTTTTGCTACTGTTTCCCTGAAAGTTCAAATCAGACACTTAAATCACAACAATGATAATTTAAGAAGTTCAGATTTTATGTTTTATTATTATCTAACTAGCATTTACTTCATTAGCTGAGGAGTCAGTTCCTATGCATTGATTATACCAGATGTAACATGGCATCAATGCCAAATAGTACATTTCAATTAGTTCCCATGTTCACTTTTCATTTTTTTATAATAAGAAGGAGAAAATACATGGTATGATCCGTCAACAGCATCTTTCAAATACACACAATTCCAAGTTAGTTACTCTCTAACTGTCTTCCTGAATCAGAAGTAGTACTTCATTAATAATTGCCAACCAGCACATAGATCAGTGCCCAAATGAACTTTCCAATTACTACTCCAGACTTTTTTTTTTTCCCCTTTTAAAACATCCTTACTTCTTACAATCAAACTCAGGTACTGAGCTTGGTTTGAAAAAAAAAAACCAGCAAGACAGTATTTACCTTGTCCTTTTTCAAAAAATATAATTTTGGATTCTGGAAGAAAATTGGATCCTGTCACCACCATTTCATGGCCTCCATTTACTGAGCAGCTGTTGATGCTGTACTTCTCAATCTGAGGAAGTTCTTGAGCAGATCGCTGAGCTTTAGAAATATTAAGGGAATAATTGTTATTCACAATTTTAATCTCTAGAAGTTCAGCTGTTCACTAGGTAAACATATAGAGATAAGTCATGGTACAAGCTCTTGTCAATGAAAGGGTTTTACCTTTAGAATGAATATTTTCACTGAGATGTGTCAGCTGCCTCTGCTCATACACAGACACTGCTGAAGCTGCTGTGTGACTGCACTGTGAGCTTAAAGCCCAAAATGTTTTTTCTCTACACCTCCAAGCTGCCACTTGGCAAGTACCATCTTTATTTAAAGATACAGTAATTTTTGGCAACTGAGCTCTTTACACGCAATGCTTTTTGCACACTTGTTTTATACAATTCTGGCAATAAATATTGTCAGAATGACACTACTACTGACACATGCAGAAAACGTAAGTATAAATGATGTATAGTTAGAGCAATCTTACAGCATTCAACAGGTATGGAAGCAGTCTGCAGAGATAAGACTTTTCCACTGGGCTGTGGGATGTGAACACGGAACACAAGGCGCACTCTGGTGTTCTTTCTTCCAATATCTGTCTCTCCTTTCCGGAGCTCTATGTCTGAATTGCGCAGTTTCAAAATACCAGCACAATCGATACTGGAGATAGGAGAGGATGGACAGATGGATCACAAGAGAAATGGAAGAAAATCAATCAAGCTATTGCCAAAGTACACTCTGTAAGCCTTTCTTTGGTTAAAGAATTAAGCTGTTCTATTTTTCCCCCACATTATGGCATTTCAAGTGTTATTTTAAATGTCTGAGATTAAAAGAACTCTTAGTGTGAAAACAGCAGCAAGTACTAGTGAAACATTTTGTCTTGTAAATGTCCAGCTGCTGCTTTTTTGAACCTTTTAAAGATTATTTGTTATTGCACATTGTTTAACCTCTGAAGTGAGTTATTTAACATAATAAACATCATTTACAAGGAGCAAGAGACCAATATTTAGTTCTGGTTTAGGAAGGACTAGAGAACAATAAACTGTACCCATCAAGTCCCAGCTGCTGTTCCACACAGTGGTCAATTACTCATAAAAGACACACAACCTCAATCAAATAACACATACGCACGGAGCTTCCCTGCCTCTCTGCTCCTTTGCTTCTGGCTGTCCACACACTGGCTTGCTTTAAGAGGTGTGTCTCTTCATCATGATCCAGGTTTGTGGAAAATACACTAATTTTACAAGATTTTTCTTTCACCTTTGCACAAACAAAGAAAATAAAAACTGAATGGCTAACTCATGCTGTGATGTACCTGGCTGACATATTATTTTCAGGAAGAAGTGGAATTTCCAAAACTTTGGTGCTGGCAATGATGATCTCCTGGCTGGCGGTGGCGACAGTCTTGCCAGTGATGCGGTGCACCTGGTAGAAGGCGTGGGGCCGCAGGTAGCGATCGTCGGCTGTGCCAATGAACATCTGCAGGTTCACTGGCTTCTCGCTGTAGCCCAGCAGCTGAGGGAAGGGCACACGGAATAGGAACAGATTAGCTGCCTCCTACTGCGTCTGTGTGCGCACAGTACAAACACACAGCTAGGCCAAAGAGTTAAGAGTCAGTAGTACTTAATCACAAATTTTTTCATACTCTTCAGCAAGCAGGAAAGTGAGTACAGGTATCTGTACCCAAACACAAGTAGTGGCAACAATTACTGGAACAAATGGATACCAAAATATCATTATTATTTTTGAATCTCCCAAAGAGAATTTTTCTATCTACAGAATGTCTACATCAAAACTATGCTATGCTTATGTCTGTTTCTGGGATTGTTTTTAATCAAAGCCAAATTACCAATTTTACTAAGATGCAACTAGATTCTAGAAATACTAAAATATTTTAGTTTTTCTACTGTGAAACGAAATAGCAACTTTTATTAAACTTAAGAAGTTTTGTGAATGCAAATGTATCAAGTTAGGACAAGAAGATTCAGTTTATACATAGAAAATCAAGCGTGGTTTATTTTTGGCAAAGAAAATACTTTAAACTCCCAAATTTTGCAAATGTTAATTTACACATATTTCCTTTTCTCAAACACAAATCTAACCACCAATGCACTCAAGTTGTCATAAAACCACCTGTTGCTTGAGCTAACTGCAGCAATTCTGGCACAACACACTGGAACAGCAGAAAAAAAAAAATTGAATCTAAAAGAGAAAGCCCATTTTATGATAGTATGTGGGTAATATTATCCAGAAGATTTAAGGAAACAAATGTAATCAACAGTAACATCAAAGTCTCCTTTAAGCACTGCTATTATAAGTCTGAAGCCTAGCGAGTATTTCTTACAAATCCATTTTCCTTCACCTTCCTGAAATTGGCAGATTGACGCAGGCTGCAAGTTATATAATTGCTAAACTGCATTGGAGCAAATTTACGTTTCATTGACTTTGACATCAACTTATGTTCAAGCGGGAGGGAGGGCCAGACAGTCATTCTTTAAACATGGTTTTGTCATGTCAATATTTTTGTCTCTAGGGAGAGTTATTTGGTCACACAACAATATTATCCAAGCTCGTTACAGAACTAACACTTAAAAACCAAGCAAAACATGTCAATTTAACCTACTTAGAAGAGTAATTTAAGCCAGTAGTCAGCGGCACAAAAGCCCAAAGCACACCCACACCCAGCAGTCAGAAGCTCCACTGCTGGTGCATCACTCCTGGCAGGGAGTTTTATGGACCAAATGAACTCCTGGTTTCTATATT